>NW_028258467.1:1679759-2047696 GCF_053883595.1 Heterocephalus glaber | reverse complement strand
TCATAGAAGTGTGAGAATGAGTGTGTTCACTGTTATTCCACAGATGCACATAGATGTTGACACTCACTGATGGACATTCCAGTCATGGGACCTCAAGTCATTATGACACCAAGACGTACTGTGACTATGGGCCTACCAGATATAGCAGCATGAGTTGAAAGAATGGGCAGGGGGCCAGGGATTTAGCTCAGTGGTTCCAGCATCTGCCTCGCAAGCACAAGGTCCCAAGTTCTTTCTTTGGTATCAGGGATCGAACTTGGGACCTTGCGCTTGCGTGGTATGTGCCAGAACTACAAGGTCCCAAGTTCAATCCTTGGTACCCAAAAAAAAAAAGAAAGAAAGAAAAAATGGGCAAAGCAGTGTGTTCAGAAGGCTTTCAGTTGTGTACAAAAGGGAAAACATTTCACGTGTGTGTGAGCGCGCGCGCGTGTGTGTGTGTGTGTGTGTGTGTGAAAGGCATAGAATAGCTCTGGAAAGGTCCAGCAGCAGGCTAAACTGGTTGACTCCAGGGGAGGGAAATCAGGTGGCTGGGAATGGCAGGAGAGGGAGGAACCATATCTATTTATACTTTTTTTTTTCCCTGCTTCTTTCAGTGCTGGGAATGAAACCCATGTGCTAAGCAAGAGTTCTACCATCAAGTCACCCTTGGCCCCCTGTTTGTACATGGCAGTGAGAGCTGACCCGGCAAGCCCCAGGCCACTGAAGGTCAGATGGAAGGCTAGCTTGGCGGAAAGAAAGACCTCAGCATGGAGCCTAAGGGGATCCTTTGTTCCCCCGGAATCTGGGCTGGGACCACCTCTTCCCTGCTTCCGGCTGCTCCCAGATAGATCTGGGCTTAAAGGGACAGAGGTCTGATTCTGGATTTTGCTGAATGGTGGTCTTAGTGCACTGCCCTTCACCCATTGAGGCCACCCAGTGCAGTGCAGGGACAGCAGCTGTGGTCAGCACTAAGCACTGAGGACTGTTCCATTTACTGCCCAAGGCTGGGCTTAGAGCCCCCCTAAGTGTGTCACTGGGGTGGGGGCTTCCTGTGCTTCAGGTTCCCCTAGAGGTGGGAAGGGAGGCAGCAGAACCTCCTCCAGTGTTCACCTGAGGGCTGGCTGACCAGCTTCTAAATAGACATGGAGCCCTCAGCTGGATGGAGTTGGGAACCTCTGCTAAGGAATTAAACCAAGTGTAAGCAATGGAAGGAACACTTCTCAAATGTGTAGTGGTTTAGGAACCACAAATTAAAAAGAAGGCACCTGATCAAAAAGCAATTTTCTCCATAGCCCTCCCAGTGAACAGGCACCTACCCTTTGTGGGTGGAAATGTGAACCACTCAACCCTTTGGAAATTAGTATGGCAACATTAAAATGTAGTAGAAAATTCAAGATCCTAAGGGCAGACACACAAAAGTATTTATTGCAGAACTGTTTGCAGTTGCAAAGACCAGGAAGCTGTGTATGGGGAAAGTGAATAGAGATTTGTTTTGGATTGTAACACAACTTTTAGACAGGTCTATCTGTGGGTTGTCTGGAGAAGTATTGATAAAGTGGGAAGACCAGTGGTGGATAACATGAATATATCCCATTTCCAGACCTCAGACCCCCTCCCTAGCTCTGTCTCTAGTAAGCAGAACACAGAGTAGACTGTTGCCTTTCCAGCAGCTTGCCTGGAGGGAGCACTGCCCATAGGGTGGGGGAGAATATGGGGTAGGGGTAGATGTTTTTCTGTGGTTTTCATCACACTGCAATGGGCATTACTACATGTGCTTTGGATACAAATTTCAAGTTTAGTGAAAAAGACCCCTATAGTTCAGTTTGACCCAAATGACCAGAGCTGCAGTGCTTAGATTTTAGGTGCCCCACCCCTACCTCCCAACTTCCAGACCAGCCCTGCACTCCCCACCCCCGCAACCAGGAACCAAACTCAGGACCTTGACCTTGCCAGACAGGCAAGGCGCCACTGAGCTAAATCCCTGGGCACATGCTCTGTACTCTTAAGGAAGGGAGAAGGCTGCCCCCTCACCCCACAGAGTGGCCCTTCTTCTGTGCACTAGTCACAGAAGGGGATTGGGGCCAGCATCACAGCCTTGCTGACTCTGGGACTCATCCCTTCCTGCTTCCCCTTTTTTTTTTTTTGTACCGGGGATCAAACTTGGGACCTTGTGCTTTTGAGGCAGGAAGCAGAACCACTGAGGTGAATCCCCAGTCCCCTTCCTGCTTCCCTTGTAGTTAAGAGCAGCTCCTCACTCCTGCACACAGAGCAGGGATGTCTAAGGCCCTCAGATACCCTGAGATACTTTCTCTTGTCTTGTGCTCCAAGTCCTTCTTTCACAGCTGTCCATACTCCTGCCCCAAGTGCTTTCTGTGTGCCAGGCCCTGTGAAGGCTCCTCTCTTCATAAACCCTCCCAGATTCTGCAGGTTGAAAGAAATTCCTTTCTGTGCTCTTGGCCACCCAGTATATAGCCATGCTATGTCCTGTCTCCCCAACTTGCTGATGCAAGGCTGGAGCTAAGACTCAACCTCTGGTGTGAGGCAGGAGGGGATCCAGATGCTCACGCACGCGCGCTCTCTGTCTCTCTCTCTCTCTCTCTCTCCTCTCTCTCCTTCCTTCTCCCCCCCACTCTCTCTGCTCTACTCTCTTCTCTGACACAGTGACCCAGCTTGTCAGCATAAAGTAGATCAGGGTGCCCAGACATCTGGGTTTCATATGCAAAAATACTTTCCCCAAAAGTTTTAGAACAGCATAGGGTTTCTTTCTTTTTTCCTTTTTTTTTTTGGTATTGGGGGTTGAAATCCGGTCCTTGTGCTTATGGGGCAGGTGTCGGAACCACTGAGCTAAATCCCCAGCCCTAGGGTTTCTTAATCTTTATTTTTATCAAAAGTTGACTTTTTGAAGACCAACTGCCATTTGTTTTTATCATTTCATAAAGGAAAGATGACTTTCTAACCAAAAAAGTAGGAAGTACATATTTTTAGAATTATGAAGAAATGCTAATTTTTTTGGCATAGGAGGGGGTTTTTCCCCCTTTTTTTTGGTACTGGAAATTGAACTCAGGACCTTGCTCTCTCTCTCTTTTTTTTTGGTACCAGGGATCGAACTCTGGTCCCTGCGCTTGCGCAGCAGGCGGCAAAACCACTGAGCTAAATGCCCGGCCCTCAGGACCTTGCTCTTACAAGACAGGCCCAGCACCACTGAGCTAAATCCCTCTCCCTGCATAGGAGGTTTTTTTGCTTTGTTTTGCAGTGCTGGGGATAGAGCCCAGGGCTTGGTGCATGCTAGGTAAATGCTGTATCACTGAGCTACACTCCCAGACCTTATAGTTCTTAGATATCTCCATTTCTAGGCAAATGAACTCCTCTTGTTCTGGATGTTTGATACTAATGAATCAGAAGATGAAGGGTATTAGGAAAAGGGTAAGAAGAAACAGGAAAAAGGAACAGTGCTCCACAGTTGAGGACAGGTTTTATTGGAGTTAAAAACTGAGAAGGCCAGGCATGGTGGTGCACATCTGTAATCTCAGCACTTGGGAGGCTGAGGCAAAGGGATCGCTGAGAGTTCAAGGCCAGCCTGGGCTCCATAGTGAGTTTAAGACCAGCCTGGACTATATAGCAAGACTCTGTTTCAAAAAGCAAAAAACAGGGGCCAGGGATTTAGCTCAGTGGTTTCGCCACCTGCTGTGCAAGCACAAGGACCCAAGTTTGATCCCCGGTACCAAAAAAAAAGCCAAAAACAGGGCTAGGGATTTAGCTCAGTGGTTCTGCCACCTGCCTTGAAAGTGCAAGATCCCGAGTTAGATCCCCAGTACCAAAAAAAAAGCAAAAAACAGAAAGGGATTGTTGGCAACTAGAACAGAACTATGCCATCTCTTACAGGCTACATGGGGTTTATAGGGTTGTAAGAGGAAGTTGTAGTAATCTTGGAGATAGGGCTGTTTTTGTTTTTTTGTTTGTTTGTTTTGGTACTGGGGATTGAACTCAGGATCTTGCTTGCTTGCAAGTGGTGTGGTGGTTTCCTGGGCAGGAGCCAGGAAGCACTGTGCTCTGTGATCTGGTGTGGGGCTTTTTTGGTACCCCTCAGTTTACCTGAGCAGGCGGATGGAGACAAGGCTGTCCAGGGCCTTCATCATAGGAGGAGCCACCCACACTTCCTGCACCCTCCCTGCAGTGACCTTAGTGGATCTGGAAGGTGTAACATGTGAAGTTGGAATTCCAAGAGGGCAAGAAAAAGAATGAGACAAAAGCCAGTGTGGTGGCATCCACCTATAGTCCCAATATTCAGAGGGCTGTGGCAGAAGGATTACTGTGATTTTGAGGCCAGCCTAGGCTACACAGTGAGTTCAAGGCCAGCCTGAACTGTATAGCAAGACCCTGTCTCAAAAAAATCCCCGAAAAACAAAAAATACAGGGGCCAGGGATGTAGCTCAGTGGCGCCACTCCTGCCTCGCAAGCGCAAGATCCCGAGTTTGATCCCTGGTACCAAAATAAATAAATAAATAAATAAATAAATAAATAAATAAGAAAGAAAGAAAGAAAAGAAAAAAAGAAAGAAAATCATATCATACCCAAACATGTCATAGTCAAACTGCCAAAAACCAAACCTAAAGAGAAAGTATTGAAAATAGACAAAAAAGAAAATAGAAAAATGACACATTATAGTCAAGGGAACAACTGAATGCTTACAAATTCCCTTCCCATAAGAAACTGTGGGGCGAGGGTGGGGATTTAGCTCAGTTGTTCTGGCGCCTGCTGCACAAGCGCAAGAACCTGAGTTCGATCCCTGGTACCAAAAAAAAAAAAAAAAAGGAACAGTGGGGCATCACCACTCCTGTTCAGTATTGTTCTGGAAACATTAGCCACAGCAATTAGAAAAGAGAAAAAAATAAAAGGAATAAAGATAGGAAAGGAAGAAGTTAAACTGTCATTATTTGCTGATGATATGATACTTTACATAGAAGACCCAAAAAACTCGGTCAAAAGTCTTCTAGACCTAGTTGACAGATTCAGTAGAGTAGCTGGATACAAGGTCAACACTCAAAAAACAACAGCCTTGGGCCGGGGATTTAGCTCAGTGGTTCTGCCACCTGCCTTGTCAGCGCAAGGACCCGAGTTCGATCCTTGGTACCAAAAAAACCCCCAAAAAACAAAAAGAAAAATAGCCTTCTTTTTTTTTTTTTTTTTTTTTTTTGGTACCAGGGATTAAACTCTGAACCTTACACTTTCAAGGCAGCCAGCGGAACCACTGAGCTAAATCCCCGGCCCAACAATAGCCTTCTTATATGCAAATAACAGACTCATTGAGAGAGAAATTCAGGAAATAATTCCTTTTACAATAGCATCCAAAAATGAAATATCTAGGAATCAACCTAACAAAGGAAGCAAAAGACCTCTACACTGAAAACTACAGCACTCTGAAAAAGGAGATTGAAGAGGATATAAGAAAATGGAAAGATATCCCTTGTTCCTGAGTAGGAAGAACCAATATAGTGAAAATGGCCATACTTCCAAAACTACTATATACATTTAATGCAATGCTGATTGAAATTCCAACAGTATACTTCACAGAACTAGAGAAAACAATCCAAAAATTCATTTGGAATTAGAAGAAACCTAGAATAGCAAAAGCAATTCTAGGTAACAGAGACATGGCTGGGGGTATCACAATCCCCAACTTGAAACTATACTACAAAGCTACTGTGATAAAAGCAGCATGGTACTGGCAAAGAAACAGACCTGAGGATCAGTGGAATAGATTAGAAGATGCAGAAACAACTCCAGACATACTCAGCCACCTCATCTCTGACAAAGGAGCCAACTACCCTCATGGAGGAAAGATAGCCTGTTTAATAAATGGTGTTGGAAAAACTGGATTTCAACCTGCCAAAGATTAAAACTAGACCCATACCTATCACCATGCACTAAACTGAGATTGAAGTGGATTACTAGAGACATTTATAGTTAAATAGGTACATATTGAGGCCATACTCTTAAGTGAAATAAATAGGGCACACATGTGTAAATACCAAATAGTTTCCCTAGTGTGAGAAGCTGAAAGTGTAAATAAGGATTAAAATGATAAAAATGAATAATTGATAATTTGAAATAGGAAAAGGTCCAAAGGTGTAGGGGTGGTGGGAGGGGAAGGGGAAAGGAAAGAAGGGAAAGGAAAAATTATGAGAAAAGAAAAAAAATGGAAATGAAATCTATGTAAATAGGGAAGGGTGGAGGGGGTGAAGGGCACACAGGTAATGGGGAAAAAATAAGAACCAAGATACATCATTTTACAGGTACAAGCACCCAATGATAAATGTAAATGTATACCTAAAATGTACCAATAAAAGAATTAAAAAAAAAAAAAAGAAACAGGTGTGTGCCACTATGCCCAGCTTGAGACTCTCTCTCGTTTGCTTTTTTATTTATTCAATTTAATTTCATTTAATTTTTTTGAGACAGGGTCCCACTATGTAGTTCAGGCTGACCTTGAACTGCCAAGAATTGCCTTGAACAGCCTGAACTATAGTCCAGGCTGACCTAGAACTTATGGTGATCCTCCTGCCTGGGCCTCCCAAGTGCTGGGTCTGCAGGCATGCTCTACCTTGCCCAGCTAAGACAGTCTTGGTATGCAGTCTAAGCGGGCCTTGAACTGGCAGTGATCCTCCTGCCTTAGCTTCCCAAGTGCTGGGATAACAAGCATGCACCACCACACCCAGCTGAGTCTCTCTCTCTCTCTCTCTCTCTCTCTCTCTCTCTCTCTCTCTCTCTCTCTCTCTCTTTTGGTACCTGGGGCTCTAACTCGGGTCCTTGTGTTTGAGAGGCAGTCAGGCTTTCCAGGAACCACTGAGCTAAATCCCTGGCCCTGGGTTTTTTTTTTTAAGGGAGACTCAACCAGGTGTGGTGGGACACATCTGTAATGCCAGCACTCTGGAAGGCTGAGGCAGGAGGATTGCAAGTTTCAGCCTAGCTTGGGCAATTTACCCTATTAAAAAAAAAAAAAAGCAATGGCCAGGGATTTAGCTCAATGGTTCTGCCGCCTGCCTCTAAAGTGAAAGATCCTAAATTCGATCCCCAGTACACACAAAAAAAGAGAAAGACCCAATTATCTACAAAGGATTTTTTTTTTTTTGGTACTGGGGATCGAACTCAGGACCTTGCATTTACAAGGCAGGTGCAGCTCCACTAAGCTAAATCCCTGGCCCATACAGATTTATTGTAACTATAAACACATGGATGCATTGAAAGTAAATGGATCATGAACTAATATCCAATACAAACAGAACTGGCATGCTTATATTCCTATCCTGTAATGTAGACTCCAAGACAAAAATAAACAGCTGGGGGCTGAGGATTTAGCTCAGTGGCACCAAACCTGCCTTGAAAGCGCAAGGTCCTGAGTTTTATCCTGAGTACCAGAAAAAAATAAAATAAAATAAACGGCTAGGAACAATGGCACAGGTCTGCAATCTCAGGTATTTAGGAGGCTGAGGCAGAAAGACCACAGGTTTGAGACAGGTACGGGGTATGGGCAACTTAGTGAGACCCTGTCTCAAAAACATTTTTAAGGAGGGGGGTGCCTGGAGATGTAGTTTAGTTTTAATCTCCAGTATCACACACAAAATTCGACACTTATGGAATACAGCTAAAGCAGCGCTTACCTGGAAATGTATATCTTTGATGGCCAACATTAAGAAGAAAGACCTCAGATCAATAACCTAGCCTTGCACTTTAAGACTATGGAAAAAGAAAGCCACTTGGGCCAGGGATTTAGCTCAGTGGCACCTCACCTGCCTCGTAACCTCAAGGACCTGAATTCAATCCCTGTACCAAAAAAATAGAAAGAAAGAAAGGAAAAAGAAAACTATTTCTATTCATTATCGCACCAGAGATTCTACCCAGAATAGACAAAAAAAATGAAATAAAAAGCTCCCCGAATGGGAAGGAAGAAGTAAAACTATATTCCCATGTGACATGGATCATGTATGTAGAAAGTCTCAGGGAAGTCACTAAAAACTATTAAATGAGTTCAGGAAGGTTGCAAGATACGAATCAATATATAAAAATCAAAAATTTTTTTTGGCACTGGGGGTCGAACTCAGGGACCTCCTGCTTGCCAGGCAGGGGCGCCACTGAGCTACATCCCTGGCCCTCAAAGGTATTTTATACACTTCCAATCAACAACTTTAAAACAATTCCAGCTGGGCTTGGTGGTACATGCGTGTAATCCTAGCACTCAGGAGGCTGAGGCAGGAGGATTGCTGCAAGTTCGAGGCCGGTCTGGGCTACATAGTAAGATTCTGTAGTAAAAAGAACACAGTAAAAGCTTTTTCAAAAACTCCTTAAGATCTAGAGGTAGGTCTCCTTAATTTGCATGGGCGTGCTCATCTCCATTCATGGTATCTCATTATTGCAACTGTGGTTTCCATTTGTGATAAAGTCACAGCTCCTGCAGCTATGACTGTGGCTTGTCTCTTGCATTCACAGTGGAATGAGTTAGCGGGACGCATTCCCGTGAGGCCAGTTGAGAATAAACAATGAATCTAGGACTCAGGGAGACTGAGAAGCTTTGTTCTAACGTTGCCTGTGGCTCCCTCCTCTGATAGAGGGTGTGATTTCCAGCAGATCCGAAGCTAACCGAGGGCCAGGACCCAGACGCCTAGCAAAATGGGGCGAGTTAGGACTTGCGTGGGGCCTTCCTCCATGAAAAATACTTAAGACACTTAGCAATTGCGCTGATGTAAAGAACAATATAATCCAAGCTGGATTCGTTACTATTATAATGTATTTCGGTTTTCTGATTTTAGCAGAAACATGCAAGTATCTCAGTGCTCCCGGGGGCTCCCAGCGGGGCGGGGTCAGGGGCGGACCCACAGCGCACCGCCCTCTGTCCTAGTCCCTCGGCCCTCGGTCCTCCGCCTTCGACCCTCCGCCCCCCGCCCGGCCCAACTAGCGCCATGGGCCGCCTCTTCGGGCGTGCCGCGCTGCGGTCTCTTCTCTGTGGGCCGCGCGCCCCGGGCCTGCGCCTGCTCGTGCGCCCCAGCTCCGGTGAGTCAAACGCCGCCACGGTTGGCGAGCAGCTGCAGCCTTTGTTCGCGCACGTGCGGCTGCCGGAAGGGAAGGCGCGGCCTTGGCTGCCCGGGTCAGGGGCAACCAAGGTCCCGGAGCAAAAAAAAAGCAAAGTGGGAGGGCGCAGTAGGCATATTGAGGGTCCCTGAGGACCTGTGGCTCTGGGAGAGGGGTGTCGTCCAAGGAGAGGAAGCCTCGCCACGGAGCTGCTATCTATCTCCCGGGCATTTGTTCCCGGCCTAGCTGGAAAGGGAGGCGTAAGACCTCCCGGTCCACCCCTGCCTGGGGCCCGGCGCTGACTGTCCATCCACAGAATGCTTCCGAAGAGCCAAGAAACATGTAAACTGCCGTCTCCGGTGCGCGGACAGGAGGGCATCAGAGCTCCGGGCTAGACTGCAGTCCCTGTGAACTGGGTTTTGGGAAAAAACAAGCTAGGAGGCTTCTTCCCCTGGCCTTCAGTCGTGTGTGTGTGTGTGTGTGTGTGTGTGTGTGTGGCGGCGGGGGGTATGTGTCGTGGTGAGCACCTATCTGTGTGTGTGTGTGTGTGTGTGTGTGTGGCGGCGGGGGGTGTGTGTCGTGGTGAGCACCTATCTGTGTGTGTGTGTGTGTGTGTGTGTGTGTGGCGGCGGGGGGTGTGTGTCGTGGTGAGCACCTATCTGCCTGCTCCCCGCACACAAAAGCAGGATTTGTCCTAGGATGAAGTGTTTACCTCTCTGGGAGTGGCCGGGGCTGCAGGAGGGTGAAGACACCTCCCTTCTTCCTGGCCATGTTGCCTGGAGAGGGGCTCAAGGCTGACCAGGGTTGGGATTAGAGTTCCCACCTGACCTCTCTCCTCAGCCTTGATGGGATTCCACATCTTCACTGCCCTGTGTCCCCGCCCTGCCCAATTGGAGGGAGTGCACTTCCTCTCTCCCAAGTTTGCACACTATTCCTTCACCTTTTTCCCAGAGGGTGGCTCTGGGGTCCTCCCATGGCAGGCCTGAGCCTCAGATGCTGGCCACTATACACTGGAGAACAGGAATCAGAAGTGCACCAGAGTCAAGCTTCTTCCAGGGAGCATTTCCTGCCTCCTTGGTGGTCACAGCTGGGCTGGACCTCTCTGGCCTCTGGGCTCCCTCAGATGCCCTCTCAGGGGAAGACAGCTCAGTCTTGGGCAGCTTTGGCCATTGCCTCAAAGAAGCCCTTGGGGATACACTGCCCTGGGTGTTCTTGACCAGTAGGGCCAGGGGTGGGCACTGGACTTGTTCCTTCCAGAGCTGCCCTGCACAAAGCCAGAAGCCTGGTGATGTCTGGACCCTCTCAGGGGAAGCCAGTCAGGGAGGCACGACACAGTAAGGCAGTGGCAGCTCCAGCCCCTCCTCTTTTAAAGGAGGGCCCACGTGGACCGAGGAGAGGACCCTGGTGGCAGTGAAACCAGATGGAGTCCAGCGGCGGCTCATTGGGACTGTGATCCAGCGCTTTGAGAGTCGAGGCTTCAAACTAGTTGGGATGAAGATGCTGCAGGTATCAACCCTGGGCCTGTGATTCACTGAGGTGACTGGGGCTCATTCTCAGCCCTTCACATCTCAGCCTGGCAATGGCAGTTGCAGGGGTGGGGAGGTATCTGTTCTGTGGTGGAGGTGCCAGTCCATGTGGGTGCTATCTGCAGGGTACCCTGAGGTCGGGACCAGTGGGGAATTCATCTCCAGGGACTTCTCTTCTCCCCCAATGCTACTCAGGCACCTGAGAACATCCTTGCTGAGCACTACCAGGACCTACAGAGGAAGCCCTTCTACCCAGCCCTCATCAGCTATATGAGCTCTGGGCCTGTGGTGGCCATGGTACAGTTTGGTAGCAGGCAGTGGGGAGAGTGTGGGTGTGTTCTCCAAGCAAAGGGGAAGGGCCTGGATTGAGCCCAAGGGCTCCTGGTGTTCCCCCTCTTCTCCCCAATATTTGCTCTGTGCTGCAGGTCTGGGAGGGATACAATGTGGTCCGTGCCTCAAGAGCAATGATAGGACACACTGATTCCACTGAGGCTGCCCCTGGGACCATCCGGGGAGACTTCAGCATCCACATCAGCAGGTATAGGGGGCCCTGACACAATCACACAGGGCCAGTGTTTGGGGTGGCAGCTTACTCCTAAGACACAGTCACATGATTTAGGTATCTTTGGTTTTTTTGTGGTTTTTTTTGTACCGGGGATTGAACTCGGGTCCTTGCTCTTGCTCAGCAGGCCGCGAAACCACTGAGCTAAATCCCTGGCTGATTTAGGTATCTTGCTTGGCTAAAGGTGAAGCCAGAAGGGACTGGATATTGGATGTCACAACTGCCTAGAACAGCTTTCTCACAACCTTTTCAAAGATATGACACATTCCCTTGTTGTGTGTATATTCTGTCATTATCTTTTATTTGCCTGTCTTGCCAGGCGCCTGAGGGGTTACCATGGGACAGCTCCTAGGGAAAGGAAGCTGCTAGAAATTGGGATGTGGGCTGGCCCTTGAGGTCGTGGGTAAGAGGCTAAGGCCAGGCTGGAACACAGTTTTCTACCTCCTGTTATTCTTTCCCCTTTGCACAATCATCTGCTTGCTCCCCTAGACAGAGGGAGCCTCTGGGTCCACACTCAAGCTTGAGCCTCACCTTTGCCACCTGTTACCTGGCACAGGAACATCGTCCATGCCAGCGACTCTGTGGAGGGAGCCCAGAGAGAGATCCAACTGTGGTTCCAGAATAGTGAGCTGGTGAACTGGGCAGATGGGGGCCACCACAGCAGCAGCTACCCAGCCTGAGGGCTCATGCCACCCATGGCACTCCATTGTCCACCAAGGACCAACTACCTCGGTCAACAAGAACTTAATCCTACACCCATCCTGTTTCTCCTAAACCACTTCCTTGTTCACCTTCTGCCCTATGCCAGCCCTCAGGAGTCTGAGCCCCAACTTTATGTGCCTTTCTGAGTCCTAAGCTAGCACAAGATTAGACTAAATCCTTCTGTACCAAAGTGCCAGACAACCATTGGGGTGTCTTCAAAGGTAAACTCCCCTGCCTCAAAGGAGAGACATTAAAGTTCATTGCTTAGAATGGAAGCGTGCTCATGATTTCTGCCATCTCTGAGACAGCAGTGATGGTTTTATGCAAGAAGTAGACATTTAGAGAATCTTTTTTTGGGGGGGTACCGGGGATTGAACTCACAAGGCAGGTGGCAGAACCACTGAGCTAAATCCCCAGCCCCAGTAGTAGACAATTAAAGGAAAGCTCACAGACTTGAATATGCAGGAGGGAATGGATCCCTCACTTTGGTGAATGTGTGAACTAGGCTGGAGTCCAGGGCCCTGCAGCCTGAAATCTGGGGGAATCAGAGCTGAGCTCCTGATTGGTGCTATCCTAGTCCCCACCTATCAGGTCTTGCTGAAGGAGGGTGACAAGAAGGGACAGTTAGGGGTTAAGCTCACTGTTAAGGCACAGTGAGCCTGAATATGGTCCTCTCATCTTCATGGCCTGATGTGTACTGAAGAGGGCTTCCTGGCATCCATTTATCTTCATGTTGTCACGAGGGTCACACTTCATCCTTGGGTCCTCAAGTCACATCTTTGTGGCCCGGGTAGCAGACAGACTATGAGGCTGATTTGGCCATCAGCTTTTGACATCATGATGACAGATGTCCAGGTCCTGGGTTCTCCACCCGAGTAGCTATGGCAGATAGGACAGAACTAATGTGCCGGTCACTTTACGACCTGGACCCCGCGCTGGCAGGGTGAAGGAGCGTTTTCTTGGCAATAATCTCCCCTTTGTGCTCATTTTTGCCCACCTGGAAGCATGTCCAGGAGGTAGGGCCTTCTGCATCGCAAGCCAAGCCTTAGTGCAGGACTGAACGTGTCCGTAGGGTGCAGCCAGCTTCAACCACTTAGCGTGGCCCCCAGGGCGCGAAAAGGACTACTCGCAAGAACATCCCTGAACCCTTGACCCCCCGCCACCACCGTACGACCCTTGGGCTTCGTTGTGCCGGCGCTGCTACGTACATCCCCGCCCACTTCCAGTCCCAGGAGGCCGTGCGCCGTGGTGGGCGGGGCATCAGGCAAGATTCCTGGAAAGGCGTGGTAGGGAAGGAGTCTGTGTGGGAGGGGCGGGGCCTCGGGGCGGGACTCCCTCAGTGATACACAGTCCCACGCGCCCTGCTGATTCCGCTTGCTTCTTGCTGTGGCAGCGTCCCTGGTGGCTCTCAGACCCAAGAGAATTCCGCCGCCCCTCCCCGCTTCGAGCACCATGGAGCAGCCGCCCGACGTTGAAGAGGACGACTGTCTCCCTGATTACCGCCACCTCTTCTGCCCAGGCTTGCTCCAGTGAGCTTCTGGCGGGGCTGTCCGGAGCAGCGGGAATCCGGGCGCGGGGCACCAGAGCGGGACGCGGGGCAGGGAGCGGTGGGCTGCCGGATGCGCGAGACAGGCAGTCCCGATGGGGTCTTGGAATCCTCATGGCGAAGCCTGCTTCTGACTTGCGAGCCTAGAGATCCTGCCAGGGAAAGGAGCGGGAGTGTGGGAGGAAGTTGTAGGTTTTTTGAAAACTCAACTTTCAGAGTAGAGAATTTTAGGTTAAAATCGTTTTTCCTGAAGACCTAGAAAGCTTAGGAATGATAGGCTTTTTAAAAAGACGTATTTTCTTACAAAATCATACTGGATTGAAGGCCCAGCTCAAGGAGTCAAAGTCCTCCGCCTCTCCCCAACCCCCCACCTCCCCAACCTGTCGCTTAGGCCAGTCCTTCAATTTGCCACCCTCTAACATATCTGAATATGTTAACCTATTTAAAGAGAAAATTAAGCCAGGCATTTTGGTGCACGCCTGTAATCCTAGCATTTAGGAGGATGAGGCAGGAGGATCACTGCAAGTTTGAGGCCGGCCTAGACTACATAGTGAGTTCAAGATCAGCCTAAACTACATAGCAAGACTTTGTCTCAAAAAAAAAAAAAGAATTAAAATGAGGAGTAGAGAAAAACACTCATATTTCAACATACTCAAATCGTTGCTCTGTTAAAATGGAGTAAATTGTTGCAATATAGTTTTCCTTTTGGCCAATAATGCACTGCCCAGGGTGGATCCCTCCACCTCAGCTACACTACTTCCCCCTTTCAGTTATCAGTGACCTTTAATTTATATATTTATTTATTTTATTTACTTCATTATTTTATTTATTTATTTTGAGACAGGGTTTCACTATGTAGTTTAGACTGGTTTTAAACTCACTGTGTAGTCCACACTGGCCTTGAACTTGCAGCAATACTCTTGCCTCAGCCTCCAAAATGCTGAGATTACAGGGGTATGACACCATGCCCTGCAACAGTGACCTTTTATGTTTTTCATTTAGGGGATCGAACTCAGGACCTTATGCTTGCAAGGCAGGTGCGGTGCCATTGAGCTAAATTCCCGGCAACAGTGACCTTTTAAAAGAGCCTCTTTTTTTTTGGACCAGGGGCAAAGTGGCCTTTATCACTGGTGGTGGCTCTGGGATCGGGTTCCGGATCACTGAGATTTTCATGCGGTGAGCACTGTTCCAGGGCCCTCTCTACTTCGGCTTCCCCTTACCTGTACCCTGTGGGAAGACGGAACTCTGGACTTCTAGAAGTCTGTGAGACTGTGGTTCTGCCTTAGGATCTCCTGGGGCCTCACAGAGTGGGTCAATAGACCCTTGTGCTGTATGGGACCCAAAATCTCTTGGGACACAAATTCTGTGGCCTCAGGCATGTGTCAAAAACCATCCCACCCAGCAGAGGCACAGAGTTAGGATGAGGTGGGGGAAGAAGGGCCCTGCTTCTTTCCCCAAGCCCTTAGTTTTCAGTTTGAGTCCAACAGGAACATGCTTTGGGACTCATGGTTCCAGGTAGACTCATTTTTGGAGCTGATGGCATATTGCTTCTCACCAGAGTATACTCATTCTAGTGTCAGGACCCCTTTTGAGGATTAGATTGGACATAGTAGCTCCTGTGAATGTGGCCTGCCTGCAGCTATTTGCCCCACTGTTGTCATTGTGGGGCTGAGTTTGCCAGGTGGGCAGGGAAACAGCCTGCCTCAGAATGGGCTCCCTCTTTCATGGTTCCCCAGGGAGGGGGACTGGGGCATGCAAATCTGCGCCAGGGGATCCAGCAGGCCCCAAACAGATGTCTGGATCCCTGTGGCCTCTCTGCCATGTATACGGTGTTTGGGGGCAGGTCTTCCTCCTTATGTTTCTGGGATACCCCCTGCCAGAGAGGCCCAGTCCAGAAACTGAGGAGTGAGCAACCATAGTACTCACCTGAGGTTCCTCAGTCTGTTCAGCCCTGCTTGGGCCCCTGTGCCTTCTCCAACCATACTTCAGCCCTTGACATATATCCCTACAGAAGGCACCCTTGCGGGGAGCTCTGCTTGGAGCACCTGGGAGGAGCCCACCTCGAACCTGCTGTTCTCAGCCCTGCCATCTCGTTTTGCAGGCATGGCTGCCAAACGGTCATCGTCAGCAGGAGTCTGCCAAGAGTGTTGATGGTGAGAGGCCCAGAACAGGCAGCTGTGGGGGACCTAATTCTGAGCTGGAAGTGTCCTGAGGCCCAGGGCATGGTAACACCAAAACTTGCTCTCCCCTCTCAAATATGGAGCCTCAGTGGACACCCTTGGCTTCTTCTTTTTTTTTTTTTTTTTGGTACCAGGGATTGAACTCAGGTCCTTGCACTTGCGAGGCAGGCAGCGGAACCACTAAGCTAAATTCCCAGTCCCCCACCCTTGGGTTCTTAAAAGTCAGATTATTGGGCTAGCATAGTGGCACACACCTGTAATTTCAGCTACCCAGAAGGGTGAGGTAGGAAGATTGCAAGTTTGAGGGCAGCCTGGGCAACTTAGCAAAACAGTGTGTCAAAATAAAAATTAAGGGCTGGGGATTTAGCTCAGTGGTTCCACTGCCTGCCTTGCAAGCACAAGGTCCCAAGTTCAATCCCTGGTACAAAAAAAAAAAAAATTAAAAGGGCTGGGGATGTAGAGTGCTCCTGGGTTTGATCCCAAGAACAGAAAAAAATGTCTGATTATTGGGTCCTGAGAGGACCCTTATGTTGGGGGATAATATAGCCCCCACCAAACTCAGGGTTATGAAAGTCAAATGTTGTCAGCCTTGCTCTTTGACCTGGAAGGGACTGGATGTTAGCTGAGGCTACCTTTGACCTGACAAGATGGTCTAGTAGGGTGATAAAGAGGGAGAAGTCTGGGACAGGTGGCCTGTAGTGGAGAGTGTAGAACATCTTACAAATGTCCAGTAGGGGTCATGGCCCAGGGAGTAGCCATGTGTTGGGTGTAACTTCTCCAGCGGCAAACCCAGATGCCAGTGGAACCTGGACACATTGTCCTTATTGACTTCTGAAGGTCAGTGGTGCAGGTCCAGGTTGCTGGGTTGCTGCTCACTTCTCTTCCTGTCTGGCTTCCAGGCTGCCAAGAAGCTGGCTGCTGCCACTGGCCAGCGCTGCCTCCCTATGTCCATGGACGTCCGAGCTCCCCCAGCCATCATGGCTGCTGTGGACCAGGCACTGAAGGAATTTGGCAAAATTGATATCCTCATTAACTGTGAGTTGGTGTTGAGCAAGACCAGATGGTTGGAGGCCCCAGAGCTCTGTTCTTGGGGCAGGGACAGTGCCAGAGAGCTGAGGTGCCTGTGTCAGCTGGGCTGTGGCCCAGGCAGGAGCCAGGCTCCCAGTGTCTGTCTTGGGGCCATCTCTGCTCTTTCCCGATGCTCAAGTGGATCCTCATGAACATGACTGAGTGCCCTTGTGTTGTCAAATTCTCACTTTAGCTGGATGTGGTGGTGCATGCCTGTAATTCCAGCACTGGGAGCCTGAGGCAGGAAGAGTCCAAGTTTCAGCCCAGCTTGGGCAACTTAGCCAAAATAAAAATAAAAAGAGGACTGGAGATGTAGCAAATGTCCTTTGGTTTAATCTCCAATACCAAAAGAAAAATAATAGAGCTGGAGTATGGCTCAGCACAAGGTCCTGAGTTCAATCCTCAGTACCAAAAAAAAAAAAAGGCACAATCATGGTATTGAGAACCAACCTAATTCATTATTGCTTCATCTTAACTTGGTAACATCTCCAAAGACCCATTTTCAGGAAGGCATGGTAACTCATAGCTATAATTCCAGCACTTAGGAAGCTGAGGCAGGAGGATTGAGGGTTCAAGGTCAGCCTGAGCTGCATGTAGTTTGAGTCTAGCCTGGGCTACATATCAAGACTGTGTCTCAAACAACAAAGAAGGGCCAGGTATGGCGGTACATGCCTGTAATCCCAGCACTCAGGAGGCTGAGTCAGGAGGATTGGCATGAGTTTGAGGCCAGGCTAGGGTACATACAGAGTTCAAGACTAGCCAACCTGAATTACATAGCAAGACCCTGTCTCAAAGAAGACCCTATTTTCTAATTAGGATACATTCATAAGTACTGAAGGTTAGAACTTCAACCTTTTTTTTTTTTTTTTGGTACTGGGGATTGAACTCAGGACCTTGCACTTGTGAGGCAGGCAGCAGAACCACTGAGCTAAATCCCTGGTCCTCAACCTCTTTTTGAAAGATAACATAACATCTTGTCTTATTCTGTCATCAGGAGTTTATCCAAGTGCCTGGTCTCCTACCCTGTCCAGTTTGGACCAGCATAGGGTCCCTACATTCTCACTGCCCACAGGGCATTGACTCTTGTGGATCCTCCCATCAGGGCCTCTGCCTCTCCACCATCCCACCATCCCAGAACTGACTACCTTCTGTCATCTTCTACTCTGTAGGTGCGGCTGGGAACTTCCTGTGCCCTGCCAGTGCATTGTCATTCAATGCCTTCAAGACTGTAGTTGAAATTGACACCATTGGCACCTTCAATGTGACTCGTGTGCTCTATGAAAAGTTCTTCCAGGTGAGTGACCTCTGGGTCATGGGCTTTCTGCCTCTGTCTGCCCCCTCACTACCCCCTCCTTTTGTGTGTTGCAGAACCATGGAGGAGTGATTGTGAACATCACTGCAACCTTGGGTTTCCGGGGGCAGGCGCTGCAGGTGCACGCAGGCTCTGCCAAAGCAGCTGTGGGTATGAGTCCTTTGGTCTGCCCATGTGGGTTCCCAGTGGCTCCCTCTGCTGACTGATTTGGAGGCTGGCAGGTTTCACGTGAGCCTGAGTCCACTTGTGGGCAGCAGAGAGGCATGGCCTTGGCCCTGAGTCACCCCTCACCTACCCCCCACCCCACCCCCGCCCCAGCCACTCGAGGCAAAGTGGCTTTGTATATCTCCCCTCCTTCCATGCAGATGCAATGACACGACACTTAGCTGTGGAGTGGGGTCCTCAGAATATTCGTGTCAACAGCCTTGCCCCTGGCCCCATCAGTGGCACAGAGGGGCTCCGCCGACTGGGTAAGCCTGTCTGGGAACCCAGGCATCCTGTGTATCTCCAAGCCCAGGGCACAGGCCATCCATTGAAGCTTCCAGAACCCTGGCCTGGATTGAAAAGCCATTCTGTGTCCTGTTCCTGGTCAACTTCTTTTTTTGTTTTTCCTGCTCCATTTTGCCTTATGGTTCAGGGGAAGAACTGGCTAGAGAGGGTAGAGAGCCCTGGGTTCATGGGGTTCTCTAAGGCCTGAGCCTCCTGCTGCCCTCTAGGTGGCCCCCAGGCCAGCCTGAGCAAAGAGCTCCCTAATAGCCCCCTGCAGAGGATGGGGAACAAGACGGAGATTGCCCACAGTACGCTGTACCTGGCTAGCCCTCTGGCTTCCTACGTGACTGGGATCATGCTGGTGGTGGATGGTGGATGCTGGCTGACATCCCCAAATAATATCAAGAAACGGGTGAATTTGGAATCCACCTCTGCTAAGCTCTAGGTGAGGCTCTTCACCCACTTCTTGGGGTCACCTGCGTCCTTGGGTGCTCTGCTAGGTCCCTGTATCCAATAGGCCCACACCCCACCCCACCTATGCAGGAGGCTGGCATAATGTTTCTGGGTCTTCCCTAATGACCTTGGTCACTCCCCAAGTTTCTGGCAGGTGTTAGAGGGATACAACTTTTTGTTTTGATTTGGTGTTTTGTTTTGTTTAGTTTTTGAGACAGGTTCTTGCTTTGTAATTCGGGCTGGTCTTACATTCACTGTAGTTCAGCCTGGCCTCAAACTCATGGTGATCCTCCTGCCTCAGCCTCCTGAGTGCTGGGATTACAGGTATGCCCCACCATGGCTGGCTGATTTGTTTTAAGTTTTTGAGACAGAGTCTTGTTATGTAGTCCAGGCTAGCCTTGCACTCACTAGGTAGCCCAGGCTAGCCTGGAACTCATAGTGATCCTCTTGCCTCAGCCCCCTGAGTGCTGAGATTACAGGTGTGTGCCACACACCCACTGATTTGTTTTTTGACAGGGTCTCACTATGTATTTCAGGCTGTCCTTGAACTTACTATGTAGCCCAGGTTGACTTCAAATCCAGTGATCCTTCTGCCTCAGCCTCCCCAGTGCTGAGGTTATTGGTGTGTGCCATCATGCCTAACTGGGATACAACTTTTTATATTAAATATTGTATCCAGAGTCAGGGAATACTTTTGGAGAACTGCCTCTAATCCCTCCATCCTATACCCTAAGGGTCCCTAGTCAAGCCAAGAGCAACGAATCTGGTGATCCCAGCAATCTAGTCCTTTCTCTGGGGATCATGCTGTTTGCATACTGCTTCCTGGCCACCCCATTTTTCTGGCAGCAGTGACCAAGCAGTAAGTCCAGTCTTCAACCTGCCAAACAGATGTGTGACTACAGATTCTAGAATTTTGCCACAAAATACTTTTTTTTTTTTGGTACCTGGGATTGAACTCAGGACCTTGCACTTGTGAGGCAGGTGTGGTGTCACTGATCTACATCTCTGGCCTGGAAAATACATTTTCTTAAAAGATAATTTTTTTACTATAAAAATGCTTAGGCATTGGATTTCGCATTTTAAAATTTGTTTTGTTTTATTGTAGGACTGGGGATTGAATGCAGGGCCTTCATACTGAGCTGTGTTCCTAACCCTTTTTTATTTTTTTTGTTTTGAGACAGGATCTGGTTAAGTTGCCCATGTAGCCTTGAATTTGAAGATCCTCCTGCTTCAGCTCCCACAGTGCTGGTATTATAGGCATGCAACACCATGCCCAGGTGCAAACTTTTTACAAAGAAAAGGAAGAGGATTAAAAAGAATCATTGTAACCCTAACATTTAGAGGTGGGGCTGTGCTTCTTCCATGTGTGTTTTCATCTCTCCTAAGCCTGGCTATTCCTATGCCCTTTCTCCTCCTTTCCAGGCCCCTTTGCACATGAAAGGTGTAGGGCAAGCAGCAGAGCTTCATAATCCAACCCCAGGACTCCTGATTGGAGAGTGGTGTGGCCCCATGGCCACCCTGGTGGAAGGGGAGCATTTATCCCTCAAGCCCCCTTAGCCAGGTGGACCCTTCTTTTCTCTGAGTTCCCAGCTTGTTGGTACTCTAAACCCCCACTGCATTCAGGCTTCTTTTCCTGAGCAGGAGACAAAATCTAGTGTCTGATATAGTTCTACTCCTGCCCTATTTGGCAAACACAGTATTGAACTTACAGCTGCTGAGGTGGCTTCCCTGGAGCTTCATTGCACAGATCCTATCTTGCAAAGCAGGAGAAAGCATTACACGTTTGGCTCTGTGGCCACCTTGCTGCCATCACTGTGGTAGCTGAGGTTCCCTCCCACCACATGTCTGCAGCACACTTGTTGTCACTTTTGGCCCGCCTCCCAGAAGCATACAAGTGTGGCCTCTGAGGGGTTATTATGACTTGTATCTAGATGTCTCCCCAAAGCCATATAGGTGGGGCTTTTCAGAGGTACTGGATCTAGAATGTGTGATGCTGGGATTGAGGGTGTCCCATCTTGGGTGTGAATACTACCTGCCCAAAGGGCAGGTAGCCTGGATGGAATATAAGGGACAGAAAGAAAATTTGCTGCTGTTGCTTCTGCTCTCTACTTTACTGCTTTGCTGCCTTCTTCCTGCCCTGCTTTGGCATGGACTGTTTCTCCTCTGTGAGGTCTCTCTGCCATGCCACCCTGCCTTGGAGCCAGCCAACTATAGACTAAAACTTCTACAAAGTGTGAGCTGAAATAACTCTTTTCTCCTTTAACTTTGGGTGTCGGGTATTTTGTCTCAGCAACAAAGTAAGTAACTCAGAGGATCTTGAATAAAGAAGCTTCACCCGTAACCTGTCTGTGGACCACATCTAGGATTGTATCCAGAGTGCCCAGGCCTCAGTGTGGGTGGGAGAGCCTGTGGGTGTCTTCTAACCAGGCACTGTGCCTTCCTGAAGCTGGCCCCAGCATGCAGGCTGATGAGGCCCCAAAGAGCCCGCAGGGCTCAGTCCCTAGTACCTGGCTACCTGCCTTCATCCTTAAACCTCACAGTAGCATTTCTTTCTAGCTTCCCTTAGTGGCCAGGACAGGACCACCCTGGTTCTCCAGCACAGAGGGTAATGGAGTGGATGATACTGTTTGTGTTAACCCTCTCCAGGGAATAGGGCCCTGTAAGAATGGGGTGCAGGCCTGGGTGAGGCCCTATATGAGCCATGCATCCGTGGGATGAGCCAGAAAGCCAAGTGTGGTGTCTTAGTTACTTTTCTCTTGTTACTGAGACAAAATACCCACACCCAAAGTTAAAGGAGGAAAGGTTTATGTATCTCACAGTTTGTAGAGGTTTCGGTCCGTAATCAGCCTGCTCCAAGGCAGTGTGGCATGGCAGACAGACATTGCAGAGGAGAAGCAATTCGTGGTGGGCAGAAGGTAGCAAAACAAGCAAGCAAGGGACAAGACAAGCCTCTTTCTGTCCCTTATATTGTATCCAAACAACCAGGATTACCAAACCAATCAGTGGACTGATTTAGTAATCACACCCTTAATCCCATCATTGCACCATGAATCAATCACACACTAGATCCAGCCACCTCTGAAAACCCCCCACCTATGACCATATGAGGCTTTGAGGGGACATCTAGACACAAACCATAATTTGGTTTGGGGAAGCTAACTGTCACATAAACTACTCAAAGAAACATGAGTTAGCAGCCTTGACCCCAGTTTGGGACCTAGCTGGGTAGCTCAGAGGAGCCACACAAGGAAGAGGTGCCCTCAGTCCCTTGGTGAGGGACAAGACTCACTTTTGCAGGGCAGATAGCTGGGTCTTCAAGTAGCTACCTCACCCCGGAAAATTCTGTTTGCTCTTGGTCAGTTCCCTGTGCCACTCAGTGCTTCTGCTCAGAGCTGGCCTCGGGCCCTACTACTGCCCAGATGACCCTGGTCTTAGTTGCTTTCTTGTTACTGAGACACAATACTCAACACCCACAAGTTAAAGGAAGAAAGGTTTATTTTGGTTCCGTTTGTAAAGGTTTCAGTCCATAGTCAGCTGGCTCCAAGGTAGGGCAGCATGGCAGAGGAAGATTGCTTATGGCATAGCAGTCAGGAAGCAGAAAAGGAGGAATCAAGGGAGGAGGGAGGGACATACACCCTTCCAGGCCACGCCTCCAGTGACCCATCTCCTCCAACCATGCTTCATCTCCCAAATCACCTTTAGCTATAAACTCAGTAGACACATCCACTGATGAATGTCACAGCCCCATGATCTAGTCACCTCCTAAACCACCTGTAAGTGCATGAGGCTTTGAGGGGACATCTAAATATAAACCATAACAACCCTCATTCCCTGAAAGGATCCTGCAGCCCCTATGACCTTTGGCTTTTACAGTTGCAGGGGAATGAGGGGGAGGCCCAGGATCCTACCTGACAGAGGGAACTCAATTGCCCCACATGGCTCTGTCTGCTCCTCAAAGGTTATGGAGGCCAGAACAACACAGTGCTGTCACAGCCACCAGTGAGGCCAGCAAATAGGTCCTTGTGAAGTTCTTGAGGAAAAGCCCCAAACATTAAAAAAAATAGTTGCTAGATTGCTGGGTGTGGTGGCACATACCTATAATCAGCACTCTAGGAGGCTGAGGCAGGAGAATCACACATTCAAATCCAGCCTGGGCAATTTTGTGACTTAGACCCTGTCTGAAAATGAAAATATTTTCAAAAAAGGCTGGGGAGCAAAAGCCCTGGGTTCAAGCCTTGATACCAAAAAAGAAAGAAAATGTATGCCATATCTATTGAATGAGCAAGCAAATGAATCCCATATTATTTACCTCTACCATATTGTGAGCCACATAGGTTCATTCTTTCTTTTTTGTTTTGTTTTGTTTTGTTTTTTGATACAGGGTCTTGCTATATAATTCAGGATGGCCTTGAACTCACTATGTAGCCCAGGCTGGCCTCAAACTTGCTGCGATCCTCTGCCTCAGCCTCCTGAGTGCTGGGATTATACCACTATGCCCAGCCATCACATAGGTTATTTCTGAGACTCATTATGATCCACAGGCTGCAATGAATATTGGGTGCGTTCATCTTTCAGAAAGCAAAGAAAACCTTAAAATTACCCAAAATAAACAGCGCTAATTTGGGGGAGTTCCTCTGCTGACTTCTGTTGTCATAGCAACCTGACTGTGTCACATGTGTGCTACCATACCCTGGCACAAGGGCCCCCATGTGGGATTCTCCCTGGGAGGTTTTCCCAGTCACTTAGGTCCCCTTCTTTCCTTCCCACCCCAGCACTGTGATTTCTGCCAGGGTTAGACCACCTATCAGGGCCTGAGAGACAGGCTGAGGATGACCTCACTCAGACATTTGCTTCCCACCATGTGGGCACTATGTGTACCAAGTGATGGGGGCCAGAAAAGTATAAGCTGACCCTCCTGGAGAGATGCTGATATCCATGGCTTGGCTTCCTGTCTTCCCTCTGCTTGTTACCATGTGAACTTGCTGACTGAGTTAGCCTGGGAGAGTGAAGTGATGAATCCCAGAGAACCTCATCAGCTGTGGCCTTTTGAAGCCAGCAGACACTTCTCTGATCTCTATATCATTTTTCCTGTCTGCCTAGTAGTGGTCAGGCCCTCCCAGGATGCAGTCTGGTCAGTGAGTGGCTTTTTGTTTGTCCCTGGCTTTCTTTGCTCTGAGGCCCAAGTACACTGCAGCTGGGTGTCAGTATCCTCCCAAGGAGTGGGGCCCGTGGTCTCTCAAGGTCAGGGGTCCCTGGCTGGCCTCAGCTCAGGGGTGGGGCATGGGCCCATCAGGCATTTCCCTCAGGACACATCAAGCGGTTCTCTTGGAGCCATGCTGCAGAGCCACTCTGGCGCTTTATGTCCAAAGAGAGAAATATTTGGGGAGGACCCTGGGTCCTTCATAGGTACCCTCCTAGCGGTGGTGTACTAGAGTTCTGGGAAGAAGCCTTGATATCGAGCTGGGGTGGGGCTTAAACCTTCCTTCTTCATTATTATTGTTAGGCCCAGAGAATGAATCTTCCTTTGTTCCTTCTTTATTATTATTGTTGTTGTTATTTTAGTGCTTGGGATCAAACTGAGAGCCTTGTGTATGCTAAGCATGAGCTCTACCACAGCCACACACACAGCCCCTTCCTTCTCTTGCCCTGCTTGGCTCTGTGACCCTGCCCCTGCTGCTCAAGGCATCAGTCTCTGCTGCCATTTGTACAAGCCAAGCTGCCTCCTGAAAAGAGACACTATGCCTTCTGTCAGTCATGTTCAGATTCCTGAGGAAAGATGCAGATTCACTCTGATTTGGTCAGGTTTTGGCTCTTGTTCAGTAAATTCATCCTGGAAATGCAGCAGCTCCCATTGTAGCCACTGCTTGGAGAGGAGCTGCTTCTAGAAAAGTGTGTTTACAGGACACCCACTAGGTCCTGACTCACACTAGCCAAAGTCAATACAGACTGTTGTTCAGCCAAGCATGCTGCTAAGCTTGCGTGTATGTGTCCTCTCCTGTGACTAGATGGGTGTCAGGGCCCCTCTCTTGTGCCAGGGTCCTGGGAAACCGAAAGAGCAGTCAGGAAGATGGCAAGTAGACCAAAATAAGAAATAAGAAACATTTGTTGGAAATACAAAGAAGTCCTAGGCCTGGTGGTACACACTGATAATCTCAGCTGCTCAGGAGGCTAAGGCTGGAAGATCCAGAGTTCAAGGGCAGCCTGGGCTTAGAAGACCCTGTCTCAAAATAATAATAATAAAATAATAATAATAACAACAACAACAACAAGAAATGCAAAGAAGTAAGTTTCAGGTGGGTCCAGTGGGGCAAAAAAAAAAAAAATTAAGTTTTAACTCTCCCAGCATTATGTGTGACCTGGAGGAGGTGAGTGAGGCTCACTAGACCTTTGTCATCCTGAGGCAGAAACTGTGATGGGATGGTGACAGTGGTGGCCTGCAAGGATGTGTGGTGGATTTGGGATGTGATCTCTGGGATGTGGGTGGGGCTTTATCGCTGGAATATCGGAAGCAAGTGACAGCAGTTTCAGTGGAAGGTGTTAAAATAAGAAAATCATGAAAACCTCAGGCTGAGTCAGGAGGAATTAAACTGTGCCTTACAAACTCATGTTCTATTTTTACTCTAGAAATGTACTTTACCAATTTGAAGGTAAGAAAAAAAAAATCCTTCCCACTGAATAAAATATCAGTAAACACAAGTCAGGCTCTGCACCCTCCATTGCTGGAGGCCCCAGGGAGGTGTGATCTGAACCTAAAATTGATTTCTCACTCAGTTTATTTGTTGGGTAAAAAATGTATTGTGTTCTGAAAATTTACTTAGTATATTTTCGATGTACCTACCATACAAAAAAGAGTAAGTATGGAAGTAATAGGTATGTTAATTTACTTACCTATAGTATTCATTTTACAACATATGTATATGAAAACATTGTATACCTTAAGTATAGACTAATTTTTTTTTAAATGTGCCAGACTTCTTCAATGAAATATAAATTGTAGAACCACTTTGGAAAACAGTGTGGCAAATTCTTTCTTGAAAATATATAGTATTTTTGGGCCGGAGATTTAGCTCAGTGGTTTCACTGCCTGCTGCGCAAGCACAAGGACCCAAGTTTGATCCCTGGTACCAAAAAAAAAAAAAAAAAAAATATATATATATATATATATATATATATAATTTTTAAGCTGGGAGTGGCAACGTAGGGCTGAAATCCCAGCACTCTGGAGGCTGAGGCAGGAGTATTACCATGAGTTTGAGGCCAGCCTGGGCTATAGAGTGGGTTTAAGCCCAGCCTGAATTACATACCTGAAGTACTACCTTATCTAAAAAAAAAAAACAACACATATATATATATGTACATATGTATTTTTTATTAATTTTACAAAACACTGGGTTTCGGACAGAGGTGGTGGCACACACCCGTAATCCCAGCACTTGGAAGGCTGTGGCAATCAGATCACCTGGGCTACATCATGAGTTCAAAGCCAGCCTGAATTTTGTAGTGAGACCCTGGTCTCAAAACAAATGCAAAAACAAAAAAACAAAGCCCTACTGAGCACATAAGCCTTTTGAGGGACATTACAGATCTAAATCATCACACAAAGGGGTAATACACACAGGAGATGCTACTTTGGATGGGGTTGAGGGGTTAGGAAATAACAAGGTGTGAACAGAAGTCAGAGATGTGGGGACCTGGAGGTGGCCAAGTCCCAAAGAAAATTGGAATTGGGTAGAGACAGGTATACAGTGCTAGAGCTCAGAAGGGCTGTCCTTGGATGAATTCTCTTGAACTTTTTGTTACTTTTTAAAAAAAGACTCCACATTTTCATTTTGCACTGGGCTCTGCAGGTTCTTCAGCTGATCCTGGTAGAGTGTGTCTGGTTCCAGATGCATGGATTGGAGAGGCCCATGTCCAGTCTGGTGACATTTTCAGCATGGTGGATAGGTCCAGGGCTGAAGGTGTGGATAATCCTTCCAAGCTAACAGTTCAGAACCCGGGAGTCAGAGTTCAGCCACAAGGAGGGATACCTTTGTGGGAGAAGAGGCTCTGGGAGAAGAGGACTACTTGTCTGAAAGGTGGGTGCAGCTGGGAGAGATGCTGACCTCTTGGCGGGGGTCCCTAGCTGCACCCTGTCTGATGGCCTTGCTCCTCTGCACCCTGGCTCTCATGAGAGGTCTGTAGCAGGTCTCTTCCTCCCAGAGCTCAAACCCCAGTCAGCTCCTATAGTACCCTGCTGGAGCCTCCCACCTGGACCACTGGCCGGCTTTGCTTTGGACTGCAAGCTCTGAGCTGCAGGGGTCCCTCAGAGTTCAGATGTTCAGTCCTGGATGAGGGAGGGCCTCACATGGACATACCAGGAATGACCTGTTGGGATAGAGGTTTCTTCAAAAGTGCCACACCAAAAAAACCCCCTGCTCCTTCATTCTCAGATTGAGTTCCTTGCCAGGCACAGCAGGGCAGGCACACTTGTAATCCCAGTACTTGGGAGGCTGAGGCAGGAGGATTGTTGTTCGTTCGAGGCTACATAATGAGTTCAAGGCCAGCCTGAACTATGTGATGAGACCCTATTTGGAAAAAAAAAAGCACAGAAGGGCCAGGGATTTAGCTCAGTGGTTTCGCTGCCTGCTACACAAGCACAAGGACCTGAGTTTGATCCCCAGTACTAAAAGAAAAAAAAGCACAGAAAACAACTAAACAGATTTGGATCCCAGTGTCTCCATGCTTATGGCATTTCCCCAAATCCCATTTGTTTAAACAAACTATGTTTTTCTCCTCTAGTACTGATGATTGAACCCAAGGCATCAAGCATACATTACAAGTGCTCTAGCTTTGAGCTACATCCTCAGGCCTTTAAAATTTGTTTGTTTGTTTATTTATTTATTTGAGATAAGGTCTCACTGTGTATAGGCCAGGCTAGCCTTGAACTCACTAGCCCAGGGTAGCCTTGAACTCATGGTGATCCTCCTGTTTCAGCCTTCTGAGTGCTTGGATTACAGGCATGCACCATTACATCTGGCTATTTTTGGTTTTCTGAGACAATGTCTTGCTATGTGGTTCAGGATGACCTTGAGCTCCCAGCAGTCCCCTGTCTAAATCTCCTGAATGCTGGGATTATAGGTGTGCACCATCATGGCTGGCCCACAAGGGAGATTTTAAAGGCACGGTAATGAAGCACACCTTATGATTATGGGTAGATCAATGTCTGTGCACAAAATATCAATTTTAGGTAATATTTTACAAACTTGGGACCGATTTAAAATAGAGAATTTTTAAAAGTTGATTTTTGGCAGGCATGGTGGCATACACCTGTAATCTCAGCACTTAGGAGGCTGAGGCAGGAGGATCACCGTGAGTTTGAGGCCGGCCTGGGCTACATAGTGAGTTCAAGGCCAGCCTGAGCTACATAGCCAGACTCTGTCTCAAAAAAAAGGTAATATATTGTTTTAAAATATTAATTGCTATGATTTGGTTCTCATAAGTTATCTAAATTAATTGGGGTGGGTTTTTTTGTTGTTGTTTTTGGTACTAGGGATCAAACTTAGGACCTCGTGCTTGCCAGGCAGGAACAGTGCCACTGAGCTACATCTCCGGCCCTACATTGATTGTTAAGATAAATAACTGCCACACAAAACTCTCCTCTGTGACTAAAAAACAAACAAACAAACAAACAAAAACCTTCCTGAACCAATTTGCTTCAGTTTTCTCCACTGATGGATTTTTCTCCACTCTGGTTTTTCCCAGCGTCTTACCCCAGGAAATATTATTAAGTAAAATATTATGATATATAATTAAATTGGCTATAATTAAGAATCTACTATCTTTCAATAAATTTTTCCTACTCTTAAAAAAAAAGAGTCTAGGGCCAGGGATTTAGTTCAGTGACTTTACCGCCTGCCTCGCAAGTGCAAAGTCCCGAGTTCGATCCCTGATACCAAAAAAAAAAAAGAGTCTAAAAGTTTTCTATGCCTAAAGCAGTAAGATTTTCTTAGGCTTTTAAGAGGCTCTTGGTTAAATTTATAAAAACTAGATTAAGGGCCAGGCATTTAGCTCAGTGGCACCGAGCCTGACTTGCAAGTGTGAGGTCCTGAGTTTGATTCCGGTACCAGGAAAAAAAACAAAAAGAAGAAACCTAGATTAAGAAACAAAGCTTTTATATTTCACTAAGATAATTTCTTATGTTTTCCATGGTTAGACTTTCGGTTACTTGAAATACTAAGTTTTGTTGAGTATGGAGACGGACGTTTGTAATCTCAGCACTTGGGAAGCTGAGGCAGAAGGATCACCATGAGTTTAAGGCCAGCCTCAACTACATAGTGAGTTCGAGTCCAGCCTGAACTACATAGCAAGACCCTGTCTCAGAGGGGTGAGGGAGTGGCTGACATGGTGCAGTCTGGGAGTGGTTCCCCTCAAAGTCCTGGGGGCTGCTGCTTTGGGGGACTCCTTGGACCCAATGGTGGCAAACAAATGCATGCATTCTCATGGATGAGAACTGGAGAGAGCTGCTGGAAGAAGAGTGGATGATAGAATTTTATGCTACATGGTGTCTTGCTTGACAAAATCTTCAACCAGAG
Source organism: Heterocephalus glaber (assembly GCF_053883595.1). Classification (NCBI taxonomy): domain Eukaryota; kingdom Metazoa; phylum Chordata; class Mammalia; order Rodentia; family Bathyergidae; genus Heterocephalus; species Heterocephalus glaber. Next base: position 2,018,245 of record NW_028258467.1, on the reverse strand, counting down.
TGGGAAAGTTTTGCTGAATGGGGAGATCTTGAGGTTAAAGTTGGAAAAATAGATGTCCCACAGCAGATAGGACTGAGTGGACAGTTTATCATAACTGCTCTTTCTACAACTTATCAGTGTAAAGATGGTGAAATTAGGTGCTATGAGGGTCCAAGGATTAGGAATGACTTCCTAAACTTTATAAGTGAAAAAGAATGGACGAATATTGCACCTGTTTCATCCTGGTTTGGTCCAGGGTCTATTCTGATGAGTAATATGTCATCACTCTTTCAGCTCTCTCCTTTTTTTTTGGTACTGGGGATTGAACTCAGGATCTTGTGCACTTGTGTGGCAGGTGCGGTGCCACTGAGCTAAATCCCTGGCGCTCTTTCAGCTCTCTATGTACATTGACTTGCTATGTCTTTCATTAAAGACCTTGGACTACTACTTTGAGAATTCATACACAATTTTATTTTATTTTATTTTATTTTATTTTTGGTACCAAGGATCTTACTTGGGACCTTGCGCTTGCAAAGCAGGTGGTGGAACCACTGAGCTAAATCCCCAGCCCCACAATTTTTGTTTTAGCAACTTTGCTTTCAGGACTATTATTAGGACTTTGTGTGATATTTGTGGAAAAAGCACAGATGATAAACATATTCTGCAAAAAAATCATTACCAGAATTTTCTCAACCTGGGAAAAAAAATGGTGGAGGAACAAGAGGCTGATGAAGAAGATATTTCAGGAGACAAAGCAGGGCTGGGGATTTAGCTCAGTGGTTCTGGCGCCTGCCTCGCAAGTGCAAGGTCCTGAGTTTGATCCCCGGTACCAAAAAAAAAAAAAAAAAAAAAGAGGAAGCAGAAAATAAAGAAGAAACAAACAAAGACTTTCCATAGGGTGTCTTAAGACAATGCCCTGTGGGTCCTCGTTGGGCACAGATAATTTAATTTTTATAAATATCTTAATATTGTAATTTTGAAAAAAAACCAGAAAATTGATCATTTCTCTTGTTTTAAAGTGAACTATGGCTGGGTGTGGTGGCACACACCTGTAATCCCAGCACTTGGGAGGTTGAGCCAGGTCAGCCTGGGCTACATAGTGAGTTCAGGGCCAGTCTGACCTACATAGTGAGACCCTGTCTCAAAAAAAAAGAACTACAATTTGTATATTGCAGAGTTTAGTCTAGATTGTCATTGGATTGAACATTTTCATTCAGAAAATAAAAACAGGTATAAAGGTTTCAATTATGATTTAAGAATATTGTGTATTAAACAATTGTTCATTTTGGAAAATCTGGTGCCAGACAGTAAGATTTGTGTATGTAATTGTAACCTCTTTCAATTCTGAGTTGAAAAAATTTATTTCCTAAGATTTACATTTTGTGGGGTATTTAAGATTACTTAGAGAGGCAGGTGGTGGAACCACTGAGCTAAATCCCTGGCCCAAGATTACTTAGAGAAAAAAAATCTGATTTGATGTAATTTTTCTCAATTTCACTGTGTGAAAAAAAGAACATTATTTCCTATAAATGGGAACTTTGCCTCTTATCTCAAAAAAATGTGTATTTTGGGGCCGGGGATTTAGCTCAGTGGTTCCAGCACCTCCCTCGAAAGCTCAAGGTCCTGAGTTTGATCCCCGGTACCGCCCCCATGTGTATTTTGTGATAACTTTGGTCTTTTAAAGATATGGTCCAAAATTTCCCCAATTTTTTAGATTTTTCAGGTAATCAAAACTGTCTTGTTTAATTACAATCTTTTTTAATATCATATATAAGATATGCTACTGATTTAAGAAGTTTTTATAAGTCCTTGGTGTTCTCTTAATTCCTATAAAGGTTGGTTGCCTGTTTCATTCCTTTTTTCAGTTGTATAGTTTCTTTCTTTTGCCATGTGTTTCATTTTTTCATATTGGATGATATGAACCATATCACTGTTATATTTACTGTTGGTAAACATTTTTGTTGTTTTAAATTGAAGTTTACTGAGATTCATCAAACTGTACTATTAAAAATTTAAAATTGTGGTCAATCAGTTCAGATTTTACATTATGATTGTTGCCCCTCATCTTAAATTTTTCTGTGTCTCTATGTTCATGTGTATGTACATGTGTGTGTGTTTATGTGGAGGTGGACATTCCTGGTTTTTATTTGATGTGCAAAGGGTTTGGTATTTTATATTTTGGAAATTCAAAGCTTAATTTGTTATAACATTTGCATTCTGCTCAGGAAAAAACATCTTCTGTATGTTTTAAGTGTATCTTTGTCATTATATGCAAAAAGTTCTTAATTGAATTTGCAGTTAGTGGATGCTTGATGTTTAAAATCATAACATTGTTAATGTTTTAAAAACAAACTATTTTATTGCTCTTGACTGCTAATATTGAGTACTATTTCCCAGGTGGAAATCATCAACGTGGACCACATAGTTTTCACCTGACAACAAAGGGGGATGCGATACAGGGACTATATTAGCTACAAGAAAGAGAAAAACAAGAAAATGAGAATATAGCTTGGGGAAGGGATCCTTGCTTTTCTTTTCCCAAAGCCAGCCTCACAAAGTCTGTTGCACCGCGCTGGAATTAGCCATGGACAATGACTCAGTTGACAGGCCCCTGGCTGACATATGGTAGCAGAGTTCAGTCCCTTAGGTTCCCGCCAATGCAGCTTGTGAGACCATACCAGGTGCTGGTGCTCACGTGTATAAAAATATCATTCACACTTTCTCCTTCACTCTTGGGGTGTGTGTGTAGTTCACTTGCTTTTGATTGGCCCGTGCCACTCCTTGCCTGCTGCCCAGTGCCTATGACCCTGACTTCGGATGGCAAGGACACTAGAAACACAGAGGCCAGCTGCCAACAACAGCCACAGTGCGTGGGAGGTGACTGGTGATTAGAACATTTAAAAATTTGTGCCAAGGGCTCAACGGACAGGTCTCTGCGTTTTGCCAAGCATTCCTGGAGATGTGAGTGTGGGGGGGCACACTTTCGGCCCTTTCACACCTGGACGGCAACTCGCAGGTCGATCCTGCCACAAGAGGCATCGGGCAGATAGATGGTCGACCTCAGAGCACCATCTGTCCACCAGCCAACGCTCCTCCATAGCTACCTGGGAGCCGGGCGTGTGCACGTCTCCCGGTCCTTTGGATTCTGTGCTTTGGTGTCAACTCTCGAGGGCGTCATACAGGAGGGACTTAGCTCCTTTGGGATGAGTATACGTTTGGGTTTCTCACTCACCCCTTGATGTAGTCACTCGTCCACAATGTGCGTAGGTCGAAGTCCGGTCCACTCGCGGACCTGTAGTGAGCACGGGTCCCCCTGGCCCGTATTCGCCCGCCTAGCCACGCCACCGGCGCGTCCGTAGTCCCGCGCGCAGTTCACACCTTGCAGGAGTAGCAAGGCACCTACCTACCCCAGACTCACGCGGTGACCCTACGCGGCGCCTTTATAGGACCCAGAGGGGGCGGGGCCTACCATCGATGTGACGCGATGACGTCAGACGCACGGAGGTGGGGTCGGGGGAGGTTTTGCTTGCTTGGTCCCTCAGGTCTTGGTCCTGCATCCTCTGCTTTGTCGCCGGTGCGGATCCTACGGCCCGGCCTGGCATCTGCCGCTTGGCCTTGCGCCCTCCTTTCGGGGCCGCGCCCGGCCATGGGCCCGCTCCCGCTGCGCCGTCGGGCTGAGGGCCGCTGAAGCGCGGCGCCAAGATGGGCGAGGGCGGAGTAGGGCCCGAGCGCCAGCCCGAGCAGCCCGGGCGCCCCGCGCGCGCCCGCCCGCGCCGCCGCGGGGATGCCCGCGCCCGCCGCCGCGCCCTGAGCGCCTTTGTTTGCCTCCCGCGCCGCCCGCTGCACCCCTAGCTCGGCTGGCGCCGGAGTATGGAGACGGGCTGGCCCCCCTCCCCACCGGGCCCAGAGCAGCCGGCGCGGGGGGACCCTCTACCCGAGGTGCGGCCCGCGGAGTCCGAGGACCAAGCGCCCTGTCGCCGCGGCCTGACCCCCGGGGCCTCAAGCGCTGCGGGCGAGCGGCTGCCTGTGCGCCACGGGCCGCCTTCTGACCCAAGTCAGGCTCCACCGCTGTCCGGAGATCCCGCGTCTGGTCCGGAGGATGGCGCGCGCCTCCGCGCTGTGTTTGACGCCCTGGACGGGGATGGGGACGGCTTCGTCCGCATCGAAGATTTCGTCGAGTTCGCCACGGTCTATGGGGCGGAGCAGGTAACGGCCGGCGGGGAAGCGCGGGTTCGGGGGTTGTTTGCAGGGGCGGGGGGAGGGCAGAGGTCTGCTCGGGGAAGCCAGGTCATCCTCCGACCCCACACCTGCTACCTCTTCTGGTAGCACAACTCATTCTTCCGAGTGAGGACCGCAGACTGGTAGACGCCTGTTTTGGGCACGGCCACTTTACTGTGCGTCCTCGATGTTTATTCTACTAGATTTCATCTCGTTTGGGAGGCAGCGCTCTCAGAAGGTCCTAGGAATTAAAGATGTTCACTTGTGTGCCTTCCATGATAGGGATAGTGAAGGGAATGAGCCGGGGTGCTCCATGACTCTTGCAGAACTCCCATTACGGCCTCCTGCACTCCTGACTGAAAGGTGAGCTGCGCAGCCAGTGACGGAGGCACGGTGGTGTGCTGGGTCTCCTCAGGAGGCTGCTGGGAAAGCTGACCGGGAGACCCCTACCTTTCTGTCGCCCTCAGCACTCACTAGCGTCTAGGTGGAGGACACAGAAAGGCTGTGTGTGCTCCATTCATAATCTTGGAGACTTTAAATAGATTACCATGTTCATTTTAAAATATTTTAGTGGTAGGAAATCCCTTGAGGTGCTGATCTGCTAATTTTTGTATGTTATCCGTTTCTCACGTGCGAGCAAACATTTGTTAAGTGGGTGTTCAAGTACATATGCATGTTTTAGGCAGGAAGTCTTTAGACAAGAGGTATAATTGACACACTGCTGTTTAGGGTGTCAATTAGGACATTAAGAACCCTTATAAAGGACCCATGTGTCCCCCGAATATTTACAGTATCCATTGAGCAGTCATTGTGAAGAACCAGATTCTAGGAATTCTGTGCTCCCTGTTGAGTTTCTGCCTAGAAGGATGTGTAAGTGCCTGCAGCTTCTTGGATGTCAGTGTTCAGGCAGTAGGCCTCCCATTCTTAGGTCTGGGCTGGAAGACATTGCTGGGGTAGGTTCATTGGGAAACACCTATGTGCCTGATTATTTCCTGTGTGATTAACTTGGGTTGTGGTTGCTGGTCCAGGGTTTTTGTTTTGTTTTTTATGTTTTTCCTTAACTCCTGGGCTGTAGAGTGCCTTGAGTATCCTTGGTGGTAGTTTACTAGTGAGATGTGTTTTTTCTCTGCAAACATACTCTTGTCTTATTACACCAGTCAGATATGTCAGGCCAGTGCTACGTTTATGCTCTTCTTTACCATAACCTGACTCTGCTCACTTGTGTTTTCACTGACTCATTTTCACTGTTCTCTGAAGTGGGAACTAGGGATGCAGGTTTCATCCTTGCTTTATAGGAAGCTCAGAAAGGTTAAATAACTTCCTCCAGGCTCCATAGATAGGGATAGATGTTGGTTCTTCTGATCCTCACTTGGGGATGGCTCCTTTTAGATGTGTGGCTCAGAATATTCCTACCAAGTTTCATTTTTTTGACTTCCATAAAACTCTCTTTGAGAACATCTTTTGTTATAATTTCACCAGTTGATCACAGAGGGGAAAAGCTTTTGATTGCTTTTTGAGGCTGAGCTTTCTTGTAACCACAAAATAGAAGTAGGTCAAAAGCTGGGGATGGTGGTGCACACCAGTAAAATCAGCATTTGGAGGCTGAGGCAGGAAGATCACCCTGAGTTCAAGGCCAACCTGGGCGACACCCAAAAACTCAAAAACCAAAACACCAAACAAAATAGAAATGGCTCAAAATTCTTTGTTCTGATGGCTCCAGGTGAGTTTGAAGTTTGGGGGAGGCCTGTATGACTCAGGGTTTAGTGGGAATGGAGAGTGGAGGGATGTCCTATGGCATGGCTCCTCTGCTTCTGACTCCTCAGGAAGTAGCAGTGTTAGGCTGATCCAGGTGCTTGGACTTGGACTAGCTTCTGGGGAGAGTGGAAGAGAGCTCTTGATTTCTTTGAACTGCTATTTTGGAGCAGATGATGTACAGAGTAATGACAGGTTGATTTCTTGTGTCTGTGTAAGCTTTGGTAGCCTTTATTATGAATGACTCAGGCTTACTTTTCTCCAGGCCCAAATGAGAGCGCGTTATAGAGGAACAGACAGATATTTGCTGATGATGGAGTAGTTTAAAGTGAAGCATTCTCCCTGTTGTTGAATATTTTAAATCTTTTAAAATGAAACATGCAGGGCGGGCATGGTGGGACATGCCTCTAATCCCAGCACTTGGGAGGCTGAGACAGGAGGACCGTTGCAAGTTCAGGGCCAGCCTGGACTACATATTGAGTTCAAGGGCAGCCTGGACTACATAGCAAGACCCTGTCTCAAAAAAAAGAAATTTTGGGGCTGGGGATTTAGCTCAGTGGTTCCAGCACCTGCCTCGAAAGTGCAAGGTCCCAAGTTTAATCCACGGTACCAAAAAAAAAAAAAAAATCAATGATAGTAAAAAAAAAGAAAATTTTTTTTTGTTTTTAATTTTTAATTAATTAATTTTATTTTTTTGGGTACCGGGGATAGAACTTGGGTCCTTGCGCTTGCGCAGCAGGCGGCGAAACCACTGAGCCAAATCCCTGGCCCCTGATTTTTAATTTTTATTTTTGTCAGTACTGGGAATTCAACTAGGACCTTGTGTTTACTAGGAAAGAGCTCTACCACTGAGCTATATCCCCAGCTCTGTTTAAATTTTATTTTGAGACAGAGTGTCACTAGATTGCCCAGACTGGCCTGGAACTTTTTTTTTTACATTTCAAAAGTAATATTTAATTATGTGTGTGACCCTGGGAGAAAGTGATACTGTAACTTTTCCTCTGTCCATCGTTTTTATTTGTAGCATTTGATTCATAAAGCACTGCCCAAGGAGTTATCTAAATGAGTGCCTTCCCAAGTGGATATACCAATTCACACCCCTGACCAAAAGCAAATGAATGTTTATTTCAACAAACTCATTTTTTTTTTTTTGGTACCGGGGATCAAACTTGGGACCTTGCGCTTGCGAGGCAGGTGGTGGAACCACTGAGCTAAATCCCCGGCCCATCAACAAACTAGTTTTCAAAGTCTAATGAGGGAAATGTCTCATTATAGTGTCATTTTATAAATCTTAGCATATGAGAATGAATGTATTTTACAGGGAAACAGCTAAAATTATAGGTAGTTTTTTGTTGTGGTGGTTTTGTTTTTTTGGTACCGGGGATTGAACTCAGGTCCTTGCAATTTTGAGGCAGGCCGTGGAACCACTGAGCTAAATCCCCGGCCCCTAGAGCTAGTTTCCTTTTTTTTTTTGGTACCGGGGATCGAACTCGGGTCCTGGCACTTGTGAGGCAGGCGCTGGAACCACTGGGCTAAATCCCTGGCAAGAGCTAGTTTTTAAAGACAACCCTTCTTGACTCTGTTAAGCACCAAATATATCAAAGTTTTTCTAAAATAAATGGATACATCAGGTGCATTTATACTATTCTCTGAAGAGTTTATTATAAATTAGTTTCATAGACCACAAGAAATAAAAGGACTATGTACAGCCTCACAGGAAACAGGCAAGGAGTAGAGGAGGGTCAAGATGAGTCTAGGGCCTTGGTGGGTATCTGGCCTGGAACTTTTCTTTTTGGTTCCCCGGGATCGAACTTGCGCTTGTGAGGCAGGCAGTGGAACCACTGAGCTAAACCCCCAGCCCATGGCCTGGAACTTTTGATCCTCCTGCCTCACGTTCCCACACTAATGGGATTATAGACTAGAGGCACCATAGCCAGTTTAAGACTTTTTGTTTTGTTTTGTTTTTGAGACAGGATTATAACTGTGCACCACCATGCCTTGTTAGGATTCTTTTTTTGAGACAGGGTCTTGCCTTGTAGTTCAGAGTGGCTTTGAACTCACTATGTAGCCCAGGCTGGCCTCAAACTCATGGTGATCCTCCTGCCTCAGTCTCCTAAGTGCTGGGATTATGGGCTTGTGCCACCATTCCTGGCCAGGATTCTTTTTTAAACATTGGTGATTTTTCAGAATCCCTAGGGACATTCATATAAGCCTGATGATAGCAGTAAAGACCATAGTTTTCTGTACTTTCCACTTTGAGGTTTCAAAATACTGATTGTATGACAGACTCTGGCCAGTCATATTGCTGTTCTTAATGATAGCAACTAGATTATCTTGATTTTTGCCTTATTTTCAGAGATAGCATGTCCAGTGTTTTTTATGTAACCTGTTATAAAGGTAGCATTTTAAATTATTTAAGTGGGTTATCTGAATTTTTAATAGGGCAGCTCCATTCCATTTATCATACAGATGCTGTGGTGTTCTTGTTTCTTCAGCAGTGTCATGGTGTGTTTGGATCTCATTGTATCATTTGGTGGTGGATCAGGTGTGGTGTTACATAACCCACTGTTATGTCACAGGAATCAGCAGGTAAAGGAGGAAGTGAACCACAGTGGAACAAGACTTTATAGTTATATATCCAGGTAGCAGGTGTGAAGTTGGAATAGATTACATTCAAGACTTCCACTGTCTCTGACATGAACTCCACAATAAGAGAGGGCTAATGCCTTTGTAGTCACCACCAACCCATCATTCAGTAGAGACTGTAAAATAACTTCTAAGAGTGTTGTGAGAAAGAATTGATTCCTTTTTGAAATTATTACTAATGGGCCGGGGATTTAGCTCAGTGGTGCCGCTGCCTTCCTCACAAGCAAAGGTCCTGAGTTCGATCCCCAGCACCCCCCCACACAATTATTATTACTATTATTATTTTGTTGTTTGGAGACAGGGTCTCACTATGTAGTTCAGGCTGGCCTTAAACTCACGATATAGCCCTGGCTGGCCTTAAACTTTCGGCAGTGCTTTTGCCTCAGCCTCCCAAGTGCTGAGATTACAGACGTGCACCACCACCTTTGGTGAAAAAATTTTTCATAAAGATTATCTTCACATTTCATTTTTAGAGCCACTTAAGCATTTGCATTTTAACATTCACTGATCTTTTCTAGAAAACCCTGCTGATTGGCATACCGACTGCCCTTTGGTAATGGTGGTGGGCCATCCTCAGTACAGTAGACTGGGAAGGGGATGTGGTTGTGCAGAGGTCTCTCTGCTTTTTGTCTCAAGTGGTGGCAGTGGGCAGTTCCCAGGGACGTTTGTCTAGAACGTCCTAGAGTTGCTAGAGTTTGGCCTGGAGTTGCTCCAGTGTTTTTTGCAGTCTCTCTTAGCCTTGGATTGGAGTGGCTGTGAACCTGGGAATGAGGGGGTGTGGTAAGGTGGGGTGTGTGGTAGTATGTGTGGGAGGATGTGTACAGGAATGGGATGTATTTGTGGGTGGCATGTGTGTATGTGAGTTAAGCAAGTGTATGTACCTCTGGATCTGTTGTAGACTGATGAATTGCTAAAGGACAGATGAAATTCTATTTGGTCTTGGATTATAGTCAGCTTTGTTAGTGTCCTAAAAAGTGCTTTTTTTAAAAGTATAAAAGTAACATGTTATTGAGTTGGATGTGGTGGCACATGCTTGTGATCCCAGCACTCAGGAGGCTGAGGCAGGAGGATCACTGAGAGTTCGAGGCCAGCCTGGGCTACATAGTGAGACCCTGATTCAAAAAACCCAAAACCAAACTGAACCAAACAAAAATTCCAACATGTTATTAAAGAAACATACTGATTTCTGTGCTTTCCACCTTGAGATTTCAGAATACTGAGCATGTGAGAGACTCTTGGACCAATCACATTATTGTCCTTGATGACAGCAACTAGATTATCTTGATTTTTTTTTTTGTTTAATTTTTCAGGAGTAGTATGTCTATTATCTTTTATGTGATCTGTTTATGAAGGTAGCATTTTAAATTAAGTGTCTTTTATGAATTTTTATTAAAAAAATTTTTTTTTTTTGGTTAGGAAAGCGTCTTGATGTGTAGCCCAGGGTGGCCTCAAATTTGAGATTAGTCTCTTTGAATGCTGGGATTGCAGGTGTGTGCCATCACACCCAACTATCTGAACTTTTGAAACATTGTTATAAAATGGCAAATGACCAGTAATCCCACTATCCTGAGGTACTATTAGCATTTCAGTATATTTCTTTTAGGGTATTTTATACGTGTACACTCGTGACTCTCTACAAGAGTGTATAAGTGCAATCATATTAGGTAGAAACCATGTTATTTTTTATAGATATTTGCTGTTTGGTTGTTGTTGTTGTTGTTGTTTTGGTACTGGGGATCAAACTTGGGTCCTTGCGTTTGTGCAGCAGGCTTCGAAACCACTGAGCTAAATCCCTGGTACCAAAAAAACCCCAAAAACTGGGCCGGGGATGTATGAGTAGGTGGTAGAGCACTTGCCTAGCATGTGGAAGCCCTGGGTTTGATCCCTAGCACTTGTGTGTGTTTGTGTCTCACACACACACAATAGGATCAGTAAGTAATAAAATAAGAATAAAGATCACTTGTAATCTCACCAACCAAGAGGATTGTAGGAGGGATGTAACTACTTAATAGGTAAATTAAAATGTATGTCCGAGTTCAATCCCTGGTACCAAAAAAAAAAATGTATGTAATGCATACTTCATTGAACAAAAATGATATGATTCCCATATTGTTACTTTTTTGTATGTTTTTGTTTTTTGAGAAAGGGTCTTGCTCTGTAGTTCAGGGTGGCCTTGAACTCACTATGTAGCCCAGGCTGACTTCAAAGTCACACTGATTCTCCTGCCTCAGCCTCCCAATTGCTAGGATCACAGGAGTGCACCATCATGCCCAGCTTCCTCTCATGTTTTTATTTTGAATCTGCTTTTTGACCTGTGGTTTGAAATTGAAGGTTTCTAGTGTTAGTTGTATGCTTTAATGGAAGACCATTAGGTTTCCTTGTCCCTGGGAAGATTCAGAATTGTCAAGGGTTAGGGTACAAGGATTAGGCCCAGTGTAGGATCTAACACATAGGAGGAATTTAATTCCAGGGTAAAGGGCAACAGGGTCATGGGTTGCTTTCCTTCCAAATGTTTATTTTGTTTAAATTCTGAAAACAGTATAAACATTAGTTATAATTGAAATTTCAGACACAGGTTAGGCATCCATTTAAGATTATTGTATAGCTCTTAAAAGTGATAATTATACAGGCTCCAAACTTAGACTAGTACTTACAAGTGAATAAAATGATCTACTACCATAATTACAACTGTGTAAAAATTATGCATATGAAAAAAGTCTTGAATAAATGTTAGGACACATCTATAATCCCAGCACTCCAGGAGGTTGAGGCAGGAGGACCAAAAGTTTTTGAGTTTAGCCTGGGTGATTTAGCAGGTTAGTGAGACCCTATCTCAAAAAATAAAAAGGGCTGAGGATGTAGCTCATTGTGAAGGCTCTCAGTTCTGTCCCCAATAAGACGTGCATGCACACATGCGCACACACGTGCACACACATGCACAATATTAAAACTAATTTTAGTTCTACTTATCCATATGTTGGGGAGATGATTACATAGGAAGGGTGTGGTGGGAATGAGATTGGTTTCATTTAAGCTAAATTTTCTGTTACTGGTTTCTTTTAATTATTTTGCAAAGTAGTGGCTCTTGGACATGGCACATACTTCAAACAACACAAAAGAGAATCTAGTAAAATTATTACAGTCTTTAGAAATAAAAAAATTAAGCTGGGCATGATGGTGCATGCCTGTAACTTTTTTTTTTGTATCTACTTTGTATTTGGAGAAGATAGTGAAACAAGTGGTCACATTCTATTTTTGTTTAATTGCTATTAATATGGTTGATCTGATTGGCTCTTTGATGAATTTCATCCAAGAAGCTCCAGTTGTTCTATTAGCATTCGTTTTTTAAACCTTGATGCTTCTTTAATGACATTTTGTAAAAATATTAGTCTCGTTTGTAAACTGTGTTGCTGTGCTTGAATTATAGGTGCAGGTGGTCCCTTTCCTCCAATATGATTGTTCACAACAGGGTTCTGCTGTCTGCCTCGTAGTAGTGGAGACATACACTGATGTCTTTTGGGGATCCCTTGCATATTTGGTTCTCCAGGTCGTTTATGTTTATTTTGAGGTCCAGCCACAAATTCATCTGCTTCATCTATCTAACTTGGGACCTTGCGCTTGTGAGGCAGGTGATGGCACCACTGAGCTAAATCCCCAGCCCTTTTTTTTCTTGACAGGGTCTCACTATGTAGTTCAGGGTGGCCTTGGTCTCACTATGTAGCCCAGGCTAGCCTTAAACTCATGGTGATCCTTCTGCCTCAGCCCCCCGAGTGCTGGGATTACAGGCATGTGCCACCATGTCTGATGCATATACTTATTGAGGATGGACTATTCATTTTCTTTCTTTCTCTTTTGGTACTGAGGATTGAACACAGTAACCCACATATGCTAAGCAAGTGCACTACTACTGAGCTACATCCCTAGTCCTTTTTGTTTATTTAGTACTGAGGATTGAAAACAGGGCCTTCACACTGAGCTACATCTCCAGCCCCTTTTTATATTTTATTTTAAGATAGGATCTCACTAAGTCACTAAGTTGCCCAGCCTGAGCTTGGACTTTTGCTTCTTCTGCCATAACCTGTCAGAGTGCTGGGCTTACAGGTATAGGCTACTCCTGACATTTTTTATTTAGAAACAAGTTCTCAGTAAATTGCCTAGGCTAGCCTGGAACTTGTGTTCTCCCTGCTTCAACCTTCTGAGTAGCTGAAATTACAGGCTTGAACTATCCCTCCTGGTTCAGACTGTTAATTTTTATTGATACCTAGAGAAATCTATGCTAGAAAATGCCTACAGTTCTTGAATATTGGCTCCCAGATAGGCATTCTGGAATGTAATATAACTTTTAAGAAACTTTTGGCAAAAAATTGTATTCTGAGACAGGAGGAGTATATGTTTGTGTGTGTGTGTTTCTAAAAATTACTTTGTCCATCGTGGTGCACACCTGTAATCCCAGCACTAGGGAGGCTGAGGCGAGAGGATCACCACAAGTTGGAGGCCTGCCTGGGCGATGTACTGATGAGTTCAAGGCCAGCTTGAATTACATAGTGAGACCCTGTCTCAAAACAAACTGCCAAAACAAAAAACTTCATTCTAGCTAGGTGTGGTGGCCAGTGCCTGTAATCCCAGGAATGGAGAAGCTGAACTTAAGGCCATCCTGGAGTATCTTCGTGAGACACTGTCTAAAGAAACAATAATAACAAAAAACTTTAACAATGAGAACATGTTAGAGAACACGTCAGCAACGAGAACGGTTAGAAAATTGTGTTACTGGAGAGGTGAGCAGAGGGTGGCCAGTGTCTTGCTTTTCCTCAGAACATTACTGACATTTAAGGGCTTTGTTGAGTCTGCCCATAGTGGGGCAAAAACCTGCTGGAAAAATGGGTGAAACACGAAACGCAGGGCCTGGGGATGAATTTCTTTTTTCCTACCACCCTTCTGGTGGGTTTTTTTTTGGGGGGGGCGGGGGGAATCGAACTCCAGTCCTTGCACTTGCGCAGCAGGTGGTGAAACCACCGGGCTAAATCCCTGGCCCTGAACTTCTTTTTTTGATGTACATGTCTGATATGTATATGCTAGGCCCTGGATTCAGCCCCCAGCCCCAAAGGAAAAGAAAAAAAGAAGTATAAACAGACAAAAGAACTGGCCGGGGATCTTTAGCTGCCTGCCCCGCAAGCACAAGGTCCCGCAAGCACAAGGTCCAGAGTTTGATCCCTGGTGCCAAAAACAAAACAAAACAAACAAACAAGGGCCTCGGATTTAGTAAACTGATTAAAATGGCAAAGAGTGGGTGGGGAGGAGGTCCAAAGAGTCTGGATGGGAGCCAGGTGTGGTGGTGCATGCCTGTAATCCCAGCACCTGGGAGGGTGAGGCAGGAGATTCGACACAAGTTTGAATCCAGCCAGGCTACATAAGTGCTGGGATTACGGGCATGCACCACCATACCCAGCAATCTGGGCCATTTTGAGCATCAAAAAATAAATTATTGGGCTGGGGATTTAGCTCAGTGGTTTTGCCACCTGCTGCACAAGGCAAGGACCCGAGTTCAATCCCCGCTACCAAAAAAAAAAATTATTTTCAGGCAGAGTGGCAAATGCCAATAATACCAGCACTCTGGGAGGCTGAGGCAAGAGGATTGCAAGTTCCAGTTTAGCCTGGGCAATTTAGTGATTTAGGAAGACCTGTCTTGATGGGCCGAAGATTTAGCTCAGTGGTTCTGCCACCTGCCTTGAAAGCACAAGGTCCCGAGTTCGATCCCTGGTCCAAAAAAAAAGACCTGTCTTGAAAAAAGAGCTGGGGATGTAATTTAATAAGAAGGCCCTGGGTTCCACAAAACAAAACCAATAATGATGGTGAGGCATGGTGACTCATGCCTATTCAGACAAACCTCGTTTAATGACAGCTCCGTTAATGCAACTAGGTCTTTAAATGAATAGGTCGTTAAGTGAATTGGTTGTTAAATGAGGAATTGTATATAGTATGTACATTATAATATTCAGAACAAAGAAATGTCAAAAGAAACTCCAACTTGGTGACTTTGCTTTTATGTGCATAACTCTTACATGCAGTACTGTAACAAAAACAACATAAAACTAGTATTGTACTATGCAGTACAGTCAGCAAAAATCACGGTACTATGTAAAGATGTACTGTACAAAACAAGACATTGAGGCTCTATCACTAAGATGTACAGAACTGTACCAAAAGAAAAGACGGGTCTTAAGCCTAAGTGGTAGATTGTAAGTTTGAACAGCATACCTTGGTCATAAGTCCGGACAGTTGTTAAACAAGGAATATCTTATTAGACATATTATCAAAATACTGTAGTTCAGGGAAAATGATTTGTGCTTCTTAAGAACATGTGATCTCTAGTAACCTTTAAAATACAGCAGCCATCAACAAATCATCACATCAGCTAGGTTCAGGTAGAATATTGATCCTTCACATGTCAGAAAAGGTAGAGATGAAAATTATTGAGAAAATCAAGGATACCTTTTTATTTTTATTTATTTTTTTAATTTTTTAATTTTTGGTACTGGGGATCGAACTCAGGTCCTTGCGCTTGCGCAGCAGGCGGCAAAACCACTGAGCTAAATCCCTAGCCCTACCTTTTTATTTTTTTGAGACAGGGTCTTACTGTGTAGTTCAGGCTGCCTTGGACTCACTGTGTAGCTCAGGTTGTCTTTGAACTTGAAATGATTCTCCTGCTTCATCCTCCCAAGTGCCGGATTACAGACGAGCACCACCATGCCCAGGTGAGAAAATCCAAGACATTGAAAGTACTCATCAGTAATCATGATTGTAAAACAGATGCAATCCAGATATGATCATTAGCAAATCAGTAAAGCATCTATTCCTATATTTCCTTACATGGCCTTTCCTGGCATTTTAGCAGCTTCCATGACTTCTTCAAGGTTACACTGATCACATAGATGGTATTATTGGAAACTGTGTTTTGAATGTGCAGTTCTGGTTCATTAATGAAGGAGCTTCTGCAGGTCATTACAAGGGACCAATGAACCCAAAATAGTACTAACAAGATCTCACAGAACCATGAACCTGCTTGACTGTAAAAATCATTGGAGATGCCAGATATCCTTGACAGTGAAACTGGTGTTAATGGAGCCCTTCTTCCATTCACCTCTGCAGTAAATACCTTGGAGGATAGAAAGACATACAAAGTACATGTATGTAGTAAAGGAGCTTACTAGCTAGGAGTGTAAGACAAAAATTAAACATAAAACAAGCACACAGCCAAGAATAAGTGATAATAAATCGTTCAATTGTTTCCTGTGGTTTGGAAGTGTGTATATAACCCTTGAGAATATGTGTGTACCCATTTGGTATGAGACATTTCTACATATCAAAAAGTTTCAAAAGTAGTATCACTTCTGAAGAGTTTGTTTATATCTGAGAATTTATTTAACTTCAAATTAATCAGTTTTATTACCACCTGAGGAACTGTTGGAAGCAAATAGCCCTTAGAAGTGAGCCCAATAAAGACTGCACTAAGGGCCAGGGGTTTAGCTCAGTGGTTCTGCCACCTGCCTTGAAAGCGCAAGGTCCCAAGTTTGATCCCTGGTACCAAAAAAAAAAAAAAAAAAAAAATGCACTAGGAGTAACATTATCACCTGGGTAGTATTCTTCCCAGAATCCAATTATGAAGGGCGGGGGATTTAGCTCAGTGGTGCCGCCGCCTGCCTCAATAGTGCAAGGTCCTGAGTTTGATCCCCGGTACTGCCAAAAAAAAAAAAAAATCCAATTATGAGAAAATGCTCAGACTCAGATTGCAGGGCATTCTACATGACAACCACTTGTACCCTTTTTTTTTTTTGGTGGTGTTACCGGGGATCAAACAGGATTTTGCACTTGGGAGGCAGGCGTGGTGCCACTGACCTAATCCCTGGCCCACACCCTTTTGTTTTTATTTTTCATTTTTGGTGCCAGTTGGAACTCTGGACTTTGCGCTTTCGAAGCGGGCAGGGGCACCACTGAGCTAAATCCCCAGCTTGTTTTATTTATTTTTTTTTCATTTTGGAAACTATGAATAAATAATTTTATATGATGGCTGGCAGCAGCAGCCTCTCCTGTACCCCCTCGGGAGTCAGTGTGAAAGATGGGGGTCCTGCCGGCGGTGGCGCCGGGCCAGCTCGAGGTTGAACTGGGAGTTGTACCGCCCGGCGCTGTCTTTTCGTCTTCGTTGTCCTCCTGGGGGGCCCGGCCTTGGACCCGGGCCAGCAGGGCCTCTGCCCGAGCCCGCTCCGCTGCTTCCCGACTGGGACGCTCAGCGTGGAGCTGGTCCCTCGATGGGGGCTCTTTGGGCCGCTGTTTCTTGAACCCCTCCTTCCTCTCCTTCCGGGCCAGGCTGCTTTCTTCTCGGCCCATGATGCTTCCTCTTCCTCCCCAGATGCTTCTGCATCTCACACAACGGGTCCAGGTGACTCTTCATCTTTTCGCCTGGGCCTGGGCCCAGCTCGGGGGCCCCCGCGCTTTGGGGGGAGCTGGTACCAGGGCTGCCGCGTCTGGGCCTCTGCTGCACTCTGGCCCAGGTAGGTGAGGATCCCCAGGGCTTTCTCTTGTCTCTCTTTCTCCTGCTGCTTCTCATCCTTGTACTCTTTGTTTCCTCCGGTCACCCCTTTTCCTTCCTCCAGCAGCTCCCGAAACAGGTCCATGGGACGGGAACCTGGAGCTCCCGCCTCTGCTGCCTGGAGCGCGGCCAGCGGGTTCTGCTGCCTGGCTCTTCCGGAGCAGTTCTGTGTGGGCCTCTTGCTCAGCGAGCAGCACCTTCCGCTCACGCTCCTTCTCCTCCTCCCGGGCCTGCGCCTCGTCACTGCGCATGTGAGCAACGTTGTCCCTGCTCCGGACGTGCCAGCTCTTCTTGGGCAAGATGTTCAGGGCGCCATAGCCATCCACAGACTGCTTGTTTTATTTTTTTGACCAGTAGCATGTGAATATTTATTTGAACAAACTGATCTTCAAGTTTGATGAGGGAAAATATCTCATTATAGTTTCATCTTGTAAATCTCTTAGTATGTGAGGTTGTATATGAGATAAAGATGTATATTTTTTCATTAATTTTATTGGTGCATTTTAGGTATATAATACAGTTACATTCATCATTGGGAACTTCTACCTTTACATGATGTATCTTGGTTCTTATTTTTTCCCCATTCCCCTGTTCTCCCTTCAACCCCTCCACTCTTCCCTACTTACAAAGACTTTTTTTCCATTTTTTCCTGTTCTCATATTTTTTTCTTTTCCCTTTTTTCCTTTCCCCTACCCCTCCCACTTCCCCTACTCCTTTAGACCTTTTCTTCCTATTTCACATTATCAATTGTACATTTTGATCCATATTTACACTTTTAGTTTTTTACACCAGAGAAACGACATGCCTGTTCTTACTGCTAGCAAATTAGAAATTATTTAAAGGGCTGGAGATGTAGCTCAGTGGCACTGCACCTGCCTGGCAAGCTCAAGGTCCTGAGTTCAATACCTGGTACTGGGGAAAAAAAAAGTTTAAATGTGATCAGATTTACACTGTGATGTTTAAAGATGGCCAGGAAAGTCCTTAGCTTATTAAAGCCTTAGACTGGTGGTTCCTAAATCTTTTATTTTTTCAGTCCTTTACTTATTAAATATGATTGTTTTATTATTTATTGTAGTACTAGGAGTTGAACCCAAGGCCTCATGCATGCTGGACAAGTACTCTACCACTGAGCTACACCTCCAACCTCAGAGTTAAATATTTTTAAATTTTTTTTTTCAGAGTTAAATATTATTGAGGCCTATAAAATGCTTTTGTTTATTGGAGTTACAGCTATTTATTGTATTATAAAGCAAAACAAGATGGGAATGTAGCTTAGTGATAGAGTGCTTGTTTAGTATGTGTTGATCCTCTGGGTTCTATTCCTAGAACCACACAAAGAAAGTAAAACAAGCTGGGTGTGTTGGCACATGCCCATAATCCCAGCACTTGGGAGGGCAAGGTAGGAAGCTTATGAGTTCAAGGGGAGCTGGACAACACAGCTCATTCAAGGGCAGCATGAGGTATAAGAGCGAGATCCTTTCTTAAAAAACCCTCAAAACCAGTAAAATGAAAAAATCTAAAATGTTCATCAATCCATTTGTTTCTTTTTCTTTTTTTTGGTACCGGGGATTGAACTCGGGACCTTGCACTTGTGAGGCAGGCGGCAGAACCACTGAGCCAAATCCTCGGCCCCCCATCAATCCATTTAAAAGTAATAACCCATCGTATATTAACAAATGATATTTTTGTGAAGTACAACTTTTTTTGGTACTAGGGATTGAACTCAGGGCCTTCATGTTGATCTGCATCCCCACCCCTATTTATTTTTTAATTTTGAGACAGGTCTTGGTAAGCCACTAAGTTGCCCAGGCTAGGCTTGTGATCCTCCTGCCTCAGCCTTTCGAAGTGCTGAGATTACAGGTGTATTGTACTGTACCCAGCTAAAAATAACTATGTGAAAAATAAAATCAGGGAGAAGAGTGGTATTGGTTTACATTTTTCAAGTCTCTTTGCTATCTGGCTTAATTGAAGAGAGCTGACTCTTACCTCGTTTATGCAGGTGGTCTGTTATGTCACTCCTGGCAAACTTCACTGTACATCGGTGAGAATGAGCAGCAAAGAAGGCTGGCAGTGTCACAGAATATTATGAGACTCATTTTGATTTTGCAGGACCACTCCTCCACCACACCAAGGTCTTCAGAAGTTCCTGGACCACTTGTTGAGAACTGTCCCTTGTGGTAGAGTGACCTCATAAGCTGTATGTTGCACCCCAGGGAGCCTGTCAAGACGGCTGGGAGCCCCAGGGTTCTTGATGTTGCTTTGGTCCTGCTCTTAAATTGCCCTTGGAGGCCTACTTCTATAGCACTCAGAACAGATTTTTTTTTTCTTCCTTTTTATGGCACTAGAGATTCAGTCATGGCCTTGGGTATGCCACTGGATTCCCAGTCCTCCTTTATTTTATTTTGAGACAAAACATTGCAGAGTTGCCTGGGCTGACCTTGAACTTGCTGTCCTCCTACCTCAGCTGGGACTATAAGCATGTGCCACTGTGCCCAAGTATATTTGGTCTTTACAGACCTCTCCACCTAACATTGTTCTTTTCCTCACTCTGCTGTGTCTGTTCTAGTATTATTTACACAGAAACTTACTTGAAACCCCCTTTTCTTTTCCCTTGAAGCCTCTGGGCTGCAAATGTGCCTCTGTCCTCACTGCTTGAAGACCACGCCCAGACCTGAGGTCCACAGGTCTGTTCATTCTTTTTTTTCCTTTATGGTATCGGGGATTGAACCCCGGGCTTTCCCCATGAAATTACATCTCTAGCTATTTATTTATTTATTTATTATTTTTTGAGATTGGGTCTCACTATGTAGTTCAGGCTGGCCTTGAACTAACTATGTAGCCCAGGGTGGCTTCAAACTTGGAGCAGTCCTCCTGCCTCAGCCTCCTGAGTGCTGGGATTACAGGCATGAACCATCATGCTTGGCTAGCCCTTTTTAAAAATTTATGTATGTATGTATGTATGTATGTATTTATTTATTTATTGGTACCAGGGATCGAACTTGGGACCTTGCACTTGCAAGGCAGGGAGCAGAACCACTGAGTTAAATTCCCGGCCCTGTTTTTGGCTTTTTGAGACAGGGTCTCGCTCTGTAGTGTAGACCAGCCTTGAACTCATTATGTAACCCAGGCTGGCCTCAAATTCATGGCGATCTTCCTGCCTTAGCCTCCAATATCCCTGGTCCTTTTTATTTTTTGGGACAGGGTCTCACTGAGCCACTAAGTTTCCCAGGCTGGGCTCAAACCTGTGATCCTTCTGCCTCAGCCTCCCTGAGTATTGGAATTATAGTTGTGCACTATTATCCCCAACGTTGGATATTTATTCTCTCGTGGTACCTGCTGCTGTCTAGCTTTGGCTCACCACACTTTTCTTTTGTATTTTATTTTTATATTTCAGTATAATTTGATAGTATGCTGCATATCACATAATAAGGTAGCTTCATTGCCCTAGCCACCTACCTCTACTCTGACATTTGCAGCTCTTAGCTGTTTTCTTTCTTTTTTTTTTTTTTTCTGGTACTGGGGATCAAACTCAGGACCTTGTGCTTGTTAGGCAGGTATGGTGCCACTGAGCTACATCCTCCCCCTTTCTTAGCTGTTTTCTTGTGATGTTTTTGTTTTCAATTTTAGATTTCTGTTGACCTTGTCTTATGTTAGGTACACCCACTTATTTCCCCTATTTCATTTTATGATACAGTTAATCATAATTTTGGCTAAAGTAGAACTCTGCTTATCTCATTTTGATTGCAGATGCTGCTCATGGCTGACCCATATAGTATAGTATGCTGTGATTACATTTTCTTTCTCATACAACTTTCTGCTTTTTCTGGAGTTAATGATCATGTGCTTTCCTCATATGGTTTGCTTTATTTTCCTCATATGTTTTCTGTGCCTGTCTGTCACTCTTCCCAGCCTCTGCTTGGGCCCTTGAGGTCACTTGCACTCCTGGACTCCATCAATGGGTAGCCCCTGTTCCAGGCAGGGACCTTTGCACTTTACTGGATCTGGGTTGGCGTCCTGCCTTGGGAGGCTGGGAGGACCTGTGTGGACTCTGAACCAGGGTCTTCTCAGTGTGAATCCTGAAGCTCTGCACATCACAAGCTTTCTTGGCCTGCAGGTTTAGTTCTTGTCGGTGTCCCCTTTGTGGCCCTTATGTGTCTATGCTCTTTGGTTTCAGAACCCACTTTTCCATGCCTGTGCATCTTGTAAATGTTGGGGTCTCTCCTAGGGCTAAATCCCAGTGGATTTCATGAGGGCATGAAGGTGGACATCTGTGTTAGCACAACTTGTTCATCCATACCTCAGCCCCTTCTTGTCTACACCCCACACATCTGTTTGTCAGAAGATTAGGAACTTGTGTGTTTTTCTTACTGCATCCCACTTTCTAGTGTTTTGAGTAGAGCTTATGCTATTAAAGTCACAGTTAGAGAGTGGCAGCCAGGAGGCAAGCTCTGCCCGTTTCACAACCTCACACCTGAAAACTGTCAGCAGATGATTTAGTTTAGCCTTTCTTATGTTGTAATTTTTTTGGGGGGTGTATGTGCATCTGTATAGTTTTCATATTGGTATGTAGAATTAGATCTTAAACCCCAGAATAATCCCATTTTATCATTATTACTGTTGTTAGGGTAATGCTGCTATTCCTCTGAGTACATGAACTGCTTTTCATGTACCCAACTCTGGCAAGACCCAAAATTGGCTCTAGGAATTTTTTTTTTTTTTTTTTGGTACCAGAGATCGAACTCGGGACCTTGCGCTTGCAAGGCAGGCACCAGAACCACTGAGCTAAATCCCTGCCCCTGGCTCTAGGAATATTGAGTCTGTCTTGGGCTTTGGAGTTGTAGCTGCTTGGATGATCCAGGTTGTTGGGCTTTCTGGGCATTTCAGAGCGTTTTTTTGGTGTCCAGAGTGGGTAGTGAGGGGAGGAGGTGGAAGGTCCTTGGCTGAGCTTATTGGGAATTTGGCACCTGCTTATGAACAAGCTTCCTTTGCTGGCTCTGAAGTATAACTCTGAAACTAGAGCTTTGCTCTGAAATTCAGTTGAAATTTGAGCTTTAAGCCTGACTTGAGTCCCCCTCCCTGAGGTGAGGTGACAGAGTTGACTGAGGAGCTGGTCAGCAGCTGTGCTGAGCAGCTCTGAAAGGAGCAAGGTGATCTCAGTGCCCACTCGTCCATGCCTGTGCATCTTCTCAATGTTGGGGTCTCTCCTCTGGAGCTGTTTCCCCAGTGAACTTTCAGGAAGGCATGAAGGTGGACATCGCATTAATGCCCTTAATCTGGACAGATGTCTTTGGAAGTGATGTTCTTCTGTGTGCAGTGATGGGAGCTGTTTTTTCATCTCTAAAGTAGATGTTCAATTTGAGGACACAGGATGGTTTTGGAGTCAGTCAGACCTGGGTTCATTACTAGCTCAGTGGGTCTCTGTCTTTCTCAAAAAGTTTTCTTTGCTCATTGCTCAGAGATGTCTTTGCTCATCTTCCAGGTGCTGGGCAATGTCATAGGTGCAGGGGAGAGAGTAAGCAGGAGTGCCAGTTTCCTCTCCTCAAGGCAGTGAGCAGGCAATCTCCAATACCTGCAAACTGCAACAGATACTGGGAAGGAAAGATGGAAGATGTTTTGAGGTTGTGTAACTGGGAACCTGACCTATTTAGGACAATTCCCCCAGGGTAGCCTCTTTCCTTGAGGTGACTTTTGAGCTGACTTTCTGAAACTAAGGAGGATTAGGGAGGCAAAGGGTAGGAGAGGAAGGAGCCTTCCAGAGGGAGGCCTAACCAAAGGGAGGCTGCATGGGAGGAGAAGGGTCACTTTGAAAGGAAGGGGACAGACAGTGTGTCTGAAGGAGGCGTGGCCATGCTGAGGCTATGGGTCTCTTTCCAGAGCATCTGGAATGAATTAGACTTAAAGTACAGAAGAGTGGGTAATAAGGTTTAGGGTTTTAGGAAGTGGCTCAGTCTGGAGAAGACTAAAGTGGATAGGGGAATTAGGAGGCCAGTGTATGGGCACCTAGGGCTGGTGCTGGAGGGTAGATCTGTAGGAGTGACAGGGAGAATGGGCCTGGACTGGGCTGGGTTGGGTTGGGAGAGACTCAGCAGGAGGGACTCCTGGGGCAAGGGGGACTATCCTTGGTGTCCAGGGCTTTGGTCCTGCAGCTCAGAGGAGAGTGCTAAGCAGAAGATAACGGGAAGCCAATTAAAAGTAGCCCAAATAATAATGAACATGCTCTGCCTAGCATAGATGGACGTGAGGTAGGTGGCTCCTTCATAGTGCCCTGGGATGTTGCTTGCCAGCATCTAGGCTGCAAAGGCTCTCCTTCTCCCTTTTGTCTCTTTGTAAGGCACTCTCCTGCCTTCTGTCTCTTCTGTCACCCATGTTTGCTCAGGTGCTGCCAATGTTGGGGTACAGGTCCCTTGGTTAGGTCTCTGGGCCTACAGCAGTGACCACAGCAGTGGTATTGCTGAGGGGCTTGTGAGGGCTTTTGGGTGCAGCATTTCCCAGCATCCTGGAGAATCACTGTCTCAGGCCAGTCAGGGGCCCTCTGCTGCACTGGCTGCAGAGATCAGGCCCCATTAATTATTTTTTGTCGTACTAGGGATTGGACTTGGCCTTGCACGTGCTAGGCAAGGGCTCTTCCACTAAGCTACATCCCTGGCCCTTTACATTTAATATTCATTAAGTAAAGAAATTTATTTTGCCTGCTAGGAAGCTCCTGTGCCCATTTCTGTAAATGTGAGCAGTACATGTAGTCCTATTGTACTATCTTATTTCCTAGATACAGACATTCTACAAAAGCCATTTCTGTCGCACTCACCTGATTTTTTTTTTTTTTTTTTTGGTACCGGGGATCAAACTCAGAACCTTGCACTTACAAGGCAGGCACGGTGCCACTGAGCTAATCCCTGGCCCTGATTATATTATTGTCAGGTTATTTATTACATGATCTGGTGAGCTTGTAGATAATTTCAGAAATTGGAATGTGCTTAAAGTGTTGTGAACCACCATAAGTCTTTGTGTTCCTCTTTCTTCATATTAAAAACTTACTCTAAATGGCTTAAGAAGCTTGAGATACCACATGGTGGTTATGTTACTTTTCTCTTGTTGCTGAGACAAAATACCCAACACTGAAAATTAAAGGAGAAAGGGCTTATTTAGGTCACAGTTTGTAGAGGTTTCGGTCCATAATCAGCTGACTCCAAGGCAGAGTGGCACGTGGTGGAGGAAGGGCATTACAGAGGGGAGACCATTCATGGTGCCCACATGGTAGCAAAAGCAACAAGGGACTTTAACAGGGTCCTCCTGCCCCTTTTATCTTATTCAGACTACATAGGGTGGGTAGCACTCACACCCTTAATCCTAGTGCTTTTGGGGCTAGCATTACACCATGAATCACACACTCTAGATTCAGCCACCTCAGAAATAGCCCCACCTCATTCGCATGAGGCTTTGGGGGAACATCTAAACACAAGCCGTAACAGTAGGTAAACTTTCTTTCTTCAGGAGGTTGAAGCACGAGAGAACCCAGTGTGCAGTCTTCAGCAGTCTTCTCTGTCTAGGACTGTAACTTGGAGCCTGAGGCTTCTGTTCTCTTGACCCTCCTTCTGCAGATGGCCTCATGATGAGTGAGTGTTGTTACGTCTTGCCAGTTGATACCTTAATTTCCAAAAGGATTTTCTTTTGGCTAAAAGAGGTCGCCACTTTAAAGCAGTGCTTCTCAACATGGCTGGGTTACCGAGAAGTTTGTCCCACTCAAGGCAAGTGAGAGTACTAGAATGTGGAGCAGGAATGGTGTGGATGCCCCTCTTTTGCAGTCCTGAACATAGATTATGATGTGGGGCCTGTTCCTGTAGACCAGGAGGCTTGTTTGGGGACATCTGAGACCAGGAAGAAACTTTTCAGGAGAGGCTGAATTTTGACCTTAGAGCAAAGCCACTGTGCTGTACTTATAGCTGCTCCCAGGGACAGAGCCCTATGCTGTGGGCCAAGTAGCCTGGCTGGCCTTGCTGACTTAGTGTGTCTAAGGCTCTTGTTACTAAGTCAGATCTCTTTTCTTTCCCCCTTGTTTTTTTAAAAATTTTTTTCATTTTTTGAGACAGGGTCTTACTATATGTATCCCAGGCTGCTCTTGAACTCATTATGTAGTCCATGCTGGCCTCAAACATGTGGCAGTCCTCCTGCCTCTCAGCCTCTTGAGTGCTGGGATTACGGGTGTGCCCCATCACACCCAGCGTATTCCTTGATTTTTTGAGACAGGGTTTCATTGTGTAGTTCAGACTGGTCTTGAATTCACTATGTAGTTCAGGCTGGCCTTAAGCTCTAGGTGATCCTCCTGCCTCAGCCTCCCAAATACTGGGATTGTAGGCATGCCTAGTGCCAGATCTCTTTTTGGATGATCAGTGATTGAGTGCATCTTGTGGCCTGGTCCCTGTTGTTGCACTGGGGACAAGATCCCCACAGCATTGTACTGTCAGGTGAGGTTCTCTGGCCCAGTCCTGCTCTTGCCTGCTCTCACCCAGTTGGTGTGAAGCATCCTCAGCAAAGACTTAGGGCAGTATAGGTGGGTGCATGTGCTTTGACTTTGAGAAAGTATTTTTTCCTCTCATTCTAGAGCCTTTTATGACTCACAAAGGCTATTATCATTCTAGAGGAGCTGAGGATTGGTCACAGGATACAGCTGACTCCACTTTGGGCTACTTTTCTGTCTGATGTTCCTCCTGCCTGTCCCTGCTGGACTACAGGTGTCTGGACACCTTTATGGGTTTCTTTGGTGGGAAGCAGCAGTGGGAGATAGTTGGAGAGAGAGATTGCTTTTCTCTGTCACTGTGCCTTTCTATGATAGGTGGCATGGTTTGCTGGACTGTCCCACTGCAGAGACTTGCAGATGATGTCTGGCATCTGGTGTTTGGATTTCACCAATGGGTCCTGTGGGCATGAGCTCAGGTCCCCACCCTGCTGAGAATCTGTCACACTCATTATTTTCTAGTATAAATTCATCCGAGAATGCTGTCACCTCTGTGAGTCTCTCTTTCCTTTCCTCCTCCATCTACACTCTCACCCTCTTTCTTTTCCACTTGTTTACAAACTTTTATTTCATTCCAGCATTGGGTGGATTGGTTTATGTTACTCAAATCCAAGAGAAACAAGGCCAAATTTTTTTTTGGTGTTGAAAACGAAAAGCCCTTTTATGAGAAAGTTTGTCCTATTGGCATAGTTCACTCTGGCTGGTGAGAAGAAAAGCCAGGAACAAGAACTGCTAAGTATAGGAAATCTGTCTCAGAAAGCAGCATTACAGTTTAAATGTTGTTCAGCAATGAAAAATATGCATGTAGTCATTGGCCAGACTTGGTAGAGTGTTGGGGGAAGGTCACATACTGTTTCTACCACAGAAGGCCAGAATGTACCAGGGCACGTGAAGAAATGGGTGTCAAGGGCTGGAAATTTAGCTCAGTGGTTCTGGTGCCTGCCTTGCAAGCATAAGGTCCCAGTTTGATCCCTGGTACCAAAAAAAATGGGTGTCAAGAGCTGAGTGTGGTGATACTTGTCTGTAATCCCAGCTATTTCGCACATTGAGACAGGAGGATTGCAAGTTCAAGGCCTCCCAGAGAAAGGTAGAATGGCCCTGGTGTAGCTCTCAATGGTAGAGTGCTTGCCTAGTGTGTATGAGACCTGGGTTTGATCCCTAGCACTACATTAAAATAAAACAAAAACCTAAAAAACCAAAAACAACAAAAAACCCTAGGATGTAGGTGAGTTGAAGGGCAGGAGCTGCCTCCTATAGCCTTCGGCACTACTTGAACTATGTACCTGTATTTGAGAACTTTGTCTTTTTTTTTTTTTTTTTTTTCTTTTTTTTGGTACCAGGGATCAAACTCGGGTCCTTATGCTTGTGCAGCAGGTGGCGAAACCACTGAGCTAAATCCCCAGCCCTTTGTTTTGGTTTTTGACAGGGTCCTGCTATGTAGTTCAGACTGGCCTTGAACTCCCAGTGACCCTCTTGCCTTAGCCTCCTAAGTGCTGGGATTACAGGCATGTACCACTTCAACCAGATGTTTGATAACTTTTTAGTCTATCTTCCTTTACTTACCCTCAGGGTCCCAGATTTGTGCCAGGATTTGAGGGGTTCCTAAAGAGGACTGGTGTCATACCTGATGCTGCGTCAGCTGGCAGGGCCTTAGCCCAGGCTGGAGGAACAAGGCCTTTACTTCCGTGTTTTGTCTTTTTAAATATCAGTTTGCAGTCTTTTTCCTGTTTTCTTCTGATACCAGCGGTATTCTAGCAGTGAATAAACCAGGACTGAAATACTTAGCTCTTTTCCTTGCCTGTTAGGAAGACTCAGACACCAAATCTTTACAGTTTAATTGATAAGTAGCATTTTTGCTATTCATAAGCTTGATTCAGTGATAAAATTACTAATCAGAAACTGGACAAAATGGTGCACGCCTGTAATCTTAGCACTCAAGAGGCTGAGGCAGGAGAATCAACGTGAGTCCAAGGCTAGTTTGGGCTACGTAGTGAATTCGAGGCAAGCCTGAAATACATAGCGAGACTGTCTTTTTTTAAAAAAATTGTTAATCAGAGCCATCTTTTACCTCCTATCTAGGGTGTGTTATAGTCAAAGCCCCAAAATAAGCTGGGAATATTTCCTCAACTGTGTTTTACATGGTGTTACATTCCATTTTAGATATTTTTTATTCACTATAAATAAGACTGATTACTGTCAACGGTACAATTATTGAGGTAAAATTTCAGTTTTAGGTTATAGGTCTAAAGAAAACAAACACCAAGCTATTAAATCCCTGACTGATCAAAATTTCAGCCTGTATACATGTATACTGTGGGCTTTCCTCGTGATTATCACTCTTGGAGAAAACCCAATTAGTCCTTCAAAGTAAAGAGGATGACTAAAAGTATATAGTACATACTTTTTCTCTCTTTAAATTAAAATTTATTATAAGACAATCAAAATCAAACTTACTTTGCACTTTTTTTGTTTTTTGGTGCCATGGATTGAACTCAGGTCCTTGCTGCTTGCGAAGCAGGCAGCAGAACCACTGAGCTAAATCCTTGGCCACTTTGCACTTTTATAATATAAATTAACAACATGGCCGACCCCTGTGAATAAAAAATTAGATAAAATCTCAGAATTTAAGACCACAAAACAAACTAAATCATATACAATTCTTTGTTTTGTTTTTGTTTGAGTCAGGATCTCACTATGTTGTTCAGGCTGGCCTGGAACTTGTGGTGATCCTCCTACCTCAGTCTTGTGCTAGGATTACACGGGTGCACTGCCACACCCAGTTGTTCTGTTTTTTTGAGACAGGGTCTCATTATGTAGTTCAGGCTTGATTAAAAGTAGTTCAATTCTTGTAGTTCAATTGTAGTTTAATTCTTGATTAAAAACTAATATGGAGGATTACCCAAATAATAAAATAAACATGTTTAATTATCACATTTCCCAGCCGGGGGTTTAGCTCAGTGGTTCTGTTGCCTGCCTCGAAAGTGCAAGGTCCAGAGTTCGATCCCCGGTACCCAAAAAAAAAAAGGAAGTTTAATTATCACATTTCCCATTTCAGAGAAGCATTAAGCATTCATCTCAATAGCTGACTTATAAACATATCCAGTATGCTATATGGATTCTAGAGTTTGTTCCATTTTTCAAAGAAATTGTACCTCTTAAAACATTCTTCAGGGGGCCAGGGATTTAACTCAGTGGTTCTGCCTCCTGCCTCGCAGGCGCAATGTCCTGAGTTCGATCCCTGGTACCAAAAAACCCCACAAAAACCTTCAGGGCTGGGGATTTAGCTCAGTGGTTCCACCGCCTGCCTTGCAAATACAAGGTCCCAAGTTCGATCCCCAGTACCAAAAAAAAAAAAAATTTTTTTCAGAGCTAGGCTGTTGGTATACACCTGTATATAGTTCCAGTGCTCAAGAGGCTGAAACAGGAGGATCAAGAGTTCAAGGCCAGGATGGACTACAAAGTGAGACTCTGTCTCAAAAAAAATTTTTTTTGGAAAAAATTTCATATCTGTTAAATGAATTAATTAAAACATCTTATTTCTTAAGCAGTTGTTTTACTATAAAGGAAGGTGCAGCAAAACCAGATCCAAAGTACAAGGTCATAGTCAACAAGGTCATCATAGTCGGTAACTGTCACTTGTTTTCCACTGAAAATGGCAAGTTCTTCCTGTGGATGTCCTCCTACTGGCTCTGATGGATGACCACAGAGTGTGTGACCTTCCAGACACTCTGTGCTGGCATGGTGCTGTTGGAAGCTACAAGAGAGGTGCTGAAACTGAAGGCAGAGGAAGCAGCTGAACCACACCAAGTTCTCCCTTCCTCACGATCTTGTTCCCTGTGTGCAAAGCCCTATAGAACTCACTTCCATTTTGCTTCTGTGGAAGGACCAGGAAGCAGCCAGGGTGCTGAGTAGCATCTGTAGGTCACAGGGAATTTGAATAGTCCTTAGCATGCCAGAGGAGAACCAAGCAGGCAGCATTTTCATTTCCCTGGTCCTAGGAGTTCCCTTCCCCTGAAACCCCCTTCTTTGTGACATCAGACTTGGATCGCAGGAATAAGCTCTACAGGCCCCTGCCTTCAGGGGCTAGGCTGTTTCTCTGATTATATGGTTATAATGTAGAGAAGTGTGAATATTTGCTTACTTTACTATATTTGGCTTCATTTCTTCAGCTTGTTTGTTCACAGCTTGAATGTGTCCATGTCCATGTGGATGTATTCCAAGTGTTCTCATGTGGTGTGTTTTTAATTTTTTAAATACTGGGTGTTGAACCCAGGATCTTCTTACTGAGCTAGCACTTTTAAAAAAATTTTATTTTGAGACAGGAGTCTTGCAGGCTAGGCTTGAATTTATGGTTTTCCTACCTCAGACTCCCATAATTCTGAGATTACAGGTGTGTGCCTCCAGGCCTGTTTCTCATGTGTACTTTAAATGTTACTGTCTTCAGCTTTGTGACTATACTAAAAACCATTGAATGGTTGGGTTATGGTACTGAATTATGTCTCATAAAACTGTTAACAGAAAGAACATGGAGAGTCAGAGCTGTTCTGTCACCTGAAGCAGTTAAGGCCTTCCCTTTGCTCCAGGACATGGCCTATACCACCTCACATCCTCCTTAGACCAAGGAGACCTTCAGGCAAGAGTAGGGTGTGGAATTTAGCAGTCTAAATAGGAGTTAAAAATTTGCCTCTGGGACTCTGGGGTCCCTGATCCCTAGCACAGCTGAGCAGAAGCTGGCTTTCTGCAGGCTCAAAAGTATAACCCACGGGCATTTCTCACCTGAGGTTGTAAGAATAAGCTTTATTTCTTAGTTTGCTCTCTAAAGAGTTACAGATATAAAATCACCTGCTTAGAAATGTTGGATTATGTATCATTTCTATTATTTGTGTCCAGTTTGTTTCAAAGGCTCTGAGAACAGAGTGATATAGCATTTCTTTTTGATCTGAGATCAGATGAGTGCACCAGTACCACCAACTCACCACAAAACAAAACAAAACAAAACAACAAAACCCAAACAAATCTAGGTGGGCACTCGGCAGAGTATCAGTCCACTCTTGGGCAGACCCTTCCTCAGGTGTGAGAACCAAGAAGCAGATGTGCCCTTTACCTTGATTTAAATCTGGCTGATTCCAGTTTTATATTAAATGTCACTGAAGTATTTTATTGAACATCTTTACTTTGTTTTTTTTTGGTACTGGGGATCGAACTCAGGCCTTTGGGCTTGCAAGGCAGGTGGTGAAATCACTGAGCTAAATCCCCATCCAGAACATCTTTACATTTTTAAGAATACTTCCGTTATCCTTGTTAAAATTAACCAGCAACGGTTCTCCACTCAAGAATTAAGCATGTGACTCTGTGGTGACATAAGCCTGTAATTCCAGCTCTTGGGAAACTGAGCCAGAAGGGTCACTCACCAGTTCCAGGCCAGCCTGGGCTACACAGTAAGTTCAAGGCCATCCTGGCATATCTCAAAAAAAAACCCATGTCAATTCTTTACAAATATTGACATCATTAATGAAGCTTCTTTAGATCCTAATCTATGGTGAAAGATTGGTTGGTTCTTGTTGCTGTGGCATTTTAAACTATTCTTTTTTTTCCTTTTCTTTGAGACAAGGTCTTACTATGTAGTTTAGGTTGGCCTTGGACTGGTGGCAATTCTCCTGCCTCAGTCTCTGAGTTCTGGGATTACAAGGATGCACTACCACACCCAGCTAAACTATTATGTTCATAGGAATATCACAAAAAGATCGGAGTTATGTTACTTTATATGTGTAGCACATCAGAATTTTCTCATAACTGAGCTGCGTGTGAGACACCTGTTTCTGTTAATGACAGCTGTGTACTGTGAGGGGGGAGCTGGTGTGACCACGTACTGGCACCACATGAGCAGATGACACACAACTCACTCTTGCCAGACTGTTCTTCCATGTCTCTGTTTACAGTGGTCACTTTTGGGTTTTTTTAGTGGTCACTTTCTAATGTATCTTTTTTGCTTGTTTGTTTGTTTTTTGGTTTTTTGGGTTTTTTTTGGTATCGGGGATCGAACTTGGGTCTTGCACTTGCGCAGCAGGCGGCGAAACCACTAAGCTAAATCCCCAGCCCTTCTAGTGTATCTTATTTATGTAAAGCTTTAACTACCTGCTGTTTTTAGATTTTCTAAGAGTTGTTATATATGATACTGTGAATCAATGAAATTCCTTTAGGAGAGAGATCACATTATGAAGAATACTAACCCAGTCCTGAAAGGTTTGACTTGTATGTACCTTCATGACCCCCAAAATCACGAGAAGTCAGTATTGTGATTTTTAATTTATTGCTTAAGGGGTGAGGCTTGTGCAGTCTCCCCATCCAGGTAGCTCCTCAGGTTGGAGAGACCAGTGGAATGTGAATAGTAGCTGGCAAGAGTTTGGGACAGAGCCAGAGTACAGTGGAAGGTTGAACATTTGTTATAGTGAGCTCAGGCCTCTGCAAGGTAGACTGGCGTCAGAGGAGGGATCCTGAATTAGATGAAAGCTTTCTTGTTTCGTTTTTTTTTTGAGACTGGATCTATGTCGTTCAGACTGGCCTTGAATTCACCATATAACTCAGTGCTGGATCTCCATGGGATCCTCCTACCTCAGCTTCCTGAGTGGTGGGATTTCAGGGGTGCACCACCATACTGGGCCTGGATGAAAGGTTTTTTATCCCATTTAGAGAGTTGTTCTCTCCTTGAGATGAGTTTTTACTGTGCTGAAAGCTCACTATTAATAAATTATATGAGGGCCGGGGATTTAGCTCAGTGGTTACATCGCCTGCCTTACAAGCACAAGGTCCCACGTTCGATCCCTGGTACCAAAAAATAAATGAATGAATGAATGAATGAATGAATAAATAAATAATATGAGGGGAGAGCCCGGGGATTTAGCTCAGTGGTTTCACTGTCTGCTGTGCAAGTGCAAGGACCTGAGTTCAATCCCCGGTACTAAAAGAAAAAAAAAAAATGAGGGGAATAAAGTCCTTAAAGCAATAAATAGGAGATTTTTTTTTTTTTCTTGTGATACTGGGATTGAGCCCAGCACCTTAATGCATGGTAGGCAAGTGCTGTACTACTGATTTACATTCCAGCCCTAAGATTTGTCATTTGATGATAATCAAAAGGAAATAAATTTACATAGCTGAGACTTTTTTTTAAAAAAGACAATTTAAGTCAGTTAATGTCCTCTCATTGGGTGCAGTGGAGCAAATTTGTATCCTATCACTCTGGGTTCAAATCATAAACTGAAAATCATAGCTCTGTGTATTTAAAATACTCCAGTCTTTAAAAAAAAACAAACTCCAGTCTTAGCTGGGGATTTAGCTCAGTGGTTGCACCGGCTGCCTCACAAGCGGAAAGACCTCAGTTCGATACCTGGTTCCAAAAAAAAAAATAAATAAAATACTCCAGTCTTGCCAAGTGTGATGGTGCACATCCGTAATCCCGGCATTGGGGAGGCTGAGGCAGAAAGACCTCTGGGAGTTTGAGGTCAGCCAGGCCTACACACTCAAACTACATAGTTTTGAGACTCTGTCTCAAAAATATCCCCCCAAACAAACAAACAAACATGCAAAATTACCTCCAGTCTTGTTTTCAAAGATGTCAGTAAAGCTGGACATGGTAGCGCATGCCTGTAAATTCTCAGAATTTAGGAGGCAGAAGTATTCTGATTGCTGTGAGTTTAAGGGCAGTCTGGGCTACATACTGAGTTCAAGGCAAGCCTAAATTACAAAGTGAGACATTGTGTCAAAACAAAAACAAAAATACCCCCCCCCAAGCCTCAAAAAAACACAAATGTGTCAGTAAAGAAGCAATATATATATATATATAATATATGTATATTATATTTTTGGGGAGACAAAGTCTTGCTTTGTAGTTCAGACTGGCCTCAAATTCACAGTGATCCTCCTGCCTCAGCCTCCCGAGTGTTGGGATTACAGGCATGTGCCACCACCTCTGGGAGAAACAATATATTTATGTTTCCTTCCTGTATTCTGATTATACATTTTGAAAACTATGAAATCTAGTCTTTTGTTGTTGTTGTTTGGTACCGGGGATCGAACTCAGGTCCTTGCACTTGCGAGAGAAATCTAGTCTTTTCTAGTTTTTTTTTTTTTTTTCTGGTACCAGGGATTGAACTCAGTACCTTGTGCTTGCAGGGCAGGGCAGTGCCACTGAGCTAAATCCCTGGCCGTAGTCTTCTCTAGTTTTATCAGAATGAGTTGGTTTTTGCTTTCCTCTGGGATCTAAGATGGAAATGGAATCTTTAGGAACTCTCATGGGGATCAAGGGTAAGTGTGACTATCTTCTGCCAGAGCTCTTTGGAGGTGAGTGTAAGCTGGTCACTTCAGGTCCTCATTGGGTTACAAGGCTGGTGTAGCTAAGGGCATCTGAGAGGATGTCTTGGGAGCAGCCAGGAAAACCCACTGTGTACATGCTTATCCATTTTGCAGGGCTTTTCGGAAAATTGTATAGATCCCTTGTGGTGGGCAGGCTCTACCTTCAGTGTGATATTTAGTAATTGTTTATTAGCCAAGGGAGGTAGCACATGCATGTAATCCCAGCACTTGGGAGGCTGAGCCAAGAGGATCACCATGAGTTCCAGGCCAGCCTGGGCTATTAGAATGAGTTCAAGACCAACTTGTCTCAAAAACAAAAACAAAGAAAAAAATTGTTTATCAGGCTTTCCATAGTTGCTTCTCCTGGCCTGTGCTGATCTAGTGTGAAATTTATGAATAGTGAAAGGGAGCCCTAGGAACCTATTGGCTGTGCTACCTTGGCTTCTAATAGGATGTACTTTGTTGAGGATGTTGTGATTCATGTATGATAGCAACAAGATGCAGAAACGGGGGTGGTTCTCCTTTGGCAAGTGCTTTTTGCAGTGTTTTCATGTGATTTCTGTAGGAGAGTTTCTGTTGTTTCAGGAAACTCATTCTGGTTTCTTCTCTCTCAGATTAGTGGATATATTTCCACATGTGTTGTAGTAGAAACTATATGATTGATTATAAGTTTTCATAGTAGAGTGATCCTACTGGGAGCCCACACTGCCCCTCACAGTGGCTTTCTCTCCCATGGTGATGGTGTGTCCACTTGTTAGAGAATGCTGCTTTGTTTGGATAGCTCTGGTTAATGATTTTTAGTTGGTTTACTGGCTCCACTGGATTTTTCAGGACTGCAGGCTATATTATTTTTCCCTGTGTCACGATTTTTTTCTGAAAGCCTCTAAATGGAGCAGTTTAGGTTTGGAGAATTACAATCATCTCTGCATCACCCGATATATGGAAGTTAATCTGTTCTCCCCACTATGAAGAAAATGAAGTGGGCCAGGGATTTAGCTCAGTGGTTCCGCTGCCTGCCTCGCAAGTGGAAGGTCCCGAGTTTGATCCCCGGTACCAAAAGAAAAAAAAAAGAAAAAGAAAATAAAGTTAAGATGGAGTTTTTAAAATGTATACTGCCAGGCGTGGTAGCACATGCCTATAGTCCTAGCACTTGGAAGGCTGAAGCAGGAGGATCGTCTCGAGTTCAAGGCTAGCCTGGGCTATATAACAAGACTCTGTCTCAAAAAAAAAGCACACTGTAGTTCATTCTTTGGTAACATTGAAGGGTGTACTCCTAGCTAATGATTTGTTTAAGTGGTTGGTCAGGGTTCAGATGAACACCAGTCTGTGTTCTGTTCAAAGCCCAGTGTTGAGATCATTGGGACTCTCAGGACAGAGAGGCCATCTGGGTTCTGGGTTAGAGGACTCACAGGCACCAACAGGGTACTCCCGGGACATCATGTGCTTTAGGGATAAAGGTTTCATGAGATAAGAAGGGAGACTTGTGATGAAGCACATTGGTTCCATCATTTCCAAGAAATCAGCTGATAGATTTATGTGCCCAGTGTCAGGTGACAGGCAGGGCCCCTAGTTGGAGGGGTATTGGCTACCTTCTTCCCTCTGTACAGGAAATGTGGTAGATGGTGTTTCTGGCTTGAGAGTCCTGTGCTGTTGTGCCCAGTCAGTTGGGCCTGGGTTTACTGAATCTGACTTGATGTTGTAAGATGGTGATGGGAGAGCCTGATGTGGTGGCCTGGTGCCCATCAGGTCTCCTTTCCCAGGTGCCCTTGAGTTTAGATTGTCTCAAGTACATTTTGACTTTTGGGTCTGGGTGATGCCTAGGTCTGTGAGTAATGCAGTGGGCAGCCAACACCTGCCCTGGCATTCTGCTGAAGTCCCCGGAGGAAGCTAGCCACATTTCCATGCAGGTACAGCCTCTCCTGCCTCCCCACTGAGGCTGCTTTCAGGGTCTGCCTCCACCCTGCTGACAACCCTGTCCAAAGTCTGAACTTGTTCTCCTGACCTGGCCTGGTTTATACTCAGGTTAAGTTGCTCCGACATGAGCCCCAGCGGCCTTGTTCTTGCTGTCTTGCTTTCAGCTGCCTGTCTCTTGCTGTATCCTGGATTTATGCCTCTGAATGGAGCCCTCCATTGTTACCTCTGTTTAGATCCTCATGGTGGGGTTTTTCTGTCTTTTCCTGCCCAGGGCAGTGACTCCTTAAAATACTGTGGTGAGGAGGAGCAGAGATGGCTGTTGAGGAAAGTCCACAGGCCAGAGATACTACTTCCTCACCCTCCTAGGTCTGGCTCTAGCTCTCCTGACATCCTACTGGGGATGGGATCTGGCTGGTCTGCTTTCCCTCCTTGCCTGGGCTTCCATGGTATGTCTGCCATCCTGCCCGGCATAGAGGCACCTCTTGGGGATAGCTGGGATTTTGAGAATTAACGGATGTTGCCTTAGCAAAGATGGTGCCAGCCACGGCCGTGATGATTCTCCACTTGGAAATAGGTTTGTCTTAATGCACAACTACCCAGTGCCTTCCTGTGGGGGTTTCCTTTGTGAGCCTCCTATACTCAGCCCACAGGCTTCTCTCTGGCCAAATGCTTGGCCCATCCACCTCAGCTCCTTTTGTCCCTTCTCTTTCTCTTACTCCTCATTTTAAAGTTCTTGTTATGGAGGAGGCTGAACCCATTTCTGTTGGCAACAACTGTGTGCCCTTTCCAGCCTAGCAGCTCTGCCACGTCTTTTGGCTGTTTATCTATGCCTCACTCTAGATCTTTGAGACATCTCCAAATATTTCAGTAAGTATACAACAAAAGCATTGCTCTTTGAGGAATTCTAAAGTATTTCCATACTTCAGATATTGATAGCAGTCCCTTAATGTCATCAAATTTCCAATGATTTTTTTTTTTTTTTGTGGTGCTGGGGACGGTAGACACATGCTAGGCAAGCACTCTACCTTTGAAATACTACCCCATTACCACAAGTGTGGTTATGTTTGTATTTATTTATTTATTTATTTATTTATTTATTTATTTGGTGGTACTGAAAATTGAACCCAGGGCCTTTGTACTGCTGCATCCCCAAAATGAAAACATTTTTTATTTGGAGTTAGTGTCTCCCCAATTTGCCCAGACTGAGCTCAGATTTATAGTCCTCCTGCTTCAGCCTTCCAGAGTGCTGGAATTACAGGTTTACACCAGCACATCTGGCATTCAGTTATCTTTTTGTTTTTGTGACTTTTTAAACTGGGTGTTCATTTGAATCAGGATCCATGAAAGTCCTTGTGCTGGGTTGATGTGCTTCGCACGCCTCTCAAAGTGAAGTGTCTTTTCTTTCTTGAAAATAGCAGGTCATGTTCTCTGTCAAAATCAACATGTTCTGTTGATTTTGTCTCTAGAATATCAGAATGTGTTTCTTTGCCTCTGCTTCCTGTAAATGGGCAGCAGAGCTGTGATATTTGGCTGTCTTTGTGGTATTTGGGACACTTATGGTCACTGGTGCTGCTGTCCTCAAATTAAAGGTCATAAGTGCCCTGGTTCTGATCTCAGCATGCCTTCCCGTCCATTTGCTGATCCTTCTGTCAGTGGGAATTTGGTGGTGTCATCTGCTATTTGGTGGGCTGTATGGAAAAGGCAGGCTGGATGCTGGCTTTGTCCTTTTGCTTAATAGTTTTCACATTAGTGAATTGGTTCACTGGTATTCTCTAGCCAGTCTTTTCCCCACCCTGATTATACCCTCTTGGACTGAAGCATACTTGATGTGTTTTGTTGTGGTTACCATTTGCACTTTGGGCTTATCTTGTCTCCTGGATCAGGACAATGTATGTCTTCTATAGCTTCTTTGTTCTCAGCACTGCAAGGGTTCCATGCTTAACTTGGAAGGTTCTAGTACCTCTCTAGGGCTTTTAGGGAGAAATGAAATGTAAATACAATCTGGGGCTATAAACAGCAGCAGCTATTTTCTTTTTTTCTAAACCCAAGGCTGTTTTGAATGGACAGAATTAAAAATTTTTGTTTTGTTTTATTTCTTTTTTGTAAATATATTGTGAGTTCACAATGATGCTTAATATTCAAATTCAGGATTGTAGGCTGCTGTAGTTGGAATGTCCTCTAGAATTTGTAGGTTGAAATTTAAGCACCAGTATGGTAGTATTCAGACATGAGCCCTGTAGGGGCTGGAGATTTAGCCCAGTGTCACCTCTCCTGCCTTGCAAGCACAAGGTCCTGAATTCGATCCCTAGTACTGAGGAGGGAAAAAAAAAGAGAGAGATGGGCCCTTTAGAAAGTAGCTGGGCAGTGAAGGTGCAGCCTCAGGCAGCCCCTTCTGAAAGGCAGCGGGTGTGTTTCTTGCTCTTCTGCCATGTAATGTGACTTAACAAGGCAGCCCTCATCAAACCCAGAAGGCCACAGCCCACTTGAGGCCCAGCCTGTGCTGTGAGAGGCAGATTCCTGTTCCTCAGACATCACAGCAGCACAGTGGACTAAGATGTGGAGTGTTTACCTGGCATCTGCAGACTTATATCTCTTTCTCCTTTCAACCATGCTGAAGGTCTCAGTTTTTAACAGTACTTGGAATGAAGTTAGAATATTACATATTACTTCATGTAGCTGCCAAAAAAGCTGGCTGATAATCTAGTTTTCTTTTACTTATAAATCACTTGATTTTGTATAACTATTTAAAAGTTTAAAAATTTATATCTTTGAGGTCCAGGAAATTCACCAGATCTTTTGGGGCTGGGAGTTGGTGATTTTGGTATATTCTTTCAACAGATAGTTATCTTTTTTTACCTGAGGACTTTTCTTGCCTGTAGCTCCAGCATTCGTTCTATACCTTTGCTTTGACATTCTCCTCAAGGACTTTTGAGATCCTGTTTGCCTCACTTGGATATTTTGCCACTTTCTCTTGAATCTTTTTTATTTCTTTTTCTTTTAGCAGGACTTGTCCATGTTTTATTTTTTTTTTTTTTGGTACCAGGGATCGAACTCAGGACCTTCCACTTATGAGGCATGTGCGGTGCCACTGAGCTAAACCCCCAGCCCTATGTTTTAATTTTTTATTAGTACGTTTGTAGTATGTGTTTACATTTCTTGTGGAGAAATGTAGTATATATACATAATACAATTTAATTCCTTTTTATCTTTTTTTTTTCTTGGTACTAGGGGTCGAACTTGGGTCCTTGCGCTTGCAAGACAGGCGGCATAATCACTGAGTTAAATCCTTGACCCTTAATTTCTTTTTAAAATCCTCCTTTCCTTCCCTTCCTTCCCCTCCTCCATCTATCTCTTGATATCTCCCCCCACCTTTCATCTAGCTCTCCATCCCCTTCTCCTTTGAGAAAGATCCACCTTCCTACTTCCTATTCTCTTTTGTTTGTTTTTGGTACCGGGGATTGAACTCGGGATCTTGTGCTTGCGCGGCAGGCGCCAGAACCACTGAGCTAAATCCCCAGCCCCTATTCTCTTTTATTTTGATCTTTATTTATACTTTGGGTTTCTCATATAAGAGAAACCATATGATATTTAAGCTTGCGTGCCTGATTTGGTTTCAAAAAGATGCTTTTTTTTTTTTTTGAGACAGGCCTCTCTGTATACTTCAAGCTGGCCTTGAACTCACTGTGTAGCCCAGTCTGACCTCAAACTTGTGGCAATCTTCTTGCCTCGGCCTCTGAGTGCTGGGAGTACAGGTGTGTGCCACCACACCCAGAAAGATGCATCCATTTTCCTACAGTGACTCAAGTTTGTCTTTCTTTACTGCCAAAGTATTACTCCATTGTGTGTAAATACCACATATTCTTTATCCATTCATCTGTTGATGGATATATAGATGGATATATAGGCTGCTTCCAAGATTAGCTATTATGAATTGTGCTGATATAAACCTAGGTATGCATGTATCCCTCTAATATGACACCTTGAACTCTTTCAGGAACATGCCCAGAAGGGGAATAGCTGGACCAAATGGAATTTCAGTTTTAGCTTTTTGAGGAATCTTCATATTGATTTCCAAATTTGTACTAGTTTATGTTCCCACCAGCAGGGTAGAAGGGTTGCTCTTTCCTCCGCAGCCTCCCCAGCATTTATTAATTGATTACTTGATGATAACCATTCTTTCATGACTAAGATGGAATCTTAGTGTTGTGTTAATTTGTATTTCTCTAAACACAAGCAAAGTTGAGCATTTTTTTGTGTGTATTTATTGGCCAGTTGTACTTCTTCTGTGAAGTGGCTATTCATTTTATGCTTTTTTTTTTTTTTTTGGTACCAGGGGTTGAACTTGGGACCTTGTACTTGTGAGGCAGGCAGCGGCACCACTGAGCTAAATCCCTAGGCCAAAAATTTTTATCCTTTTTTTTGGTGGCTATTCATTTTACTTACCCATTTTTTTTCCCCCTCGGTACTGGGATTGAATTCAGGACCTTGCACTTATGAGGCAGTTGCAGTGCCACAGAGCTAAATCCCCGGCCCCACGTGCCCATTTTTTGATTGGGTATTTTATTCTGTGAGAGTGTTAATAATTTTTGAGTTCTTTCTTTATTTTTTATTTTTTATTATTTTATTTTTTTGAGTTCTTTATATATACAGAGTCTGCCAAAAATGTGTATACAGTTGAGGAAAAGAAAAACTTGTAAAGCGCAAGGACCAGAGTTCGATCCCTGGTACCGAAAAAAAAAGAAAAAAAAAAACTTGTATAAATATTTTAATCATAAGATTAATACAAGTTATCTTTGACCTCTACAGTTACAAGAGGTGCTCAAAGTGGTGGCGTGAGCTTCCAGACATATATTATTAGTCCCATGAATTGCTATGTGGGTAACCTTTGTCACTGAGATTATTGCATATGTATTTTCAATTTCTTCTCTAAGGGCTGGCAGTGTAGTGGATTTTCTGTGATATATGACATCTCTAGGGTCCCCCATATGAGAATAATGCCATTTGTTGAAAAACATCATCCTATTTTTCTTTCCCTGAAGTGTGTGTTCATTTTTTGGGCAGACTTTGTATATTCTAGATGTTAGTCTTCTGATGTATAGCTGGCAAAAAATTTTTCCCATTCTGTAGATTGTCTTTTCACTCTATTGGTTGTTTCTTTTGCTGTGTAGAACCGTGTGTGTGCGTGTAGAAGCT
Organism: Heterocephalus glaber; assembly: GCF_053883595.1. Lineage (NCBI taxonomy): Eukaryota > Metazoa > Chordata > Mammalia > Rodentia > Bathyergidae > Heterocephalus > Heterocephalus glaber. Next base: position 1,977,098 of record NW_028258467.1, on the reverse strand, counting down.
TTTTAATTGATGTGATCCTATTTGTTGATTTTTGGTACTATTTGCTTTGCAACCTGGGCTCTGTTCAGGAAGTCCTTGTCTACACTTATGACTTCAATAGTTTTATCTATTTTATTGTCCAGCAGGTTGTTTCTACTTTGACATTTAGTTCTTTGATCCATTCCAAGAGTACCTGGTGAGAGATAGGGGTCTAGATTTAATCTTCTGAATGTGAATAGCCAGTTTTCCAACACCATTTATTAAAGAGGCTCTCTTTCCTCCACTGAGAGTTTTTGGCCCCTTTGTCAAAAATCAAATAGTTCAATGTGCTTGGGGTTGTTTCTGCATCCTCTATTCTGTTCTGTTGATCCTCATGTCTTTTTCTGCCCGTACTCATTATTTTTTAAGAGCTTTGTTGGAGTAACCCTTTACACTTTGTTGGTATTTGTATACCATAAAGTTTACCTACTGTAAGTATGCAATCCAGGGGTTTTTAGTAAGTTTATGGAATTCTGCAGTCATCACCATGGTAGTTTTATATTTCTACAGCCAAAGAAGATCCCTCCAGTGGGTCTCTGTCCATCCCCTCATCTACCCACAATCCCAGGAAGCTGCAGGTCTGCTTTTTATTGATAATCATTTTTTTTTTTATAGTACTAAGTATTGAACCCTGGGCCACATGTGCTAGATAAGTGCTCTAACACTGAGCTACATTCACAGCTCTTGCTTTTTCTACAAATCTATAATTTGTCTTTTCTAAAAATTTTTCTGTACATGAAATAATGTAACTTGTAGTGTTCTGTGTCTGATTTTTTTTTTTTTTTTTAGTGAGCATGACGTTTTGAGGTTCAGCATTCTTACATGTTCTTAATGCTTCATTGCTTTTTATGGCTGAATAATATTCCACCCCATGGATGCACCACATTTTATTTACCCATTTCTCAGTTGGTGGACATTTGTTTTTTTCTACTTTTTGGCTGTTATGGAAAATGCTGCTCTGAATACTTGAAGATGAGGTTTTATGTGGACAAGTTTTTCCTTTTTCTTGGGTAGATGTCACTGAGTGGAATTGCTGTATTGTATGGTAAGCTTTTGTTTAACTTTTTTTTTTTTTTTTGATACTGGGGATCAAACTCAGGAACTTGCGCTTGCAAGGAATGCAGCAGAAGCACTGAGCTAAATCCCTGGCCTATTTAACTTTTTAATACATTCCTGCTGGCTTGAACCACTGGTGGTAAATGTCCCATGCTGCCCAGTGGGACAGTCAGGTATGTACCACTAGTGGTTCAGAGCCATACAAATTATGGCCCCATCACGAAGTTGTTAAAGACACTGCCTGCCTAATGGTTTCTCAGTTGGCCAGACCATTTTACAGTCCTACTAAGGTTTGAGGCTCAATTTCTCTGGATCCTCACCAAAGCTTATTAATTTTCTTTTGAAATGGGATCTTGCTAAGTTGCCCATGCTAGTCTTGAATTCTTTGACACAAATGATACTCTTGCCCCAGCCTCCTGAGTAGCTGGGAATACAGGCACATGGCACCATGCCCAGCTCTTTGTGTCTGTTTTGTTTTGATTTGGTATTTGGGTTTTTTTTGAGACAGGGTCTCACTGTGCTTTTCAGGCTGACCTTGAACTCACTGTAAAGCCCAGGCTGCTGTCAAATTTAACATCTTCCTCAAGCTTACCTAACCCTCCTCAGTGCCAGGGTTACAGGTGTGTACCTGAGCAAACAGTTCTTGCTAAATTGTAAGATTTCTTTATATATTATAGATACAAGTCCTTTATATACACGATTTGGAAATACTTTCTCTTTGTTCATTGGTTTTATTACTGTCATTTGAAACACAGACTTTAGATTTTGATGAAATCCAGTTTATCCGTAGCAACATAACTGTCTTCTTTCTCAAGAGTTGCATGTGCTGTAACATGCATGTGTAAATTACCCTACTTACTTTTTGTGAGGTTTTGGTGGGTTTTTTTTTTTTGGTTGGTTGGTTGGTTTTGTTTTTTGGTACTGGGAATCACACTCAGGACCTTGCGCGCTTTGGAGGCAGATTCCTGGCCCCTTTTTGTGAGTTTGATATTAAGGTTTTATCCACTATCTTATCAGTTTTCTACTAAAGACCTATAACAGATGGGAAAGCCCATCCAAATGGGTGGTGTGGGTTTACACTTTGCATTAAAAAATCCTAGGTATTTGATGGGACGATCCCTAAAAGTTAAAACTCCTAATCTTCCCACTCAACTGTGGCTTTTGACATTGAGAGCCAAGAACTTTCTGTGATTCAGGATCCTTTGCTCATTGATACCGCCTTCCCAGGATGCCACCTTTCTTCTTCTTGGAGCTATTTATAGTGGCTTTGGTGGCCACCTCTGCCTCTTTTATTGGAGGAATCAGTGGCTCTTACTTCCCCTCTATACCTTTCAAGTGAGCTGCTGTGTGGCAAAGGGTCCAGTGCACAGAGTACCCTAACTTGAAGGCCATGAGTAACATGTTCTTGTTTGGCACTTGCAGGTGACGGACTTGACTCAGTACTTAGACCCCAGTGGGCTCGGCGTGATCAATTTTGAAGACTTCTGCCAAGGGATCTCAGCCATTAGAAATGGAGGTCAGTAGCCCCACGTCTCCTGCCCCTGCCCTTCCGGTGCTGCCCTGTGACCACTGCCCTCTTCCAACCCACTGCTTCTTGAATCCCTGAACACCAAAGCTTTGCCCTCTCCTTCCTGTCCTTTGCTCTCTACCCCTCATCTTCCAGATCAACAGAATCAACCATTAATGTATGATGTTAGGAAACCTCTATTCTTCATGATGAAAAATTTAAAAAATCACACAGTGAATGCCAACATATATATTTACACCCATATCCTATAGGCAGGAGTTTGCTGTGTCTGCTTTGTCTAACTCATTCATTTTTCTGTTTGTCCACCAATCCATCTTTTTAGTAGGATGTATCTCAAATCAGTATACTCCTGTGCACTTTGCCCTAAACACTTCACCCACACACCGATCATTATTTAGAGTTCAGTATTTATTTGTAGACTGTGCTTTGAGACAGGGTATTGCTGTGTAGTCCAGGCTGGTCTTGAACTTGCAGTGATCCTCCTGCCTCAGCCTCCCAAGTGCTGGAACTGTAAGTGTGGCCCACCACACCTGGCTGTAGGCTGTTTTTGAGGATAAATTTACCTACTGTGAGATGTAAGGACTTCAGGTATGCCAGTCTGAGTTCTGACACATTGCATTCAGCTCCTGTTGACTACGGCCCCCACCACAGTCCCCTCCCACCCTTGCCTTTCCATCATTCCCACCTTCCCATGGCAGCTTCTTTGCCCTTCCTTCCCTTGCTTTTTTCCTTTCCCTCTTTCCTTCCCTCTATCCCTCCCTTTCTTCCTCTTTTCTCTCTATTTCACTCTCTCTCTTTCTTCCTTCACAGTACACCCAAACCATTTTTAAAATTTTTTATTTTGAGATAGGGTCTCACTAAGTTGTCCAAACTGAGCTTAAACTTGTGACCCCCTTACCTCAGCCTCCCAGACTGCTAGGACTACAGGTGTGTGCCACTGTGTTTGACATGAATATGTGGTCTCTATGACCTTGATTCTTTGATAGTTGTTGAATTTGTGTAATAGCCTAGTGTGTCACCAGGCTGGGTCTGAGAGAGTCTCAAAGCTGAAATAAGGAATTTAACCCACCTCTTTTGTAGCAGATTTGCTGATGCCAATCATAGAAAAAGAATTTTCATGACTACTCAGTAAGAGAGCATGAGAAAGATTTATTAGATATTTAGGGTGGATTCAAGAATGGAATGCAGGCACTCAGAGAAATGAGACTCATTACAGTTTGGAACTAGGAGGGAGCATTTATACTTTTCTTAAGGCAGTGGAAAGCCTGGGAAAAGTAGCCCACCCTTTTTCCCAAAAAGGTACATATCCCATTCCACAGGCATGGGTGGTTTTCTTTTTTGGATAGGTGATTTAAACATTCTCTGGATTATCTCACCCTGCTGCTTACTTTTTTTTTCTTTTTAACTTTTTAATTTTTGTTTTTAAGACAGAGTCTTGCTGCATAGTTCAGGCAGGCCTCAAACTCGCTGTGTAGCCCAGACTGGCCTTGAAGTCATGGCAACCCTCCTGTCTTAGCCTCCCAAGTGCTGGGACTATAGACGTGTTCTACCATCCCTGACCTGCTTATTTTCTTAATTGTGCCAGTTTATGGCCTTTTAGTGATGAGTATGTTAGGGAAGAAGTGTAAATCTAACCAAAGGAATGTTGACATGAGTTGTCTTCATCTTAGGGGCAGGCTCCTGTTTCTTTTTTTTTTTTGGTACCAGGGATTGAACTCTGACCTTGCGCTTGTGAGGCAGGCAGCCGAACCACTGAGCTAAATACCTGGCCCAAGGCTCCTGTTTCTTACTTTCATAATTGAGCCAATTTGTGGCCTTGGGTAACTGCAGCTGAGTCCTGAAAGTTGCTATCTTCTTAAAACTACAATTTTTAGTTATGACTTCCCTGTTTCATTTGTACCTGTCTTTTATTCTATCAACCTTCATATTTGAAGGGATGCTGATTCTCTTCCTGTTGGGTACAAGGGTCTTGTGTGCACCAGCTCAAGACTCATTCATATCTGCTTGACCTCAATTGTAGGCAGGATATTGAGGATCCCAGTGATGGTGGTGGCATTGTCTGTTTGTGCTTTGTATAGGTTTATTTTATCTTCACTCATAAATGACAGATTGGCTCTGTATAGGTGTAAGTTGATGGTGGTATAGCTCTAACTCAGGCCCCCTAAACTGGCTGGTCTTTGAGAGGCCCTTCACAGCTCTTGCTGAGCATTTGGAATGGAAGTATGATGGGTGTTGAGGCCAAAGGCAGGGCACTAGGAGGTAATGACTGTTTCTAGGGAAAACAAACATGGAATGAGGAGATGTGCCTCTAGAATATGGCCCAAACCAGTAATGAGCATTGTTTTTCACAGTCATAGTAATTAAACTGAATATTTATATAACCAAAGATTGGTTTTACCATTTTGGATGATTTAGTTATTAATCCTATGAGTCTTTTGGTGGATTTTTAAAATGTCTTCTATATAGAGAATCATATCATCTGCAAATAATGATAATTTGACTTCTTTCTAATAATATCCTTTTTATTTTGGATTTGGGTAGTTGACTGCTCAGATATCTCTGCAGGTTCAAGGCTGGAAGGAGCGGTGACCCTGGGGAGCTATGGATGTGGGCAAGAAGGAGCCCCACACAGGAGAGGTCTGTGGGAGGCCTGTTCTCTCCCAGAGTCCACTCCTCTGCTATTGGGCGGATAGTTGGTCGGTTTTACTAGACCTCAGTTAATGAGAAATGGAGCACACTCTGTGCCTTTCTCTGGGGCTGCTTGGGTCTTGAAATGTAGTGACTCAAGGACCATGTAGATATTTATGTTTCTGGTGAGAGAGAAAGATCATCTGAGAATGGCCTGTTTCCTGAGTTCACCCTGGCCTGCTGAGGTAGGGCCTCCTTCACCTTGGCCTTCCCTTTGCCTAGGCTGGCAGCCACTGTGGTGGCCCTCTGGCCTTCCAAGGTGATCCTGGTAGGGGTCTCATGACCTTCTGCTCTAGAGGCAAGTGAGTTCTGGTCCCCATGAACTGGCCAGGGGTCTTCTTTCTCATCACAGGCTGCTCTCCTCCCTGCATCCCTCTAAAAGGAACCATCTCCTGGCCTCTTCTCTGAATGCACAGAGCCTGCTTACTACACCCAGCGCTGTCATCTCTCTGCACTTGTACTCTGCTTTTCCTCTCAGGAAACATTTCCTGTTGGCCAAATATTATAGCCCTGTCCTGCATGGCAGCAGGGTGAAGGTGAACTATGTTTCTCCAGAACTGAAAGGGAGCAGCCATATGCTGCTCAGAGCACCTGAGATAGGACAGCTGACAAAGGTCCTTGCACAGGCCCCTTCACTGCCCTTAACCCCGTGGGGTTGTTTTTAACCTCATTATTTTTCCATTCTTTTTTTTTGTAATATTACCATTTTGATTTAATTACAAACAAAAACATTCCAGTCTGTCCTGGAGTTAGCCTTGATGCTCCAGGGAGTGGTGCTGTGTTTCTTTAATGGCAAGATCATTCATGCATAGGAGCATCTTCAAGGTCTCAGCCTGATGACACAATGAAGTATGTTGCAGGAGGTAGTCCACTCCCCTGAGTTTAGCCTGTGCAGAACAGACCCTGGGCCTAGAGGATGTTCTGCTAGTGGTGTTGAGGGATTACTCAGCCTGGACAGCAGGTGGAGTAGACCCTCCTAGTGGGGTCCTGGCCAGGTTGACCAAGGAAGGCTGCAGTAATGAGAGCCGGAATAGGGCCGGAGATTTAGCTCAGTGGTTTCGCCACCTGCTGTGCAAGTGGAAGGACCCAAGATCGATCCCCGGTACCCAAAAAAAAAAAAAGACATGAGAGCCAGAATTTAGGTAAGGTAGAGGTGACTGAGCATAGCCAAGACCTATAAGGACCATGGACATGTGGAGGACATGTGGAGGTTGTGTGGATGCTGTTGAGCCAGACTGTCTGGGTTTTGGGGACACACACGAAAGAAGTTCAGATCCCTGTGCTCTTGGGAATTGGCTATAAAGGATAAGGCTGTAGATAGGGAGGCAGCATCCAGGAAGGCGTATCTTGACATAAGCCTGTGCCTAATACTTTTGGGGGCTGTCAGGGAGCAGAGTTAGAAGGTAGGTTTGGGCAGTGGCAGTATAGCTGGACTGAGGGTGCCATGAGAAGACTTGGCCTTTTCTGTGAGAGAACAGTCCTAATTTCAGCCCAGCTTCAGGCTTGCTTGTGAAGATGCTACTTGGTGTGGGCCCCAAGCCTTATTGTGGCTCATCAGCCCATCTCTTGGAGCTCCCATGGGCTCGGGGAGGAAGTGCTAGTAGGAGTCAGACAGGGGCACTTACTTACCTTACTGTGTGGTAGACTTGCTACCACTGGGGCTGGGAGCAGTGGCTTTGCTGTTCAGTTATGTAGTTTTGAGACTATTTACATTTCATTAGTAAGGGAAAATGAAAGCATGTCAGAGATGATTTTGAGGTTATTTCATAGCATTTAGAAGGAGGCCTGAATTACAGAGCAAGACCCTGTCTCAAAAAAAAAATAGAAGAAAGGAAGCAAAAAAGAAAAAATAATAAAGAAAGGAAAGCATCATTACCTGGACTGCATTTTTACTGATGTTCACTTCAGGTCTTACCTGCTGTGTGCCTTGTAGCTGCAGACAGCCTGTCTCATCTGTTGTATGTCAGGGAGCAGCATAGTAAATGACACGGTGGATTGACCTAGTTTACAGGGGAGTGCAAGGAGACTTCTGTCACAGTCACAGGCCTTATTTCAGGAATAGAATGAGATAGAGATGAAATTGTTACAAATAGTTCATTGCTTTGCCTCATCCCGTCAGGCTCTGGAAGAATAAGATAAATACACATTTAAAAATTCCACCAATTAAAAACTGTTTTAGTTCTTATAGAGAAAGGTGATAGAAGACTCTTGTTTATTTTCCATCAAGAATACAGGCACAGAAGCTCTGTTCATACTTCCCTTCTTGGACTACAGAGAGCAACTCTTACATCACTTGCCCATAGTCAAAATCTGAGCCACATCCACGTGTCTGAAAGGGTTGGCTGTGTTAAAGCTTTGAGTTCTGAGTTTCAGCTTTGGAAGTGCAAGTAACATGTTAGTGGAAAAACCTTCCAGAAATAGTTTAGGAGCTGGGTATTTAGCTCAGTGGTTCCACCGCCTGCCTCAAAAGCGCAAGGTCCTGAGTTAAAGAATCTTCCAGAAATAGTTTAGCCTTTTATGAAATGTGCTTAGTCTGACTGCTCTGGGATGACAGATCCTCTTGTGCTCTAGAATCCTAAGGTTCTATCTATCCCTGGCAGTACCCATCCTTCATTTAAAAAGTATGTGTGCCTCTGCCTGAGGGATCAGGAGAGGCCAGGCTCCAGATTCCTTCATTCTCAGCCATGGCCCAGATGGACAACACAGTCAGCATGCTCCTGGGAATACTGCAGCCAGCTCTTCAAAAGACATACGAGAGGAGAGCAATATTGAGTTACTATGCATATCAATGTTTGAGTTTGCATAATTGTCAGGGGAAGCTATTAGTCCATATAAAATGAGAGAAACCTAGAACTTAATGGAGTGGCCATGGGTCCTTTCTACTCTCTGGAGAGGGTTCCTGGGACACCTGTCCTCCCTTTGCCAGTTACCCAGGTCTGGTGGTCACCAACCCTCTGAACCTGCTACAGCATGGTGGTAGGACAGGGCTTTCCTCGGATGGTCTAGATCCCACAGGAATGTGCTCTGGACCTCCTCTGGCCCAGCTAGAGGAGGCTCATGTGACTATTTCAAAATGCTTTTCCCAAGAGCATCTGGTGAAGGCTGCCATTTCACTTGGTCCACAGATTCTAGACTACTTTTTAGCTAAGTGGCTTATGTTAGAGTTTGTTAAAAGATACTGAATAAGTGGCTAGTGTAAGTACATGTACATGTAAGTACATGTAAGTACTGTACTTGAATTAGTAGTGGGGCATTCCTTGTATGTCCCTTGCCATATATTTTCTTTTTTTTCCCCTCCCTACTGGGAATAGAACTTAGGACCTTGCGCTTGCAAGGCATGTGCGGTGCCACTGAGCTAAATTCCCAGCCCCCTTGCCATGTATTTTCTGCTTCTGAACATTGAGAGGCTATAGAGGTTGGTCCTTTTTCCCCACAGTAGATGGGCAGGGGTAGGGCGTCAGTATATACCAGAAACAGTGTGTTTTCCTCTGACATTAGAATTTGGCCATTCATCATAAAGAGATAGTGCTTCTTTTCAGTTTTCTGTTGATGTGAAAGAAAACATGAACGAGATGGTTAAGCAGAAAGAGGAAAATCAAGACTGCTCATGAATCTGGTGCCAGCACAAGGTGTTTCAGTGTTTCATCGTGCCCATAACTCCCTAAATATGAGTGGTCTCAGCAGTTGAGTCTGGATTTGTAGCTGGCAGTTCTTACAGGCTGTGAATTTTTAGAGAGCTTGATATTTTGCTCATTTTCTTCATGATGCTCTATGGTTCTTTTTCTTTTTTTGTACTGGGGATCAAACTCAGGTCCTTGTGCTTGTGCAGCAGGTGGCAAAACCATGGAGCTAAATCCCTGGCCCTGTTTTTGTTTTTTAAGACAGGGTTTCGTTGTGTAGTTCAGGCTGGCCTTGAACTCCTGGTGATCCTCCTGCCCTCAGCATCCCAAGTGCTGGGATTACAGGCACGTATCAAGATGCCCAGCTTTGTATGGTTCTTTTAGGAAATAAAAATCATGTCATTCTACCAACACACAATCTCCTCAGCATTCTAGTAGGGGAGTTCTGTGGTGTGGCCTTTGTGCCTCACTTTGCTGGGCACTTTAGCCTGGTTTCTCACAGTTGGCTGAGTGCACTTATTCCCTCCCTACTTGCAGTGACTCCCTTAGCCTTAGGTGTTTTTCCTAGGAGCCCTGCCATTTACCTGCACTCTCACCTACCTCCTTGGATGCCCTGCTGAATGCTGGTCTTCTCTTCACAGATCCGGATGGCCAGTTGTACAGCATGCCACCTGCCCAGGATGAGGAGCCTCCCACCTGCACTGATGAGTTTGATGACTTTGTCACCTACGAGGCAAGTCTGGATGCTCCCCATCTTCCTCTGTGTGCTATACATCTTTTTTTTTTGGTACCGGTGATCGAACTCGGGTCCTTGTGCTTGCGCAGCAGGCGGCGAAACCACTGAGCTAAATCCCCAGCCCCTGTGTGCTATACATCTTGCTTCCTGAGCCTCCTGTTGCAGTTTTTGGAGATGGTGTGAAGAGAAGGGGGGCTAGTTAGGGGTCTCTGGGGATTCTTGGCTGTAGCAGGAGGTCAGTGTCTGTTTCACATGGAGCTCTCAGGGAGGGTGGGCTGTGTGTAGGAGTCCTCCCTGGAGGCCTGTCATAGAGCAGAGCACAGGTGGGTGATGGGGCTGTAGGTGATATTTCTGTCACCTGCCGGGCAAGGGCAGAGGAGAAGGCTAATGAGGTTTCTTTTTATGGAAACTCAGGTGGTTTTCTGTGTTGCGGGATATTTGATTAATTCTTGCCTCTCTATACTCCATCCCTTGCTCCCACATGCAGCCAGGGTTGTCATGGTAATGTGATGTCTTCTTTGTGAGTCTCTTGTCACTGTAGCTGAGCAGAAGGTCACAGTCAAGGAAAACAGGCCAGTCACTGTACCCTGCAGATTAGACCAAGTCCAGGGGCCTGGGGGCCAAGTGACTGGATCTGGATTGTTTTCTTTTTTTTTTTTTTTTGGTACCGGAAATCAAACTCAGGTGCACTTGTGAGGCAGGTGCGGGCCACTGAGCTAAATCCCTGGTCTTGAATTTTCTTTATGAAATTTGTGGAGCCTGTAGTCTCAGCTACTCAAGAAGTCAGCTGCGGCCAGTCTTCTATTGCCCGCTCTTTGGTCACATGAGGGTTATATCCAGTGGTGTCCAGGTAGCTTCTGAGGTGCAGTAGCCAAGAGGGTCAGGGTTGCCTCTGCTGACCTTTGTGCCTCTTTTCCTTGCTCTGGGAAGCTGCTTGAGCTGTTGTCATCCTCAGGTAGCCAGATTTACTTCCTGGCTTCCTGTTGCTTTGGCCTACAAAGACCTCAGCGGTCTGAGAGCCATCACTCTTCCCAGCTTTGTCACAAAGAACAAAGAGGGCTAGAGTCCTGCTTTGTGTCCCCATTTGGACTCTACCTGGGTTGTTCATCCTCCCTGTGCCTGGTGAGTTTCAGAGTGGGGCAGGAAGGCACATCAGGTTTTCAGATTCTGATTTTTTTTGGTACCAGGGATTGAACTTAGGTCCTACACTTTCGAGGCAGGCAGCTGAACTATTGAGCTAAATCCCCGGCCCTGATTCTGATTTCTTTTTTAGAGTGGAGGAAACCTTTTCTAAATTTTTATTACTTTTTTTTTTTTGGTTTTTTCAAGACAGTCTCACTGTGTAACTGGCCTTGAACTCACTATGTAGCCCAGGCTGGCCTCGAACTTGCAGTGATCCTCCTGCCTCAGCCTCCTGAGTGCTGGGATTATAGGTATGTGCCACTATGACCCACTTTTATTACCTATTTTTAACAGTTTGCTTTTTGGTTTTTTTGGTACTGGGGATTGAACTCAGGACCTTGTGGCCCCACTGAGCTAAATCCCCAGCCCTTTTATTACCTATTTTTAAAAAATTAATGTATTTTATATTTTGGAGAAGTTTTAAGTTTACAGAAAATGGAACAGATATTTCAGAGAGTTCCTCCACCCAGTTCTCCTGTTTATGAATACCTTGCACTGCCAGGGAGTGGGTTTGTGGCTGTTGGCACAGGAGTGCTGCATTTTGACCAGAATCCACAATGGCCCTGGGTTTCCCTCCAGAGATGTGATTCTATGGTTTTCACAGGTATGAGATATGTGTCAGCACCACGACAGCCTCACAGACTGCAGCTTTCCTGCTCCAGAAGTCCCCTGTGCTCCGCCATCCAGCCCTGAAGCTCCTGCTCTTTTTCCAAGTCCATGGCTCTGCCTTTCCAGAGTCATAGAGTTGAAATCAAACAGGATGTCTCCTTCTCAGACTGAGTTCTGTTTTACAGATTTTAAATTTCCTCCATTCTTGCTTTTTTTTTTTTTTAAAGGTTTGTAAGTATAATTTCAGGAGGATGTAACTAGATATTACTGTGAAACTTACAGAAGAATGAAAATTGCTCTTTAAAAAAAAAGTTTACTCGGGCCGGGGATTTAGCTCAGTGGTTCTGTCGCCTGTCTCACAAGCACAAGGACCCGAGTTTGATCCCTGGTACCAAAAAAAAAAAAAGTTTACTCATCATGGTTTTGGATTTTTTGTTTATTTTGTTTTGTTTTTGTTTTCTGAGACAGGGTCTTGCTATGTAGTCTAGGGTTGCTTTGAACTCACTGTGTAGGGCTGGGGATTTAGCTCAGTCGTTCTGCTGCCTGCCTTCCAACCACAAGGACCCAAGTTTGATCTCCAGTACCCCCCTCTAAAAAAAGTTCCATGAACTCACTATGTAGCCCAGATTGGCCTCAAACTCACAGCAGTCCTCCTGCTTCAGCCTCCTAAGTGCTGGGATTACAGGTGTAGACCATCACACCCGGCCACATTATGTAATTTTAAAAGGTCTAGCATACTTGTGAGTGGAGAACATGTGCCACATCCAGATATATTCAGAGCCTTTTTACTGGTGATCTTTGGAGACAAATGAACCTTTTCTTGATTTCCTGAAAATTGTTTGGTCAGACCCCTTTTTTTCTGTCTGGGAACATTCTTCAGATGCTATGTGGGTCAGGGGTTCATGTGTGGTTAATTACTGATGAGCTGCAGCTTCCTGCGGAGGACGGGTCTTGACTCTTGCCACTCTGAAGACTCTATGAGCTTGTGACTTGCCATAGGAGAAGGTTGCTGATGTGTCTCAAGTTAGATGAGGAAAAGCTAGGGGCTGATTTCAGGTCTGCCACAGGCTTTCACAGGAATGGTCATGGGAAGAAAGCTCCTAAGAATCTTAGAGGTGGGGGAAGGATGGGTATACAGGGTAGAGCCCTTTATCTGGAGCTCTGAGGAGCAATGGGGAGGCCACCAAGGCCAGGCCAGAGCCAGAGCAACATGGGCTTGCTGTGTGTGTTCCTCCTCCGCCAGTGCTGAGTTGGTAGAAAAGGTGGTCTTAGTGAAATGGTAGGAAATGTATCTTGTACAAACTGTGATCAGAAAGTTACAAAGTATAAAACAAAAGCCACTCTGTTTTGAGCCTTGTTTGTTAAAACTATCAAGGACATTTCCTGAACTTTGCTTCTCCCTCCTTGAGCAGCTTCACTGGGAGGTGTAATAGAGCATATCTAGGAGCAAGTTAAACTTTCTCTAAAGCTGAGATGCCTTCTGGTGGGCCACAGTTTTGGAAGAAACTCCAGTACAACTAGCAAATGGGGAGGTAACAACATCAGTTGAAAGAACCCAGTGACTTGGTTTGGATGGAGATAGGATGGGTTGGCTATTCCCAGCAGTGGACCCGTCCTGGAGCGCGTGTGCAGAGACAGGCCCATGAGACTCCCAAGAGCATTGAGGGTAAGAAGAAACGCTAGTGTGTACTGTCCCCAGAACTCGGTTTCAGAGGAAATGACCTTAGCATGGTGGCGCATGCCTATAATTCCATCACTCTGGGAAACTGAAGCAGGAAAATCCCAAGTTTCAGCCCAGCCTGGGCAACTTAGTGAGACCCTGTATCAAAATTTAAAAAATGGGGGGTGCAGGTACTGGGAATTGAACTCAGGACCTTGTGCTTGCCAGGCAGGTGAGGTACCACTGAGCTAAATGCCTGGCCCCTCAAGATAAAAAAAAAAATTAGGGCTGGGGATTTAGCTCAGTGGTTCCACCATCTGTGTTGCAAGCTCAAGGTCTCGAGTTCAATCCCCGGTACAAAAAAAAAAATTTTCTTAAAGGGGTGGGGATGTAGCTTAGTGCAAAGACCATGGGTTCAACCCTTAGCCTATTAAATAAATAAATAAATAAATAAATAAATAAATAAATAAATGGCACCATGACCTGGACAGTGGGTACTGCTGGGCAGTGTTGGGCCCACTTGACATCCTTTGTTAACTGGTGAATGTAACCTTAACATACTGTGAAGTTTTCTGAGATGCATGTTGGTTTTCTTGTGAGTTCATTTTAACACTGGTGATTGGTAAAGATTGTAGAAGTTGGTAGCATATGTATCTCCAACCTGCTTTATTCAGTCTTTGTTCAGAAAATTTCAAGCATGTCAAGAGTAGAGAGAAGAGTATGATCTGTCTTGCATGTTGATTGCTTTTGTTTCCAGTGCTGAGGGTTGAACCCAGTGCCTACCGCTTTCTAGACAAGGTGCTGTACCTCTAAGCTACACCTCTAGCCTCCTTGATTGCTTTTAATAACTTCCACATTTCTGGGCACTTCTTGTTGATTACCACCAAATTCATACATACAAAATTAAAATTTCTTTCCCTTACCCTTAACTGTTGATAAAACTTGTGTGTGTTTGCATACCAGGTAAGTACTCTACTACTGAGCTACACCGCAGCTCTACAAAGCTTTCTACTAGGTCCAGGAGACAATGCAATGGAAACCTTGTGGTGATAGCAGTCTGGTTTGGAGGACCAAATACATAGCAGGTAATTTAAGAGTAGTAGAATCAAGCTTGGCATAGTGGCACATCCTTATAATCCCAGCACTTTGTGAGGCTGAGGCAGGAGGATCACAAGTTCAAGCTCAGGCTGGGGAAGAGATCCTATGTCAAAATAAAAAATTGAAAAAGGGCTTGGAATGTAGTTTGATCCAAAGGCCCTGGATTCAATTCTCAGTACTTAAAAACAAAAACACTAGCAGAGTCACTGAAGAACCATAAAGATCACTTCTGCATGCTCTTAACTGACAGGGAGGAGGGGGCTTTGGGAAGGTATTGTCTAAAATCATACAGCCATACAGCCAGTTAATAGTAGAGTTGGAACTAGAACCTTGTTTCCTAATTCCTAGTGCCATGCTCTTTCTGCTGTTACTAGTAACATTTACATCACCAAACAGAAGTTACAAGAATATAGAACATAGAAAATGTGTAAGTCATTGAGAGTTTATGTTATAGCTCAATACCTCTCATCTGTTTTCATAAAAGTACACCTCCCCTAATTTACAATGAAGTTCAGGAATGATTCTTCTCACTTATTTCTCATTTGAAGTATTTTATTTATTTTTGGAGTGATCATGTATTTCTAACTTTCTACTCTTATTTAGTGGGACTTAAAAAAAAAAGAATTATTATTCACCTGGTTCAAAAATCAAAACAATATAAAAATGTCTCCATCTTTTCCCTTATAAGTATCCATTTTACTGGTTTCTTATGTTTTTTAATGTTTCTTTATGTAAATATATTTACATAAAGAAAATACAAATATGTAATCTTATTTCTTCCTTACACAGAAAGATGACATTATTTATACTCTTCTATGCCTTACTGTTTTTATGAAAGATTATAATCTTTAGAGATTTCTATATCATAACAGAGAATTTCCTTATTCTTTTTATAAGTGAATAATATTTCATTTGTTGATGCTCCATAGTTTAACAAATCGTATAGATGGAAAATCAGTTTGGCTTCATTCTTTTTCCCAGTTTAGTCGTAGTCACGTTCATTCTAATCCAAAGCAAACAGCTTTCACATGAGCTAGAAAACCGGGTTTGGGCAACTAGAATTGCACGTAATTCTAGAGAGAAATGGAGAGGTGAAGGGTGATGTTTTTCAGCTTAGTATATCTGATTTTATCATATATTCTTACACTTATATTTCAAACTATTTGTCTCATTACTTGAGGCTAATTGTGAGTATTATTTTTAAAAATCTTAAATGTCCTTCAGAGAATATTTTATTGTATCTTGAGGTTAAATTATTTCCAATAGAAATATATACAGAGTTTAGAGTGAAGTTAAGGAAAATATAGTAGAATTAAATGTGACGTAAAATCAACTTCTCCAGTAAGTATGTATTTTATAAAGTGATATAATATAGCATCCTGAGTTGATAAAACATGTATTAAAGCAACGTGTTTGGATAATTCCATTATATCAAGTCCTAAAAGATTTAAAACATGAATAGATCAGGCTTTTAAATGATGTGTTTCTAATAGACTGATTTTTTTTTTACCCATGCCAACTGATCATTGGATGTTTGGTTTGGTTTGTTCTTTTTAACATCCCTTTCAAAATTCTCATTTTTCTTTCTTTTTTTTGAGACAAGGTCTCACTATGTAGTTCAGGCTGGTTTTGAACTCACCATGTAGCCTAGGCTGCCCTCAAACTCACAGTGATCCTTATGCCTCGGCCTCCCAAGTGCCAAGATTAGAGGCATGAGCTATCATGCCTGGCTCCTTTTTTTTTTTTTTGGTACCGGGGATCGAACTCAGGACCTTGTGCTTGCCAGAAAGACACAGTACCACTGAGCTACACCCCCAGCCCTATGGCTCATTTTTCCTTTTTCTTTTTTTTTGGTACCGGGGATCAAATTTAGGACCTTGGACTTGTGAGTCAGTTACAGCACCACTGAGCTAAATCCTGGGCTCTGGTTTTTTTCTTAACTGATAAAATACTAAGAAACAATAAGTGTTATATATGTAGAGACAGATGTACTACTTAGAATGCATTGATATTTAACCTGATTAAAATGACTGACAATTTAAGAAAAAAAAGAAGTTGGTAGCATATATTTGTTGGCTTCTGAGCAAACGTAGGTCCTGTTTGCATGACAGACATTACCTGGCAGGGTAAGGCCATTCTCTGTGCTTCAGGTTGATTTTTGTGCTTCACTGGAAAGTCCTCCCCCAAAACTAATTTGCTACTTGGTTTGATGACACTGAGGGCAGGTCTTCCCAGCAGCAGCTGGCTGCAGATGTGAATCTCAGGAGGAAGTAGCTCCACGGCACCTGTGAACTGGGTTCCTTTACCCTCCCTGTCTCAGCTGTTCCCTCCCTGGAGCATCATTTCCAATTAAGAGGTTCTTTGCTCTCTGGCCCACTGGGGGTCCCTGAGTATTTATACCAGTACTGTGAGATCCTACCTTCATTACCCTGTTTATTTATAGTTTGGAGGAGATAAAGGAGTAAGTGCAAACTGTGTTCACATCCTCTGACAGGCTTCAGCCCCTCTGCAGCAGTGGCGAGGTACAAGAGTATCTCTCATGTAAAAATATATTTATTATTATTATTTATTATTATTTTGTTTTATACTTTTGCTTTTTTGAGACAGGGTCTCACTTTGTAGTTCAGGTTGACCTTGAACTCTATATAGCCCAGACTGGCCTCAAACTTATGATGATCCTCCTGCCTCAGCCTCCTAAGTGCTGGAACTACAGGCGTGCACCACCACACCTAGCAGGATCCCTCATTTGAGAAATGAGGGTGGGGAAGGGAAGAAGTAGGGAGGGGGTGAGCAGCTCCCCAAATGCAATGTGTGAGTGCAGGGCTTGGCAGAGCACCCTGCTCCTCACACAGAGAGCATGGAGACTCAGAGTTGTGCATTTGCCCCACCATTCAGCACCAGTAATTGTGTCATAAGCCACCCTGTCTAGGGTGCCTCCACCCACTTGGGCAGGACAAGAGGTCTGTGACTTGAGCTGGGTCTAGCATTAGACCTCCTTCCCTTTCTGGGAGGAGAATCTTGTAGAGTGTGAACTGCATCTGAGGGCGAGAAAACACTGATTTGTTGTTAAAACACCTGAGCTGCTCCTTGGGAACCCAGGGTCCACATGGCCCAGGAGGAGCCCTGGTGCCTGTCAGAAGCAGGGTTGACTTTTTAAAAAAATTTGGGCCAGAGATTTAGCTCAGTGGTTCCGCTGCCTGCCTTGCAAGTACAAGGTCCTGAGTTTGATTCCCGGTACAAAAAAAAAAAAAAAAAGACAAATTAATTTATTTTTTCTGGTACCTGGGATTGAACTTGAGACCTGGCACTTGTGAGGCAGGCGGAGCTAAATCCCCTGCCCATGGTTGAGTTTTTAGAAAGTGTGCCTCGAGCTGGGGGTGCAGCTCAGTGGGAGAGCAGTTGCCCACCATGCTTGATGCCCACACACCTCAGTCTTCACCAGCATCACCACAAAAAGCAAGAAAAATCCTCTGCAAGCCTCAAAGGTCAAGTTCTGTTGCTTACAGGAAACCCTCTCTAAGGGTCTTTGGAAGAGCAGTACCCCATCAGTGTTGGGGCCTCATTGGCCCTGGTGGTGAGGGTTCCCCACTTCCCTTGTTCAGTGCACTGAGTGCTTGATTGTAGACACCATGAGGATGGTGGGGCTGTCCTTGTGACCAGGAACAATGTTCTTAGAAGTTTTTGGCTAAATACTGAAGAGCAGAATCTGGCCTTTGTTGTTGCTAATTATCAGGCCTCTTAGGAGGCTGTGGAGAGTTTCCCAAGTGCCCTGTGGATGAGTTTGTAACTGTGATCTTCCAGTAGCACGTCCCCTGTGAATATATAGTTCTTTCATGGTGATTAACAGCTTCCCCTCACCTAAAGCCAGCAGTTTGTGCTAACTGGCCCTGCATGAGGTGGTGGAGTAGGGGTATGAAGTGGTGGTGGTCCTGGTTGGCCTTACTCTGGAGAGAGAGTTGTTTCAGATGATGTGTAAAACTGGAGCTGCCACCTGTTAGGGTGACCTTCTGGTTTTGAATTTTGAAGTGGATGCAATGTATGGATTAGGATTTTGTGGGGTTTTTTGCACCAGGGATCGAACTCGGGACCTTGAGCTTTCAAGGCAGGTGCTGGAACCACTGAGCTAAATCCCTGGCCCGTAGTTTTTATGAATTACTTCCTTAGACTCTAGGGAGGCTTGGATTTTCCCTTGGAAATGGGATGACCACCCAGACACCTGCAGTGAGCATAATGCTTGTACTCTCTGTCTTAGTCTGGCTTTATAACAGTCAAAGTGTTTCCACCTCTAGAGGCAGGCAACCTGCAGTCTCATTTTTAGTACTTTGCAAAGCACCTGGTCGTGTTATTTCAATGCCTTAAGGTAGATGCCTGGTGAGATTATTATCTATAGCCCAGTTTACAGAAGAGGCTCCAGGGTTGAGTCATGTGTCTGAGGTCACACATTTTCAGTAGTAGGCAAAGATGGAAGTGAGACCTCCCATCCAGCCCACAGCCCAGGCCTGAGAATCCTCAGATGAGGATTAGGTGTACTGGGGAGTCCTCTGGGCAGCCCTCTGTGCCTCACATTCCTGATGATTCCAATCCCAGAGTACAAAGGGCATCATTTTCCTGCTACTACTGCAACTTTTCTGAAATCTTGTTTGTAAATTATTAACCTCAGACCTTCTCAGCATGAAATGGGGCTACTTCTAACCTGCAATTTCATTTTAATGAAGGTTGACATAAATTGAAAATATCCAGTTTAATGATTCTTTAGTTTTAAGTTTGTTTGATCTACAAATGTTGTTGTCCATGATATGCCAGGCCTGTAGTAGGTGCTGGGTACATAAAAGTAAAAACAGATCTGTCTAGTGGATAGGCAAACATTTAACCAATCAACAAAGTTAGCTAGATAATTAATGATTTTTTTTTTTTTTTTGAGACAGGGTCTTACTATGTAGTTCAGGCTAGCATTGAACTCACTATGTAGCCCAGGCCAGCCTGGAACGAGCGACAGTCCTTCTCCCTCAGTCTCTCAAGTGCTGGCTTACAGGTGTGTGCCACCATGCCCAGCGATTAATGAGTATTTTGAGTTTAGATTTGACTTTGGATTTCACAGTAATATTCTGAACATACAAACAGCTGTTGATGGTAACTTTTTAATTTAAAAAGGTACGTTGTTACAGTATTGGATATTAACTTTGTGGATATGATTTAGCTCAGTGATGCTGTGCCTATCTTGCAAGCACAAGGTCCTGAGTTTGATCCCCCGTACCAAAAATAAAATAAAAAAAAAAACTATAGTTGGGCTGGGTGTGGTGATGCATTCCTGTAATGCCAGCATTTGGGAGGTTGAGGCAGGAGGATTACCATGAATTCGAAGCCAGCCTGGGCTACATAGCGAGTCCCTGTCTCAAAAAAACAAAACAAGCCAGGGATTTAGCTCAGTGGTGCTGCCGCCTGCCTTGCAAGCAAAAGCTCCTGAATTCGATCCCTAGTAACAACAACAATAAAAAAGACCAAAACTATTGTTGGGCTGGGGATATAGCTCAATGACAAGACACTTCTAGCATATGGGAGGCCTTGGGTATGATCCCCAGCACCCAAAATACAAACAATTTTACAAATCTACAAATCCTGTTTTATGAGTTAATGTCTGTTTGGAGATGTGGCTGGGGCTTTTGCTACCTTAACACTCACACAGTATAGCCTTCCACAGTATGGCCTCCACGGTAACTGTTGGTTCTTTCCCCTAGGCCACTGAGGTGACAGATAGTGCATATATGGGCTCGGAGAGCACCTACAGTGAGTGTGAGACCTTCACTGATGAGGACACCAGCACCCTGGTGCACCCTGAACTGCATCCTGAGGGGGACGCCGACAGTGCAGGCAGCTCAGCTGTGCCCTCTGAGTGCCTGGACACCATGGAGGAGCCTAACCAAGGTGCACTGCTGCTGCTTCCAGGCAGGTCTGTACCATACCAGGCCCCCTGGTGGGTGGCCTGCTGTGTAGAATCACCCACAGAACAAGGCTACAGTCTCTTCTCCCACTATCTTCCTCACCAAGAAGTGCTCTTCTTGACTATGGATGACCCTGATTACGTTACATAACAAGAGGCAAACTTTTAATTCAGTCTTTTGGATTTTGTCAGCACAGGTCTTAAAGCCAGGGCTGGAGGACACAACATGGAGTGAATGTCTTCATGGCACCCTGTCCAGACCGCGTGTCTAGTCCCTCTCCCAGGATGTATGTAGCCCCATGATGAAGACTTGCAGGGAGCTTGCTGAAGTGACAGGTGGAAAGAGAACGTGCTCAGCCTCACATCAAGCTGCCCAAGAAGCCACTAGGCTTATTAGGTTTAGAAGTGTTTTTATTTTGTATTTCCTCTTTTATTTCTGTTCAATTTGCCCCTCACAGTTTATTTTCTCTCCATTATATACAGCACACTTTTAAGTGTCTTAAGTGGCCATGGCACAAGTGCATGGCCACCTGGTTCTTCACACTGACTACACCATGTGCCTGCTCACAGGCTAAGAAAATCACAGCTGCACCAAGGTGCCCTTGGACCTCCCCAGCACTGGGGTTCCTAGGGCAGCAAGCCTTGCCCAGTTTCCCATCTTACATGAATGCAGGCACACAGAAGATTCCTCTCAGCACCTGGCTTCTTTCACTTGCTGCTGTGGCTATGAGATTCGTTCCTATTTTTCTGCGTAGTCGTATATCATTTATTATTGTTATTCTAGTATTCCTTTGTATTAATATGCTGCAACTTTTTAATTTATTCTAATGTCAAGGGACATTTAGGTACCTTACTATTTTCAGTTTTTAAAATATGACTGCTATAAACATCTAGGTGTCCTGGGACCTTGTCCCTGGGAGTGGGATAGTGGGTCACTGGGAGAATGTACCTGCAGCTTTAAATTACCTGGTGTTCTTGTAGTTACAGACATCTGCAAAGGGGTTAGAGTAGCTTCACCCCTGCCAGCTGTGTGGGATCCCAGTACTCCCTTCTGGCTCATGCTCAGCCTCTAGGTCTGTAGCTCTGCTGCAATGTAGTTCTTGCTGGCATTTCACAGGTGCCTGAAGGCTGAGCACCTTTCCTGGTTGCTCTTCTTCTGTAAAGTATATTTTGTTTTGTTTTGTTTCCAGAGGTCTGCAGACATCTGTGCAATGCCAGTTTGTCAGTGTTTCTGCTTACAGGCCATGTGGTCTCTGTGCCAAGCTCTGCTGTTGAGATACAGAAGCAGCCACAGACCACACGTCAGCAAAACGGCCTGGATGTGTGCCCCAGGACAACTGTCTGCAAAAACAGATCATGGCAGAGTATGCCCTGCCCCTGGTCTATTGTGTTGCTGCTTTTCTGCTAATTTGTAGGACTCAGCATATTTCAGATGTGAGTTCTTTAGTGGATGTGTATTACAGAGACCTTTTCCTACTCTCAGGCCTCTCTTTTACTTCCCTCGTGGTGTCTTTGAAGAGCATATGTTTTTAATTTTACTATAGTATGGTCCATCCATTTTTCTTTTATGATAAGCACTTTTGTGTTCCATTTAAGAAATCTTGGACTGGGGCCAGGGGTTTAGCTCAGTGGTTCCGGTGCCTGCCTCACAAGCACAAGGTCCTGAGTTCAATCCCCAGTACCAAAAAAAGAAATCTTGGACTGGGAATGCAGTGCAGTGGTACAAGACTCAACTAACATGCATGAGACCCTGGATTCAATGCCTTGTACCACCAGACCAAAAAAGAAAGAAAGAAATCTTTCACTTTACAGTGACTCTGATGTTTACATCTGCCTTCCTTTAAAAACATTGTTTTGGGCTGGGGATTTAGCTCAGTGGTTTTGCCTCCTGCTGCGTAAGCACAAGGACCCGAGTTTGATCCCCGGTACCAAAAAAAAAATTGTTTTACCTTCATGTTTTAGACATAAATGATCCCTGTGTAACTGGTTCTTTCCCTCCCTCCCTCTCCGATTCTTCCTTCCCCTCTCCCCTCCCTCATGTGGTGCTGGAGATTGAACCCAGTGCCTTGCACATGCTAGTCAAGCACTATAACTGGTTCTTTGTGTGATGTGAGGCAGGGTTCATTTTTTCCCAGATGGTATCTAATAGACTCGGTCTCCATTTTCAAAGATTCCTCCTTGCTCTGTTGTCATGGCTGTCATTGATCCTATGAGGCAGCTTTGTGTGAGCTTCTTCTGCACTCTATCCATTCTTGGGCCAACACCACACTCTTTATCCCAGAATGATTGCAGGTCATGCTGTCTGCTGGTATAAGTTCTCCTGCCTTATTCTTCAGGGTTGCTTTGGTGCCTTTTGGCTCTTTGCATTTCCAAGTGGATTCTAGAATCAGATTGTAGTTTTGGGGTGGGAAGGGACTACTGGGATTTTGGTTAGGATTTTGTTGATCTATAGATTAACTTGGGGAGATTCACGTCCTCACAATATTGCAGATCCTTGAGCATAACATCTCCCACTATTTATTTGGGTTTTCAGTTTCGTGTTGCATGGGGTATAATTGTCTGTGGAGATGAGTGGGATGTGAATCCAGGTGGGTCTGAGGCAGGCTTGGCTCTGTGGAGACCAGGAAATATGTCTGTCAGGAATGTAGGCCCATGTGTATGTGGAGATGGAGTGTGAGGTGACGCTGGCACGTGAGGCTTGCTGTGGGAAGGGGTGGAGTAGGGTGAAACATAGG
Organism: Heterocephalus glaber; assembly: GCF_053883595.1. Classification (NCBI taxonomy): domain Eukaryota; kingdom Metazoa; phylum Chordata; class Mammalia; order Rodentia; family Bathyergidae; genus Heterocephalus; species Heterocephalus glaber. Next base: position 1,954,230 of record NW_028258467.1, on the reverse strand, counting down.
GTATCATGAAGTTCTAGAGAAAAGATTGCTGTGTCTGCCCACATCTTTTCTTACAAGTATTTTTTTGTTTGGTTGCTTTTTTGGTTTTTTTGGTACCGGGGATTGAACTCGGGTCCTTGCATAGCAGGCGGAGAACCACTGAGCTAAATCCCCGGCCCTCTTACAAGTATTTCTTTTTTTTTCTTACAAGTATTTCTAAAGTTAAGGCAAACTCTTGTATTTAAATTTAATTTCAGTCAAGTAACCAAACAAATGCCAAATCTTGAGAAGTCTCTGAACCTGAAGCTGTCAGGCTAAATACCAGGGGCAGTTTGAAACATTTTCTATTTTCTTACTAGTTTTCTTTGTTTGTTTGATTTTTTCAAGACAAAGTGTCACTATGTAGTTTGGGCTAGCGTCAGCCTCCTGAGTGCTGGGATTACAGGCATGTCCCACCACACCCTACCAACCTGAACTACCTAGCGAGATCTTGTCTCAAAAAAATCTTTTGGGGGATGGATGTTTTGAGAAACTTACTAGTGACAAGGAATTGTCACCTGTTTCCTGTGGACTTAGTGAAGGAAGTGTGTTTGGTGCATACAGGTACAAGACATCCAGACCAGGCAGAGTGGTCTGAGCCTCTTGGTCCTCTCACAATAAGCATGGCCCTTGTCTGTTCTATTAGATATGGGGATGGATGGAAGGAGAGGTGATGGTCATCTAGCCCCTCTTGACCTTTCTGGGGGAAGACAAGGTCTTGCCCACCTGGCCCCATGGGACAGGGATGTCAAGTGGCAGGAGGGGCTTTCTGAGTGCACTTTCCCCCTGGTGGTTCCCCCTCCTCTGTTTGAAGAGTTTTCTCTTACAGGATCTGGGTATATGTTAAAATAACTACCTAATATTAAGAAATGGAAAATAGCATGGAAATTGTTGCTTCCTGTTGCCCTGCAAAATGGCCTGATTATTGACAGATAATGACTGAGTTGGAGATAATGTTAGAAGAATGATAAAGTAGTGATGCAGCGCCCATTTTAGTGTGTTTGGGTAAAGTTTGAGAACACACTAGGACTAGAGCCCTCCTTACCAAAAGGGATATATCCCCAGACCCCCAGGAATGCCTGAAATTGTGGATGTACCGAATCCTACAGTTTTTCCTATATATACAAATAAAGTTTAGTTTATCAATTAGGCACAGTAAGAAATTAATTACTATATAGAAAAATTATAACAGTATTCTGTAATAAAAAGTTATTAAAAACTTAGGAATTGTATATTTCTAGAACTTTCCATTTAATAATTTTGAGCTTCAGATTACCTCGGGTAATTGACACCATGCAGGGGGAAACAGAGGGTGGGACACCATCTGTGCTGAAAGCACACATGTTCAGACACGTCCTAACCTGCTCCAGGACTGGTTGATGATGTGATAGTGGATGTGAACTGGAGCTTGCTCCCTTATTGAACATGCGTGCTCTGGGCACAGTACTCTTCTGACCTCCTACATGCTTCTGCTATGGGCAGTCCCTTCATGCTATGGGCTTCTTCCTCTGAGTAGAGCAGCCACACAGTCATCTTTGCAGGTTTCCTCTGACAGGGAGCTGCCAAAATCACAGGTGTTTCCCAAGATCTGGAGCATCTTAGAGCCAGGGCTATGAGCTCCATTTTTCCAGAAAGTTGGTGTGAAGGAGTTACCCTCCCTTTCAGTACAGTGGCATGGATGCTTGGAAGTCCCCTCCCTTTCCCTATTGAAATCTGCTATTCCAAATTTTAAATTAAAAGAGAGGTTTGAATCCTCTTGGTCAGCAGCCATATGAGGATAGCCACTCCCTAAAGCAGAGTTTGGGTGCTTGGCTCTGGACCTGGGTCTGTATGGACCTGTGCCACCCATGTGGGCTGCTGGGCATGGGCAGTGTGACCTATACAGACTGAGATATGCTGGAGTGCACAGCACACACTTCCCAAGGAAGAGAGTATGTGAAAAATCTCACATCTTTGAAACAGCACTGTTTTTGTGTGGGCTAAGTATTTTGTTAAAATCAGGTTCACTTGTTTTTTACTTTTTTTTTTTTTTTAACATGGCTCACATGACAGTGACATACAGTTCTGTCATTTGTAGCACACTTCTGCTGGAAAGCACAGTCCACACCTCTCCCTTAGCCAGCTAGTGCCTGTAGCCTGGAGTCAGAATTGCCTCTATTGCCTTTGCAGGTCTCGCACCCGTGGCCAGGCTGACGTCATGGTGATTGGTGGTGAGGAGCATTTTGAGGACTATGGGGAAGGCACCGAGGTAGAGCTGTCCCCAGAGACCCTCTGCAATGGGGAGCTGGGGTGCAGCGATCCTGCTTTTCTCACCCCCAGGTAAGGCACCCCTGCATTGAGTATGTGCTTCTCTCCCTTCCCATGTTTAGTTATCCAGATAATTTTCTTTTTTGTTTAGAAATTGCTAAGAGAAAACTTGCTTTATTCAGTGTAATGTAGTTAAACACTCAAAAAGTTTAAGGTTTTACTTGGTTTAGAGTTGGCTAATGCTCCTCTTGCCCAGTTATCACCCCAGATCATCCAGCTGTGGAGGCCTCATCTTTCCCACGAGGCTGGGAGCCATGTGCAGAACTCGGCTTGCAGGTTCCTTAACTGCTAGTCATGTATCGTTTTGTTGTCAATGAGTGACTTTGAGGCAGGCTTTCAAGTCACAAGCAAGTCTTTAGATTCATTTCCTGGCATCTCCAAACTCTGTAGAAAGTTCTGGTCTTGAATAAATTGAACCATACCCTCTAATGGGCCAGACACTCACTTTTTCTCAGGGCTTTGCTCGAGATTGTGGCAGAATTCAGAGTCTACGTGTATCTAGATGGGGCCTGGGCAGGCCCTCCTTGTTGTTCATCAGAGGACACTTCTGCCTTTTAAGTGGGCCTCAGGCCTGGCTGGCTGGCCCACCCATGCTGGGCTTTTATTGTTGGGTTCCTGAAGTTCCTTACCTCTGCAAACAACAGAAGCTGGCAATCTCTAAACCCGGAACCATAAGCTTCTTCCCTTGCCCAGTTGTTGCCATGGCCTAGACCTGGGGAGGGCAGTGACAGGAGGGGCAGGCCAGACCATAGGCTGAGCCAGGGGCCCTCCTGCTTATGTGCCTCCCTGAAGCTGAAGCTGCCCTTGTTCATGAGGTGGGGTCCTCCAGGTGCCCCCAGGTACTCACTTCCCCAGGGTGTGTCCTGGGGAACTGTAGTGGAAGGCAGTGGGCCTTTCCAGCAGGACTTGGTATTTCTGAGCCCAGTGCTCAGTCCTGCTGTGGTAGTCTCTTCCTGTTGGTATAGTTTGTTCCTGTCTCTTTTCCACTGTTTTCAGTCTAAAGTATAACTTCTTTGCTACATTTTTTTCCATCTTCCTTTAAATTAACCTGTGGAATTGGGCATACTGGTATACACCTGTAATACCAGCACTTGGGAGGCTAAGGCAGGAGGATCTCTGCAAGTTTGAGCCCGGCCTAGGGTACATATGAGTTCAAGGCTAGTCTGAACTACATAGCCAGACCTTGTCTCAAAAAACAAAAAAAAAAGAAAGAAAGAAAGGGAAAAAAAGTTAATGTGTGGATTAGTTTCAAAAGCCTATGGGCAGGGCTGGGGATTTAGCTCAGCAGTTCTGCCGCCTGCCTCGAAAGCAGAAGGACCCAAGTTCGATCTCTGGTACCAAAAATAAATAAATAAATAAATAAATAAATAAAGCCTATGGCCCCTGCTCCCAGGACGAGGCTGCCTCCAGCTCAGCTTCTGATAGAAGATACATCCTGTCCACTAGTGCACTGAGTACCACTGAAATGAAGTCACAGCATGGTCAGCTAGTGCAACCAGAAAATAGAATTTTGAGTTTTTAGAACACATTTTTAAAAGCATGAAACTATTAGCAAAGCACCATTCACACATGGTTCTTGATATTGGTGGGTTTTAGAGCAGTTATTAAAATAGTACAGCAAGTAAACTCTACCTGGAAACACACATTGCTCTCAGTATGCTTTCCACAGAGGAGGAAGCAGGGCACTTTTTTACCTCCTGCTAAAGTTTATTTTACAATGAAGCTCTTGACTGTGCTTGTTCTGTCCACTGTCCAGAAGGGGGCAGGTGTGTGCAGCAGCAGAACTACAAACCCTCACCCCAGCACCACTGCTTCAGCTGGTGGGTGTCCTGGTCTCTTCAGGGGGAACAGACTTCTCACAGTGATGGTGAAGGAACTCACAGATGTCCAGAAGTGAGAGCCAGAATGTTCCACACTTCATTTTCTTCCAACTTGCTTTTCTCAGGCCCTATTCTGTCCTCCTTGGGCCTCCTGGGGCATCACAGATGACCTGACAGGCCCTTCCCTGTCCTGAACTGACACTTCTGTCTTTCTAGCTCCGACCTGCTTGCTGCAAAGCTGCACAGCATCCTCACTGACGAGGCTTTTGAGTTTTACTGTAGCCAGTGCCACAAACAAATCAACCGCCTTGAGGATCTCTCTGCCCGCCTGAATGATCTTGAGATGAATAGGTAACTGATATAATGCCTGGCCCTGTTGTGTTCCAGGGGTGAGGAAGACTCCCGCTGCCATAGATTTTTTGCTGGTCTGGCCTGAGGTGCCCATGTCCTGGTCACTCAGACCTGGCTAACTCTGAGGACTTCCTGCCAGGCTGGAACTTCCCACAGAAGGAAGGTGCCCAGAGGGTCCAGAGGGTGGGACTCTTTCTGGGCCCAGCCCTCCCTGCATGCTGTGCGCTGTGCTTGCTGCTCTCCGTCTCTCTCCTATATGAATGTAGCAGCTTTGCTAGCTGTTGTCTTGGAGGGAAGACATAGCCCAGGTGTGAAAGAGGATACTCCTTGTGTTTTACTAAAAGATTTCTTCAACTTATCATATGAGATAAAATTGGGAAATTTAAAGATTGGTCTTCAAAACCAGATTTGTAAGCTCCTTCTGGAAAGCTTCTTTATTTTATTTTTTTTATTTTTTGGTACTGGGGATCAAACTCGGGTCCTCCCACCTGCGCAGCAGGCGGCGAAACCACTGAGCCAAATCCCCAGCCCTGGAAAGCTTCTTTAATTGAAGTTTGTGTTCTATGGTCCTAAACTCTGTAAGGCATCTGTCACCCCAGTTGCAGAGGAGCCCAGCTTTGCAGCACTGGTCTAACTGCTGTGCCTACTGTTCCCCTTGGCCAGTGCTTGTCTTAATTCTTTTCTTTCCTTGTGCAGTTACATCTCAGCCCTTTCCTTCCTCTGTCTAATGGCCACCCCAGCTGCATCAATGCTTCAAGGAACTCCCTTTTGCTAGCTCTTCACAGCTTCACAAACACATTCATAGAAAACATCTTTGGGTTGTTCGCACACATCAACATGCCCCAGGCGTCTTGTTTTAGTGTAGAGTGTGACCAATCCCCTGGGTGGGTTGTTCTGAGAAGGGTCTGGGGCAGAGATGGGCCCTTGTGGAGCTTCCCACATTAGCCCAGCCAAGCAAAAGAAGTGAGTGACCACACAGGCTTGTGCTGGGCACAAGTGCTATGGGGCTCAGAATGGCAATCAGGCAGTTTCCTGGACAAAGGAGCTTTAGGCTTGTGGGAGAGTGTGGAAAAGTGGCAGAAGGGGGCACACAATCCTGAAGCTTTTAGTACACTGGGATTCTGCCCAGGCTGTCCATGCTTTCTGTGGCATCTGCCTTTGTCTTCCCTGCCCTGTGGGCCCACAGCTTTGTGCACTGCTGTCCTGCCTCTAGCTCTCCTGGCACGTGATGTTCACCATTCCTGTGTTCTGTGCAGTACCAGTAAGGTGCAGAAGGGGGGAGGCCTCAGCCAGCTGGGCATGCAGGGATCCTGGTGAGAAGCCAGAGTGCTTTTGAGGGGTGTCCTGAAGGCGTCTGGTGAGTCCACCTCATAGGAGACCAGTTCTCACCAGCTATATGTCTTCAGCTGTGTCCAGTGCTTGGTGAGGGGCTCAGCCTGGCTGGGAGGGGCCATGTCCTTCCTGTCCAGACTTACCCTCTGGCCACTGATGGAAATGCATACAGGCCTATCATGAAAAGAGACACACATCTTGCCTCATTCTCTGAAGATTTTGATATGAAAGTGATCTCTTCCCGTGCTGAGAACCTGCTTCACCTCTTCTGGGCCTTGTGGGGGCACAGAATAGACTAGGGTATGACTTAGCACCACCAGCAAGCCCACAGGCCTCAGACCAGCCCACCTGCCCCTCTCCCTAGGCACCCTTGGGGATAGGCATCTGTTCAGCCAGGATGCACAGCCCGAGTCCCTTTGGTTCTCATGAAGGGGATGAATCAAGCTTCATGGTTTCCATGGAACACTCAAAATAAGGTGCTTGGTCATACTTTGTGGATGATGAAAGGATCTAGCTCAGTCCATGCCCAAGAGTTCTAGTGTCACAGATGACACCTGCTCAGTCACCACAGGACACATTGTCAGCTGTAGTATGTCCCAGGCATGTAGGAGTCCCTGTAAAAAAAAAAAATCTTATAGAACCTTACTCAGGGACATATTTTCAGTTTATAAAAGTGTCACTGAACTGCCGACCCTGAGATGTCAGCTAGTGAGCTGAGCAGTCTGACCTGTCCTGTCTTCTAGGGAGTATCTATGATACTAGGCTGAGATCAGACTTGCATTATGGTACCTAGAGGGGGCCATACAGTCACCAGACAGGGAAAATGTGTATGAAGGAGGAAGAAGGCAGATTGGAGCACAGGGTACCCACCACAAGAACTCGGGAATGATGGGGAGCAACCACCATGCAGGACTGAGGTCAAGGCACCAGGGAGAGCCACACTCACCCAGAGCAGGGTTTGTACCCTACCAGGGACTGCAGATCACAAGAAGTGGGTGACAGGTGTCGGGGGTGCTGGATTGTTAGGACTTGGGGGTCCATCTTCTAAAACTTGCTGGAAAATTGCCCTGTGGCTGTCAGGAAAGCTGTTTGTTCACTGGGAAAGGTCTGGACAGAGGCACTCTGGCCAGCACTGGTCAAGGAGAAAAGAAGGGTGGTTGCTGGCCTTTGATGCTGCTGACTGATGTGCATAGCCATGAGGCCTTGGGGAGCCTGCACCATCTCTCCAGTGCCCTCTACTGACAAAATGTCACATCACAAAGGAATTGAACTTTCCCAAAGGGAGCTAGCTAACTGAAGGATGAGTCTGAGCTGAGTGACAAGGAAGAAGAGCACACAGGCTACGAGTTCCTCCTGGCAGGTGGTTCTTGTGCTTGGAAACAAGTTGTCTTCAGCCTGAGGCTCATAGTTTGGTGGGGGAAGTAACACTCAGAAATGAGAGAGGAGTGGTCCAGGAGTGGTAGCACACACTGAGGCAGGAGGATCACTGGGAGTTCAAGGCCAAACCTGGGCTACACAGTGAGTTCCAGACCAGCCTGAACTACATAGCGAGACTCTATCTCAAAAACAAAACAAAACAAAAAACACAGAAAGAAAAAAAAGAAATGAGAGAGGAAAGAGGAAGAGGTACACGTGGCCCTTCTGCCTTTGCAGATGGCTACATCCTCTGTAAAATTAACCACACTCATCCTAGAAGGGCTTCGGGAAGAATCATCTAAATTTCTGCCCTACCTGTAGGTGTTGGGAATGTGAAGTGTCAGTGCCTAAGTTAAAACCTTTCTATCACTGATAGGGCTATGTCCTGTTTCATTGGAGGCCTCCAGTGGCCAAGCGTGAGTCAGGGGCAGGGGTGAATCTGGCTTTAGATGACCTGGTACAGGCATTGGTATCAGCTCTGGACTACAGTCTAGTTCCACTTCATCTGTAGGGCCTTGGGGGTAGAATAAGGAGGCTGGGCAGAGACGGTGTTGTAGCCCTGTCTTTGCTGAGTGGGTATTCTATGCATGGGGCTTGCCTGGGGTAGGGGGCTGCATGCCTGCACCCTGCTATCTCCTCAGCCTGAGCTTCCTGCTTCCTCTTGTCCTTCTGCTCCCTGACATGATTTTCCTGTTTGTTTGGTTTTTGCACAGCCCAGCCAAGCGACTCTCCAGCAGGAAGGTGGCAAGGTAGGCAGAACTTCGATCACTTGCTGAAAATGTTCTAAAATGTATTGGTAGTTTTTAAAAGAACATTTTATAAAACATTTTTTTTTTTTTTTTGGTACTGGGGATTGAACTCGGGTCCTTGCGCTTGCGCAGCAGGCAGCGAAACCACTGAGCTAAATCCCTGGCCCCCATAAGACATTCTTTTCCAGGGCATTCATAAAAGCTTTAAAAAGTTACTTTCCATGGTTTGGGGTGGAGACAAGTAATTCAAAGTAATTCGAGGTGATAGAATGTGGGGGGAATTTCTAGGGTTGAGGGTTGGGCCTGGATTGAGGACTGAGAAGCTTTTGGCACTCTCTGCTATGTGTCTTGCAGTGGCCGGGAGGGGACTCCAGGCACCCTATCTGCTGTAGGTCACTGCAAGCAGAGAGACCCAGCAAGAGGCCTACCAGCTCGGAGCTGGGTCTGGATGGCCTCCTGCCTAGTCTGTTCCCTTCCTGACCAGTAGTTTCCACAGTGAGCTGCGGTGAAGGATTGGCCTTGCTTTGAGTCCTGAAGGCCAGCTTTTGGCTTTGGTCCTATTTGTTCTTGCTGTGAAGTTGACAGCACGTCACCTCCATAGGCCAGCTCTGTGACAGTCTTTGCTGAAATCAAGGTCCAAGATCTGTAAGATAGCAGTGCCCTTCCCAAGGTCTATCCTTGTTCCTGCTGTATGTCTTCATTTTGACAAGGATTTGCTGCTGCTGGAGTTGGTGATTGCTCTCATGGTTTTATTTGCTTCATCTTTTTTTGCTTGTTTTTTTGTTTTGTACTTTTTTGAGACAGGCTAGCCTTGAATTTGCAGCAGTCTTCCTGCCTCAGGCTCCTGAGTGCTGGGATCACAGGCATCCACCACCATGCCCAGCTTATTTTCTAAGTATTCTGAATTGCCATCCTATCCCCACTGCCCAGCCCTCTGCTAAGAACATTAGATTCTCCCCTGCGAGCATTCCTCCTGGGCCCCACTCCCCTCTTCAGACTGTCTCTGGGCTTCATCATTGTGATCTTGGCCATGTCTCTCTTGCACTCTGCAAGTTCCTTTGTTTCAGGTATTGGTTCATCTAGCTTTCTGCCTCTCTCCTTTCCCATTTCTTATCTCCATTTGGCACACCTGCCTGTAGCTTCTTGAGAAAAGAGGTCCCAAAAGGTACATTCCCAAGACCTTGTAGTAATTTTGCTCTTGTCCTGTGGTTGATGTGGAGTGCTGGGTTGTGGATGGTTTCCCTTTAAAATGTTTGAAGGTGTTACTAATGCCATCTGCTGCTAGGGTTGCTGCTGAGGTCTTTGATTAATGGTCTTTGATTTTTGTGTTTTTCTGGTTGTTTTTTTTTTGTACCGGATATTGAACTCGGGACCTTGCGCTTGCGAGGCAGGTGCCAGAACCACTGAGCTAAATCCCCAGCCCTTCTCTGTTTGATTTTTGAGACAGGGTCTTGCTATATACTTGAGGCTGGCTTTGAACTCACTATATAGCCCAGGCTGGCTGCACTTACAGCAATCCTCCTGCCTCAGCCTACTGAGTGTTGGGATTACAGGTGTATATTTGGCTGATTTTTTTTCTTTGTGACTGTTTTTCCCTGTCTAGAAGTATTAAGATGTTTTCTTTGTCCCTCAAGTTTTACAATTTTATGATGAGTCTTTTGACTTTTTTTTTTCCATTATTTATGATGAGCAAAAGTTCTGGAGCTATCTTGGTTTATGTCCCTGCCTCCTCCTTCTCATTCTGGAGCTTCTTGGGGGCTCTGAAGGGTTGGAGTCTGGGGGAGGCAGAGGTCAGGGTCTGCACTCCATCTTCTCTGGTGGTTGTCTCACTCAACCCTTTTTTTTTTTTTTTTTTTTTTTGGTACCAGGGATCAAACTCCGGTCCTTGCACTTACACAGCAGGTGGTGAAACCACTGAGCTAAATCCCCAGCCCTGCTCAACCTTTGAGAAGGGCATCAAACTTGTGAATATGACATGAATCCCAGCTGCTATTTCAGTGCGTATCACAGCTTAACTGGCTTTTCACTGTCATCAAAGCCTTTCACCCAAATAGGCAGTAAGCAGTGGCACTAAGAAAGGTTTGCCATCTCTTCGTCCTCCCACACCTGACTTCTGAACAGACGCTGGGGCTGGTTGTATATCTATCTATGGGGCTTTGTGCCTGGAGACACCTTGTGCAAAGTGGGGAGGAAGGGCTCCCAACAAGCTGAGAGGAATCTTGTAGCACCAATAGAGGGTTGGCTGGACAAGGGGTCCATCCTTTGAAATACGTTCCAAAAATTTATTCTGTTACACTCTGGTGTTTGAAAAAAAAAAAAAAAAGCCCAAGGCCAGGGATTTGGTTCAGTGGCACTATGCCTGCCTTGCAAGTGCAAGGTCCTGAGTTCTATCCCCAGTACCAAAAAAAAAAAAGGCCCAACCCGCAAGTATTTGTAGCAAGGGTTTACAATGCTGAGGCCTATTCTGTATTGCACTGACATCTCCATATAAATGTACATGCAAATTTTAATCTGCTGCTGATTTGTCCTTAAATCTGCCTCCAGAGTGTTAGAACAGAAAACAAAGTCACTGTTACACGTCACTTTGTGTAGTTCCCAGTCATTTGCAAGTGCATTGTGGCTGAGATGGTGGACTTTGCAGTGGCCATCTGTGGCCTTGTGGCTGGCTGTGTCCAAAACCTCTTTGAGCCTATTTCCTCTCTATCTGTGGAGGTGGAAATGGCTCTCATTTGCTGAGGCAAATGGGACAGAACTGGGTCAGCCAGGATAAGAAGAAGCACCAGTGGGACCCTCAACAGGCAAATTACCCCTCCAGTCCCCAGGCAAAAGTTGGATTTCAGGAACCCCAGCAACTTGTCCACCTGCCAGACTTTACCTGCCTCTTTTTGGGGTGGATCAGGCACTTCCCACAGTCCCTTTTCAGGAAAGGGAGGAGGGGATTTCCTGAGAGGGGGTAGGCCAGGCCATATGCTGGACACTTGGGGACAGGTACATCCTTCCTGTACCTGGGTCAGCCTTTGGAAGTGCCATAGCCCCTGCTCAGGGTGATCTTTGGGGTCTGAGATAAGCCGCTCCTGGGCCTGGCAGTGGGATCACATTGCGATTGAGGTTCTGGGTGTTTAAGAGCAGCAATAGCTGAGAACACAATGTCTGGCAGTACTTTTGAGAATTCAAGAAAACCCCAGAGCCAGCCCTTTCTGGAAGCACCCACGAGCACAAGTTTGTGGTCGAGGGGTTGGAGGCATCTACTTTCTTTTCTCCTTAGAACATTTATGACTGAAAAGGAAATATAGAAACTCAGTGCTAAAAAGGAAACAGCTTCATTTATTTTTTATTTTTTTATTTTTTTTGGTACTGGGGATCGAACGCGGGTCCTTGCGCTTGGGCAGCAGGCAGCGAAACCACTGAGCTAAATCCCCAGCCCAACAGCTTCATTTATTGATAAGATGAAGTAGACATTTTCAGTGTGATTACTGTTACCACTCAGTTGAATTCTTAGTATGAGCTATGTCCTTCGCAAAGCTGTTTATAAACATACCTTTGTCTAAACCTCGTAATTGCTGGCAGATCCCCATTTTATAGGAGAATGAGGCTCAGAGAAAGTGAGTCTTTTTCTGTCATTCAGCTGCAAGTGTTGAGTTGTCAAGCTTAAAGTATGGCTCAGCATCAAGGGTCCCAGGGTGTGGAAAGAACTCTATATGCAGGCTTGCTGTTGGCACATTTATACAGATATTCTGAGGGTTTTATAGAATCCTGCTAAGTAGTGTTGATGGAGACCCACCACAACAAATGAGGTTAGCTAGAACCATGTAAAGGTACTCACTGGGATCTGATGAGGCACTGAAGGAAGGAACAGTTCCTTCATGAGGCCACAGTGTGAGGCGTGAGGCCCTCAGGGCCAGTTGTCCCAGAGCCCTGGGCTGAATGCATCCTGTCCACTGGCTGGTGCTCCAGGGATGGATATCCATGTCTGGGTGTTCCCAAGCATGGCTGAACCAGGCTCCACATGTAACCACGGTGTGACCCAAGTAGGAATCCTAGATTCACACCTGTCCTCAAAATCCTAAGCTGTCACTGCCCCAGGGTATATGCTTGACAAGTGTCACAGTGGTCTCTAGGTGCCATGTACAGGAGTCAGGATTCTGAATTAATATTTGACAGGTCTCTGGTGGAAGCACAGTCAGTTTCCTATCGTGGTGAGGAACAATGTTATGTTTTATTGCACATAAGTACAAAGTGCCCTTCTCTAAGCACAGCTGGCAGGGAGAGAGGTCATGTTCTCTCAGGCTCCAAAGAGTGCCAGGAGGACTCTGAAACCAGAGTGCCGCCTTCTCCTGGCCCCTCAGTAAAGGTGACTGGCCCAGAAACTTTGTTTGCTCAGTGCTTTGATCAGGAAGACCACAGCCTCTGGAGCAGAGAGCCTGTAGCTGTCATGCTACTGTCTGCCTTTCAGAGGGACTTGGCAGTGCTGGTGTTGGGAGAGCTTACCATTTTGTTTTCCCCCTTCTTCCCTCTGCTATTGATTCTTTTCCACAGGTACCTGCACCAGTCGGGGGCCCTGACCATGGAGGCCTTGGAGGATGCTCCATCAGAGCCTGTGGAGGCCCCAGAGGAGGACATTGCTGACAAGGTAGGCACTGAGTGCTGAGGACTGAGGGCCCAGGAGCAGGTTATGGGCAGTATAAGCCAACTGCAGCCAGGGTCTGAGGCTGTCCCCAAATGTGCTGTCTTGTACTCTGTGGGCACTGGGTGGCTGAAAAGACACCTGGCTTTATCTTAGCACTTGGGGGATGCTGTCTGGATAGCCCAACAGAAATTGGCAGTGGCATTCACTAGAGATAATTAGATGGACCACACAGCCTTGACATTCCTCAGCAAGTTCCCTCAAGGGTTCAGTGACTATGGGATGAAGAGAATTTTATGGGAGCAACTGGAGCATCAGAAAGGACTGGAGCTGGAGTGGGAGCTGGGATTTCAGATACTACATGAGTCCCTTTGTGCGCACAGAGGAGACAGCCCAGGGACAGTGGCAGGAATACCCAGAGATTCAACTTACTAGGGCCCATGAGACCTGGACATTTGGCCTGCCCTGGCCACAGGGCAGGGAACTGTAGAGGTCAAACCCCTGCTTCCCAAGGCCAGCCTGAGACTTGGGGAGGGGCGACAGCACCCCTTGTGTCCCCACACCCCCATCTCTCCCCATACACCCCATTTCCCCTTCACTTCATCTTCCTCACCCAGTCCTGTACTCTATCTCTACCCCTTCTTGCACCATCTCCTCCCTCTTCTGCATCTGTCTTTCCTACCCCATTTGTCTCTACTTGATCCCGTACGCCATCTTCCCTCCCACACCCTGTCTTTACCCCCCAAACCCCATCTCTCCCCTCTACTACACTCTGCCTCTACTCCTCCTGCACCCCATCTCTCCTAGATCATCCTGCACCTCATCTCCACCCCCTCCCATATCCCATCCCTCCTGCTATCTCCTGCACTTCATCTGTGCCCCCTCCTGCACTCCACCTCTATGGAATCTCAACATCTGCATGCTGCAGTCTTAGGCTGTGCTCTTCCTTCTCTGCCATCATTCCTCCTGCTTTTGTGCTGTCTGTCTCCCTTCTCACATGAACCCCCCCTGAAGAAGAGAGGGGCTGAGACATGGGCCTTTCTGTCACTTATGTCCCCAGTTGCCTGGATCTCCTCCATGGTTTGTGTGGGGCAGAGCAGGGGCCCTGCTTGTGTCATGGACTATGGCCTTCACTCCCTCACTGCTCTGCGTGCAGTTAGAAGGCTGCTCTTGAGCCCTCAGATCTCAGAACTATAGTGTGTTCCTTGTTCTGTGGTGGTGACAGAGTGACCCAGTAGAAAGCTGCGGGGGGTTCCTGGGGCAGTATCAGCCAGGGCTGAATAAAACCCCAGCTCAGCTGGGCACTTATGGGATTCTGTGCTGCCCCCTAGAAGCTCCCTGGGGATGCAGCCCTCCTCCCTCTCCTCCCTGATGTTCAAGCTGTGTCTCATTACCAAGGTCATCTTCCTGGAGAGGCGGGTGTCAGAACTGGAGAAGGACAGCATGGCCGCAGGGGAGCAGCACAGCAGACTGAGGCAGGAGAACCTCCAACTGGTGCACAGGTGAGCAGGGTCCTGCTCACCTGGAAATGCACGTCAATTCAGGTGCTGGCTGGGTAGACCTGAGACTCTCATTTGAGTATTCTCCCCTGCAGGTATCTGGGCCTAGACACAGAGGGCCCTAGAGGAGCAAGGGAAAGGTGACCCCTTGCCCATGCCCATGCAAAAGAGGTCTGATAGTGAGCAGTGAACACAAGACACAAAGCTCATCCTGGGGGCCACTGAGAAGAACAGATTAAAGCCCACAGGAGGGACTGAGGCATGGGTGGTGGAGGAGGGCATGCATGGCAGGCTGGGCCATGGGCTTGGTCCCCAGGATCAGAACAAACCCAGAAGAGATGTATTTCTCAGCTCATGGTGGGTGTCATTGTACATGGATCCCCTCTAGGTAAGTTTTCTGGAGAACTTGGGAGCCTTCCTAGGGCTGGCCCAGTGTCCACCTGCTGCTGGCCTCCAGCTTGTGCCCTGTTTCTGAGCCCCACCCTCATAGCACCGATCCCTGGGTGGGGGCATGTTTCTTCAAGATGTTTACTATACTTTGTACATCTCATCTGCAGTCCCAGTCATCTTACTGTCACCACAGAAGCAGACACCATCTCCATTTCAGATGGTAAAACCGAGGTGTAGGGAACTTAAGATTATGGCAGGGCCTTGGAGACAGCAGGAGGGCTTTGCGGGTGAGGGCAAAGCCCTGCAGTGGAGGAACAGGTCAGGGAGCACCTGTGTGGGGCAGGATTTATCTTTGAGGATTCCTGGCTGTGGAAGCCACTTGGTAGTGGAAAGGCACACTGAGCAGGAGACAGGATCTGTAGTCCAGTCATGCCTGGGTGGAGGTGCTAAAAAGGAAATGAAGCACAGCTGCTGGTTTTGCACCGAGGAAGGGACAAGTTCCCTTCTGATGCAGATTTTTCTGCATTCTCCAGCCAGATGTGTGTATTCACAGTAATGTTTCTCATGCACAATGAGAAGAGCTTAGTCTTGAGGGGAATCTGCTGTTGGGGCAGGGGCACTTGTGGAATCCATGGGAGAGATTCTTTGCCTGGAGCTGCTGTGCTGGCCAGACTGCCAGAGCCACATGCTAGCTCTGACACAACCTAACGGGGCTTTGAGCCTGTTTTCTCATCCATAACCTGAGTATGTGGTTGCTGAGAATTCTGAATGGCACTGGACAAAGGCCACACTTTGTCACTGTGTGCTGGTAGTAGGTGTCCCCTTGATGACCCAGCACTCCTAAAGCTAGGTGTCTCCCTCTGCATGAGGCTGATGTTACTGACTGTCCTCCAGTTCCGGAGCTCTGTGAGAGTCAGAGCTTGCAGACCAAGCTGCACAAATCAGCACTACAGAAATAAGTTGTCTTGTGAAATGTAGGCCTTGACTTAGCGTTGCCCATCCCCTCGCATTCCCACTGAGGAAGTACCTGCCACTAGCTCCTGCTGCCGAGTTGGGGGGCCAGCCATGCTTCTGAAGGGCTTCAGTTCCATGGCCTGTTAAGTGTGTCTTGTGTCTCCAGAGAGGGTTGTGTCCTGAGCTCAGTATGGAGGTTCCATTTTCATCTTGTTATCCATTATCAGTTACTCTCACTACAGGATTGCTGCATTTAGCTGTCACGTTCACTTTCTACAGAGTTCTGTAGCCCTTGGACCTCAAGTGCTTTCTGACTTCTCCCTAGCTCTTAATGTCTAGGCCAAACTGGCTGCAGTGGGCAGCAGCCAGTATCAGTGCAGTGTTCCATCACCTGCTGGGCATAGTAGACACCTTTGTCTCCTCCCCTTTGCCTTTAGAGCCAATGCCCTGGAGGAACAGCTGAAGGAACAGGAGCTGAGAGCCCACGAAATGGTACTAGAAGAGGCAAGAAAGCAGAAAGAACTTCTGTGTAAGATGGAGCGAGAGAAGAGCATCGAGATTGAGAACCTGCAGGCTAGGTAGGCAATAGAGTCCCAAAAGATACAACATGTAGGAAAAAGTTTTGCTTTAGAAAAAGGATTGGCTGGGATGTAGCTCAGCGGTATAGTGCCTGCCTGGCAAACGTGAGGTCCTGAGTTCGATTCCTGGTACTAAAGAAAAAGGAGGAAACCCAACTGGAGAGAACCTCAGAATTCTCCTCAAAGGCCATGAAACCTATGTTCAGAGGCTGACCCTTGCTTCTGCAAGTCTGTCCTGTCCATGTCCCCCATCACATATTTGTCTCATCCAAGTGCATTGGGGGACAGTGGTCCCAGCTATTCAGAAGGCTGAGGCAGGAAGATTGCTTGAGCCAAAGAGTCAAGGAATTGGAGAGCAGCCTGGGCAGGATAGTGAGACCCTTTCTCAAAAAAAGAAAGAAACTTTTTTAAAGAGACTTTTACAGAATTACTTTTGTGCTTACTTGGAACTGATACTGCAGATATTTGGTACATTTACAAACACACTAAAAGGATAACCAGAGTGTCCACACACACATTCATGGATGTGTCAGAGGGACACTGAGGCCAATTATAAGAGCTTCCAACACCAGAGCAGGAACAGCCTAGGACAGTGCCCTACAGGGGCATCGCTCAAGGTGTAACTACTTATGCAGGAGACCTCAGTGACACAGACAGCTAGTCAGTAAGTAGATGGGGAAGACACACTCCTCAGAGGAGTTCCAGGAAGTATCTGTAGATAGCCATCCAGGAGGTGGCCAGGCTCCTCCTCCCCTAGGGGATGGACTGGGTTGGCTTACCCAGTGGGCAGAAAGCTGTGACTGGACAGAGGGAACACCTGGCAGACACAGCTTAACCAGGTGACTTGTGAGTCCTGTGGGTGTCAGGTAAGGTGTGACAAGAAGGTCCTGCACCAAGGTGGAGTCTTCCCCAAACCCATTGCCCCATCTAACCATGAGAAAACATCTGACAGAGTCAGTCTGAGGGGCATTCTACAGGACACATGGCCAGGGCTGGCAACACACCAGGGTAACAAAGTAGGACGATCTGGGAGACTCACAAACCAGGTAACATAGGAGACATGAGGGGTGATGCTAGGGGTCCCTGGTGGGATCCTGGGTTTTGGTGGAAAATCCACAATGGACTGTTTGGTGAAGTGTGGGCCATCTGGGTGTGTACTTGATGAGAAAAATGCACCATAGTGGTGAGCTGTGACGACATGAGGGAAAGGAAACAAGGCAGGCCCCGGGGAAGCTACATTGTCTGCGACTTTTCTGTAAACCTAAATTATCCCCAACCCCAAATATATTTTAACAGCTGACATGGGTTACAGAAAAGCTTTGGCCTGGAGCACTTACATGGGGTGAAGACTTATGTGGGCATTTGGGTCACAATGCAGGTCCTAGGAGGATTCCTCCAGACACTAGGCCTCCCTTAAAAATGTGCAGAGGCACATTTTTGAGAGAGCAGGTCCCAGCCTTGTTCTCATGTCCCAGGTTGCAGCAGCTGGATGAGGAGAACAGTGAGCTGCGGTCCTGTACGCCCTGTCTGAAGGCCAACATTGAGCGTCTGGAAGAGGTGAACTGCTGACTGCAGGCTGTGACCAGCAGGGCCAGGCCATTCTCACCTGTGGGTGCCAGGATCAGCCTTCAGCTGTCCTGAGCATGGGGTTTCCTGTGCTCTCTGCTCTTCACACTGACAGGGTGTGATGATAATGCACTTAGGGCCTCCCAGAGAGTGGGGCAGCTACTCTTAAGGGCAGGATGACATTACCTGGCCCTGCAGTACTCAGGTGTGAAGGAGCCATCTCTTTGTCAGAGGGCACTGGGCTCTACCCAGCCTCCTGTGGACTCAGGATCCATGAACCCAGAGGTCCACAAGATCAACCCCATGGTCTGAATACAGAGAACAGAGTCCCTTGCATGGCAGACTGTGGAGGCCTCTAGTTGGCCTGCTCCTGCAGATTTGTGGGAGGGTCAGCAACCTGGGCCCTGTGTCCTGGCTACTTGCTTAGAGGCCCCTCTTCTCCTCTCATTCTTCATCAAGTACCCCTTGAAAGCTCTGAAACCAGAAGGTGTTCCGAGACCATGTGGGCTCTGACTCCTGTAAGCCACAGGTGTCAGACCAGAAATGCACACACTGAATCAGGTCCTAACCTTTTGTCTCAGCCTTTCGAGAAACAGCTGTTATGTGTGCCTTGGCCATGAGGCAGTGCAGCCTGAATAGGAAGGCTTAGACACATTCCCAGTCAGTGACACTAGACTGTGCAGTAATTTCAGGGACAAGCTTCAGAATCAAGCTGTATGCACTGGCTGGATGTGCCATGTCTCCTCACGGGTCTTACTTTTGCAGGAGAAGCAGAAGCTGCTGGATGAGATTGAAGGGTTGACGCTGCGGCTCAGTGAGGAGCAGGAGAACAAGAGAAAGATGGGGGATAGGCTGAACCATGAGCGGCACCAGTTCCAGAGAGACAAGGAGGCAACCCAAGAGGTGAGCAGGGCCAGCCTTCCCCTTCCCATGCCCCCTACTCTGCCCAATGCAGCCTGCTCCTGGGGGGAAGCCAGAGCAGCCTTTGTCACCTTGACAGACTTTTAGCTGTTACTCTTAGCAGTGCTGCTGGTGCCTGATGACCTCCTGGACTGTGGGAGAAAAAGGCCAGGCTGATTTAACAGGTGCTTGTCCTGTGCTTCCTTCACAGCTAATTGAGGACCTCCGTAAGCAGCTGGAGCATCTGCAGCTCCTCAAGCTGGAGGCAGAGCAGAGGTGGGGCCGCAGCAGCAGCCTAGGGTTGCAGGAATACCATAGCCGCACCAGGGAGAGTGAGCTGGAGCAGGAGGTCCGCAGGCTCAAGCAGGTATGGCTCAGTCCAGCCCACAGAAGCTTCCCGAAGGCTGGAGTACTAGCATTTCCATCACTAGGATAAAATACGTGACACCCACAGCTTAGAAGAGGACAGATTTAATTTGGCTCAATTTTCAGGGGATTCAGTTCATGGTTAGCTGGCCCCAAGCAGAAGTGGCATGATGGAAGGGCAGCCAGGAAGCAGAGAGAGAAAGGAGGAGTGAGGGACATGAATATGGCCTTCTAGTGACCCATCCCTCCATCCAGGCCCCACCTTCTAACAACATATAAACTCATGAATGGATTAATCCACAGATGAACGTAGCACCCCCATGATCCAGTCACTCTCCAAAAGCCCCACCTCTGAAGACAAGACTTTTGGGAGACATTTTAGATCTAAACCAAACAGCTGGCCCGGACGGGGAACTGAGCTGCAGGCCTTCTTGTCCTGGCCAAGCATGATGATGCTTCTGTGCCTCCTAGGACAACCGCAGCCTGAAGGAGCAGAACGATGAGCTGAATGGGCAGATCATCACTCTCAGCATCCAGGGTGCCAGAAGCCTCTTCTCCACAGCCTTCTCGGAGTCCCTGGCTGCAGAGATCAGCTCAGTCTCCCGTGATGAGGTAAGTGTTCCCCTCCTGTCTGTGCCCCAAGGTCTGTGTGCCCAACACCAACCCCTTGCTCTCAACACAGCTCATGGAAGCCATCCAGAAGCAGGAGGAGATCAACTTCCGCCTACAGGACTACATTGACAGGATCATTGTTGCCATCATGGAGACCAACCCATCCATCCTGGAGGTCAAGTAGGGGACCAGAGCCCAGTGTGGACTGGCTCAGGACGCCACCAGCATCCTGAGTGCCCCGCCACACCATAAGGAGCCAAGACCAGCAGGTCCCCAGCCTGCCCAGCCCAGGGCGTGTGGGGGTCCTCCTTGGGCAGTGGGGAAGGGAGGAAGGAGGGGAACCCTTGTGACTGAGTGGGACTGAGCCCACAGCAGACAAGGATTGTGGCAGGGCCTCCCCACCCCACATTGCCTGGCTACAGTGCCCATCGTTGGTCATTGAGGATGGGCTCTTAAGCTGTGTGCAGAGTCGGGACAGCTTCTCAGGCCAGATGAGCCCTCTGACCCCTCTTCCCTCCATGCAGCCCTATCAGGCAGAAAGGAAGAAAACGGGTCCCTACCAGGGGTGCAGTTCCCCCCACAAGCGCCCTCACATGGTGCCACCCCATCCCAGCCACTCCTGAATGGTGTCCAAGTCCTGGATCCTCCCATGGGACATGGTATGGGAAGGCCAGGAGGGGGAGGCTGGTATGTATGGGGTCTGGCTGGGAACCATGTGTCCTGCCAGCTCTCCCTGAGCAGCCCAGGCCATCACCCAGCCAGATGGCCATCTCTGTCCAGCTTCAAGACCAGGGACCTCTAAGCCACACAGCCACTCCATGCCCTGACTGTAACTGTAGTAACCTTCAAGGGCTTTGTGCGGAGGCTGAGGCAGAAGTGCACTAGGACCCTTTTTTCTGATTCCAGGACTTGAGATCTTGACTGTGTGGAATTCACTCCCTGAATGGGGTGGACAGTGCTGGCCCCTCTCACTACAGGGGCCACTGTTCTGTAGGTATGACCTGCTCTGGCCTCCTGGAGTCCACACCCTCTAGGCAGACCGTCACTGCCCTGGATG
Organism: Heterocephalus glaber; assembly: GCF_053883595.1. Taxonomy (NCBI): domain Eukaryota; kingdom Metazoa; phylum Chordata; class Mammalia; order Rodentia; family Bathyergidae; genus Heterocephalus; species Heterocephalus glaber. The sequence goes on along the minus strand of NW_028258467.1, from coordinate 1,933,691 downwards.
AAGTCCATATTTCCCAGGCTAGAGTCCAGGTGTCTGGAACCATGTTTCCTTCTTGGCATCTGACTTGAAGTTTTGTTTTTCCCTGGGGTAGGTCCTGCAGCTGTGTGGACAGGGCTGCTCTCTAAGGACACAGGAGTACTGGGTGACCTTCCTGCACAGTGCCTGCCCAACCCAAATGGGCAGTGCCACCTCACAGCTACTGGGCCTTCCCCAAGCCTGGGAGTCCCCGGGCATTCCCAGGTGGACCAAGACCTGTCACAAAGATTGGCCACCCCACTGTGTGCAAGTGTGTGTGTGCGCGCGTGCATGAGTGTGCACACAAGCGTGAGTGTATGTGTGCTGCCCTGCATCCCTCTACGTGGCCCTTCTACACTACAGTTTAAGATGTTGCCTCGTGTTGTACATTCTGGGGAAAGCCTTTGGTGTAAATCAGTGTAAACTTGGAAGAGAGATTTTTCTATCATGTAGAGTAGGTATTTTTTATAGATTGAAGGTGGATCAATTTTTTAATACTTTCCAGAGAGAAAAACTATCTGTGTATACACATGAAATATATATATATATATATATATATATGTATAATATATAAATACTGGAGCCCTGCCTTTCTGTGCCCAGGTCTCAGCCCTATAACATGGACTATGACCTGTTCTGCTGATCACTCAGCAGTGCTGTGACTGTAAACTCTAGTTTCCAGGAGATACTGAGATACCAATGACCAACCTGCACGTGGCGCCTGCTTCAACTCCTGAGAAATGACTCCTCCTGCTTGGACACGGGAGGGTGGAAGGCCAGCAGGGTCCTGACCAATGTGTTGGCCACCACAGATTAAAGCTGTTACTACACATACAAAAGCTGGCTCCTTCCTCCACAGGGTGGTGGGGTGGGTGGGATGCCCAGGATCTTGGCCTTGCATTTCTCAGAGTTCTGAGCTGGGACACATGATTCAGAGCTCAGACACATGGAGACCATCTTGGCTTTGCAGCTTGGTCAAGCTAGGCCCCTTCCTGAGGCCCCAGGATTGATGACCTGGCTGTGCCATCAGTGTGGGAGGGGTGTGTGTTCCACAAGTCTCAGGCACAATGCCTCTGCCCTCTAGGATATACATCCTTTGTCGATAGGGATAAAGGAAAGGTTGGGACTGTGCTGGGTAGTAGGAGACAGCACCTCTAGAAGCACCCAATACATAGAAGGCGAGGCTGAGCAGCTGAAGGATTCAGGTGGCCCTGTAATCACAAGGACAGCATTACCAAGTTCTGAGGGGAAGTAACCATGTCTGATTGGAAGAAGGGCATCTTGTAGGCCAAAAAGGCCCAAACATCAGCTTTTTAGGACACTTACCCAGCTCAGGTGTTCCCAGAACAGCAAACCACAAACCAATAGCTCTCCCATGACCCTCATACTAAGCTACTTGCTTGGTGGTTATCCTCAGACCAAGGTCTTGACTGCTCAGATCCAGCTGCTACCCAGAGTTGCCAGGAGGGGGTACACTCTGGCTTCTCTTTGGGGAAGGTCAGCAGAGCCACTCCATTTACCAGGATCTGGCCCAGGAGCCCTGGACACCTGGTGGATAGAACAGAGAAATCTGGAGGCACAGACAAGTCTGTTTCTGAGTTTCTGTCCAGAGGGTTATGGCCTGCCCTCCCACCTACCCAGGTTTTGTGGTCATCTGTCTTGGTACCAGCAGGGGCTATCTAGGGTAGCTGGAAGCACAATAGGTCTTTCAGGAGCCTATGGCTCTATGGAGTCTCCAGCCCAAGGAAGATACAGTCCCCCGTTTAGTACATAGTGTGGGGCAAGGAAGGACATGATCAAAACCCATTGTTATGGAAAATGTTCCCAAGAAGCCTGAGCTTCTTGCAGTGGGACATTCCCAGAGGAAACCTGGAGATCCCAGGAAGTCCCTCCTGGGTGGTCAACCCCCAGCCCCGTCCCACTGCAATCAGCTGGCCACAGGGTTTGCCACACTGGAGCCTCCAGCAGACCTGCCCCTCCCAAGGTGGATCCTGTATCCAGTTGGTCCCTGACTTGGTACATTGCCACTGCTTGAACCTTCCAAGTTTTAATTCTGCCTAATAGAACAGCATAGATAAAGCTTGGACTAAGCAAACAGGAGCAGTGACTTTGCCCCTCCTCTGGGAGAAAACCTATTGGCAGTAAGGATAGGAAGTTACCTCACCATTTAGCTAGACCCCAAGGCAGCTACCCAGAGAGCATAGGCCCCTCCACCTGCCAGCAGTTCACAGACCTAGAGTCCCAAAGGAGGGCAGGAACTTCAACCAGGAATCCTTTCCATTTTGTTATCCTGTTAGCTCACTGATTATCTGGACCCAGGTGTATGTGGCTCATAAAGCAAGTGGTGATAGAGTAATTTGCAAAATTTGAGCTTTAGATTTGAGCAGCTGGCCTGGCCATCTTATGGCCATCACACCAAGCTACCGACGTGTTCATCCCTGAGAAACTTGACTCCATGACTGCCTCTTGGTCTGTTTACTGCTGTGTGTCCAAAGCCTAGAACAGGGTTGGGCCCCAAGTTGGTTCAAGGAGAACTGGGCTGCTTGACCCTGCAGGGCTCTCTGCTGCTCCCACATCCCCAGGCTATCTTGTGACTTAAGTGTGTCCACATGTCAAGATTGTGTCCTCTGACAAGGACCAAACTGGCACGGAGCAGGGTTCAGTCAACAGTTGATAACCCAAAGGCTTTTCTTCAGAACACTAAGGATGACCACAGTGTGACTAGAGATGCAGAAGAGACCCTTGTCCCTTATCATGCCTATTTCCTCCATTTCCCTCAACAATCCTAAGATTCCTCCTTAGGCCCTTTTGAGCAACTAGACTACCATAATGGCAGGCCTTGTTCCTGCCCTGATCCACTCATAGGGCCCTGCTTAGCAACACTGGCTTGAGTTTGCCATCTGCAGTAATCTAGCTGGAGCCACAGATCCACAGGCCAAATATTAGCTGTTTCTATGGCAAGCAGGTCACAAGACTGCTCCTTTCCTCTTTGAGGAGCAATATTAGCTCTGATCTCAACCACTATGATCACTGAAAATCCACTCTCAGTGTCCTCTCATGTGAAGGCCACATTGCCCAAAGGCTGCACCCTTCACACTGGGAAGTTGAGAGGTTGCCCAGGTTACAAAGAGCAGAACCCTCTATATAGTCCTTAATGTCCTCCAGGCAGCCTGCTAGCTGCCCTCTGCAGATGGCCAGTAGGCCTGGGACTGGTGTTCCAGAGCAAGGGGATAAGTCTCCCAGGACAGATGAATGTCCTGCCACCTAGGACTATTTAGAAAGCCAGTTTCTGTGCCAGGCGTGGTGGTGCATTCCTGTAATTCCAGCACTCAGGAGCCCGAGGCAGGAGGATTGCTGCAAGGCCAGGCTGGACTATCTACTGAGACCCTCAAACAAAGATTTGTCTCAAAGCCAACTTCTGACCTGACCACTAAAAGTGGGATCCTTCCCATCAGGACACAGGTGTGCATCCAGAGTACAATGGTTCGTCTTCGGCTTTCTGGCTCTCCTGGTGCATGGCCCTATTCCTAGAGGGCTTATTGTTATAGGTGCAGATTTTCTGAGCCCTAGAGTAAATTTCACCCACTCTCTCACTTGAAAAACTCACCTCCATCTTACCACAGATCTGGTGGTCTCTCCTGAGTCTCCAAAAGAGCCTCACTTCTTTCTGGTCTGATCCTCATTTCCTGCATGGTATTCTCGAAGGCCCAGCTCCCCTCAAATCCCTCTCTCACTGCAGCTTTTGCTTCCAGGATTCCTAGGCCCATCCTCTCCACCATTCCGGCGCGCGCTCAGAGGACAGAGGATAGAACAGCCTGAAGTGGGCTTAGGAAGCTTTGAGTGTGAGTGACCTCGGGGGCAGCCAAATGGCCCTAAAGGAACAGTAAGCCTAAGGAGCTCTTTCGTGAAGGGGTGGCTCAGGGCTGGGGGAGGTGGGTGGCCCAGTTTAAAGACAGATTCCCTTGAGTTAAGGGAACAGGCCGAGAAGTCATATGACCAAGTGACATCGTGATTCACGAGACTGTACCTCAGACTCAAGCCAATCTGCACGACCGCTGCTTCTGAACGCGGAGCCCTGGAGGAGTCGCCAGGAACAGAGCTAGACATCCCGGAGGGGACCTGGAAGAGGCTGGGAGCAACCACGGGATGGCCTGACCCCTCCGCAGATAGACCTCCTAGCTCTCAACTTGGTCCAAGAACATCAAGACCCTCAGCCCTGCCTTGGAGTAAGCTGGACCAGACCCCAGACCCAGCCCAGAAGCTGCTTCTGAGAGCCCCGCCCCTTGTTCCCTCGTAAGGCATTCTGGTAGCTGTAGTCCAGTCCCTCGTCGGTCTCCTCCCTGTGTTAACCTGGCACGTCTCTTAACAGAGGGCGGGGGGGGGGAGCTCAAGGTTGGCTTCACCTAGAGACTGCAATTCCCGGCCTGCTTTGCTTGTCGCATAGCCTATGGGAGTCGTAGTCCGGACGTGAGTCCCAGCGTCCCGTGCGCCGCTGACGCACCGTAGCCGAGGGACCCGGCCGGGCGCCACGCTACGGAGGCGGCGTAAAGCGAGTCGTGTTTGGGCGGCTCTACGGAGGCTGCGTAAGAAGGCCGGGCCGGGAGCTCCGCGGCTGAGGCGTGCTGGTCGGGGCAGCGCGCCCAGGGACGAGTAAGGCTGCACCATTCTCCTTGAAGTTGAGGATCAGTCCACGGAGACGCCATTCAGCCGCAAACGCTAAAGAGGCCCCGCTGCTCTCAGAGGTGAGTTCCACGAAGGAGCGGCCCCGGGCCCACGGGACTTAACCTCGGGGACATCGGCCTAGGCCCCGGGAGCCTCGGCCTGGGAAGTAGCGGCCGGGACCGAAGGGCTTGGCCTGGGCTACAGCAACCCAGAAGACTCGGCCTGGGGGACAACGGCCCGGAACCGTGAAGTAGAGGTGTCAGCCTGGGGCCCTCGGCCTAGCAGCAGCGGCCCAGAACCAGGGGACTTAACCTAATGGACAGTGGCCTGGGGCCGGGGCGCTAGGCCTGGGGCGTAGCGGCCAGGGACCTGGGAGGCTCACCCTGGAGATAGGGCCCCAGACCTCTAGTTGGCAACCAGAGGGTGTAGGCTCTGCAGGCTGTCGGAGCTTGGTCCTATGGGTCACTCCAGGCCAGCCCAGGTGCCCTGGACACAGGTGGCGGTCTCCCTGCCTGCCTGTCCTTGAGTGCCCTCTTTTCCCAGCCGAAGTGCTGATCCATTGCACGAGGGCATGTGTTGAAGAGGGCCCTCCACAGTTCCTGGTAGCTGCCTGGGCCCTCTAGGAGTGGCCATCACTCATTTGTACCTTGGCCGTCCCACACTTCCTTCTCCGTGTTCCTCCCAGCGGATGGGGAAATTATAGAGGCTGGCTCCTGATAACCAGTGTTTCCTGCTAGCTGCAGAAGGGGCCCTTCTGGTCCTGACTAGGGAGCCCTGTTGAGTAGCCAGGGTACCCTGCTGGGCTGGCTTTCGGTCCCCTTAGTTCCCAGAGGTTGTGACCACATCACAGGTACCAGGACCCCAAAGGCAACAACTGTGAGGTTTGGAAGCTGTGAGATGAGGCCTAGGTGTTTGGGATCCTGCAACTCAGGCAGGTGAGCAGTGGATTGAGTGAGGTGAAGAGTAAAATGAGTGAACCTCAATTCATTTGGCAGCCTGTAGGGCCTGTTCTCCCCTCTTGGGATCCCCCTGTCCATTGCGTCATAGGTGCAAAGCAGGCTGAGGGGTGGGGTAGTTCTGCCCCTCCAGTTCTGAATGACTCTTGAATGGGAAGAGGGGCAAGAGATATTGTTTCCCTGCCCTTGGATGAACACAGGGAGCCGTGGGTCTGTCACTTGACAGGGAAGTGGGTCTTGTAGGATACCAGCTCAGCCTGGCTGTGGTGTTGTATCCTGTGCTTCCTATGAGGTTGTTCCCACTCTTTTCCTACAACTGAGAATCCCTGGAGGTCCTTGTGTGGCAGACAATTTTATGACCTCAAGCTCTTTAGGAAGGCAAGTTTAAGCCCTGCTAGACCCAAGGCTCGGAGCCTACATAGTTAACAGGGATATATGGGGACCTTTCACTAACCATAGTCTCAGAGCAGCAGGATGCTGGCCCCTGACCCTGCATCTGTGTGGAAGCCTTCCAGGAAAAGCTGCAGTTCCACTGTTGTGGGATAAAACTCCTGCACATCAGGCCCTGCGTCTACCAAGTCCTCTTGGCCCTTTTCTTCCTCAGTCTTTCCCAGGCCTTGGTACTCTGGTAATCCCCCTCTTACAGATGAGGAAACCAAGGCAGGTTTCTAACTCATGAGGCTGCCTTTGACTTCCTCATTGCACTACCTTATACGTGGCAGTTGGAAAGAAAGGTTCTGCTGCCCTGAAAGCCTGCCAAAACAACATGCTGTTCATGAGCTTGTCGGGAAAGGACTAGAAGGAGGGCAGCTGTCCACATTGCCATTTGGGGCAGAGCAGCCCCTGACCTAGTGCTCTGGCCCTTTGTGTGACAGGTGTGGACAAGTACTCAGACGGTAAACTGTTATTAAGTGAAAGCAGTTTGGACTCTGAAAATTGTATCTATAGAAATCCAGGAACATCAGTGACTTGTCACATCCACATTTATCTCAGACTGTGAGGCTGAAATGATAGAAGGGGGTGCATAGCTGTGGGTTTGATCAATCTCTTCAGCCCAGAGGAAGGACACCACCTCCCTGGGATCTCCAGGGGGACTCTCCTTCGTGCTGGACTGCCACACCTCCTCACTGGCCTGGCCTTCTGGTGCCTGTCCATGCCTGTTATAGTAACTGAACAAGAGCATCCTAAGGTAGAGTGTAGTTTTATTTCTCTCTTAAAGCACTGACTTTTTTCCTGACTGCTCAGCATGGACATAGGCTCTACCCTCTGACCTCCCCCACTTCCTGAACTCTTCTACTCTTGTCACTGAGCCTCAGCTGTGTGGAGCCACTTGACCTTCATCCTCTGCTCTCAAAAAAAAAAAAAAAAATCCCAGAAGACCTATGCCCAGCCTTAATGTCATCCTGACTCCCATCCCCAGGGCTCTACTGGAAATACTCACACTCTGCACATCTCTCTTGCTGGGTACAAGTGCTTAGGGAGCAGAGACTTGTTTCTGTCTCTCAGCAGGCCCTGTGCCCAGCTCCTTCCAGCCCTACATTGAGCAGATATCCATGAGTACTCTCAGCTGCTTGCTCCAGGCAGCTCTGAGCTTCAGGTTCTGAAGTCTGAGGGGAGCTGCTTAGGCAGTCCAGAAAGGCAGCACCAAAGCTTCTTGTAAAAGAGGGATGTCTGTTTGTGACCTTCGCTTGTTTCTAAGTCTGAGTAAGGAAGAGACTTACTGACCTGTGGCCCTTCCACAAATGTCACTGGAAGGAGGTAGACAAGGCTGTGGGTTGAGGCTGAACTTGTTACTGTGTGGGTCCAGGGATGGCTGGATAGAAACCCCGTGATGAATGTGTGGGCTCATGGGTGACATGGTCTGCCACAGGACAAGGCCTGTGGCTGGGCTGATGGAAGGGAGGGAGAAGGAGCTGTGGGAAAACAAGACCACCTAGCCCACTGAAGAGACCCAAGTAGGCAAGTGTGGGGCCCCAAAATGAGCTAAAAGGCCCTAGGTCAATGATAGCGAACCTTTTACAGCTTTCAATGATACAGCCCTCTGCAGCACATGTCCCATAGGTTCGCCACCACTGCCCTAGCCAAACTGATTGTACTTTTGTACTTTTTTGTGGGAACTGCTACATGGGAAGCTGCGATGTAGCTGTCATTTCTGCAGGGATTCGTGGGGCACCAGATAGGCTCACTAAAGTCTACATGTCAAAAGACCAGTAGACAGATGCCTTGCTTTTGCCTGCCTGTCTTGGCAAATGCACATCACAGTTCTGCTTCCCCCATCCAGTGTCCCAGCTGAACCCAGGGAAGCTTTGAGGGTTGCTCTCCCCACCTCCCTGGTGGCTAAGCTGGAGAACGAGCCTGGAAGGATTTGGGGATAACAGGAGGAAAACAGGTCAATAGCTGCTGTTTGAAAATGTCATAGTGCAGCTGCGCTGGTTGTAGACAGACATTGTGGACTCCTGACCCTCTGGGAGCAAGCATGCTTTACTGCAGAAGGATTTCCTCCCTGCACTGTCGTCCACTTTCCTTGAAAAAGTTGCCCTTTGGAGTTAGTCACTCAGGCAAGTTGAACCTATCAGACCTTCTACCCTTTGCCCTATCTCACCTGCCCCCTACTTCCCCTTACAGGGAAATACAGCTAGCTCTGGTGCTTTCTGGAGCCCTTGCCTTCTTGAAGAGGCAGCTGTGCGGACACTAGAGCTCACTGAGGAAAGAAGTGCCAAGAGTTCTGTTTTGGGTCCAGGACCTACACTCCTTCAACTCCTCTCCACCTCTCTTTGGGGCCAATGGAGGACTTGATCCTTCCTGTCCTGACTTCAACTGGGCCCTCAGGCTGTTTGGGCCTGGGCTGCTCCTGATGCTACTTGGCAAACAAGAAATATTGTAGTGCTTAAAAACAAGAGTGCTCTTCTTGTACCCCTTTTTCCCTGTAAAAATAGTATTCCACATTAAATATTGAACTTGTGAACTAAAAAATGAAGTCCTGGGCTGGGGATTTAGCTCAGTTTTGCTGCCACCTGCCCTGAAAGTGCAAGGTCTCAAGTTCAATCTCTGGTACCAAAAATAAAATGAAGTCCTCAGTATGTTTCTGTTTCCCTGACAGTACCACTTTGAAAAACTTAATTTCCTTTTTTGTGATAAGGTGAAAGGGCCAGGGTTTTAGCTCAGTGGCACCATGCCTGCCTCGAAAGGGCAAGTTCCTAAGTTGATCCCCAGTACCAGAAAAAAAAACACAACAAACATAATTAAAGTGATGCGCAACTCCCATAGACAAAAGGACATATAGGGGCCGGGGATTTAGCTCAGTGGTTTAGCCGCCTGCTGCTCAAGGTCAAGGATCCGAGTTTGATCCCCAGTACCAAAAAAAAAAAAAAAAAAGACATATAGTGACCCTTTTCCATTCCCTGCTACAAGCAGAACTAGCTTGTGGATGTTCTTCAGACTGAACCTGTCAGGATACTCTCTTATCCCTCCATAGAGGACCAGATGCCTCAGAGTCTAGCCCCCTCATCTCTGTAGTTCATCTGTGAGCTGAGTCTGAGATTCTCACAGCCCCCAGTGCAGTTCTGGGAGCCCAGCCCTGGATCCTGATTTCCATCCTCAAGCTAGTGGCTGATGGTGAAGTACTCAGCAAAACTGAGCAATCTAGAACTCGAAGAAAGCCTCCTAGTAGCACATTCTTGTATTAGCTGCAGCTTGGTAGGGTCATGCTCCTTCTTGAGTTTGTTAGCAGTAAGTTTGAGCTTTTGGATCCCAAGACTTTTATTCCTATATGTGCCTGCTAGGTGGGCATTTTATTTTGAGGAGAACTTCTGTGGTTCACTTCACTAAGGATGTTCACATGGTAGAGCAACAATTTAATGTGTATAAGAGGTTACAGTGGGTCTCACACAGGGCCAGGAAGAATAAGATGGGAACACATGAGTGGCTCTCCTACCATGGGTCTTCTTGTGTGGTAAGTGGTACCAAGAAAAGCAGAGCCATGCAACTTGAAGCAGTGATTGCCTGTTGGCAGTTGGAGCAGCCAGGTGGGGGTGCCATGACCTAGGTCCAGGGAATTTTGATGTCCACCTGGCTGTTTGTCCTGATTCCTGCCCCATTTGGGCACCTTGGCTTGGCAGTGTATGGGGAGCCCAGCTCCCTTCCTGGCTGGTGCTAGCCTATGACCTGCCTGCTCCTTAGCCGAGCCAGGCTGAGGGAGGGAGAAGTAGGATCTTGAGCAGCCCTTTCTGCTCTCATGCTGGCCCAGGGCTGACCACCTGCCTTTCTAAGTAGGCTGGACAAGTTAGGGGCCTTAGACAAGGGCCATGAGGAGCTGGCTAAGCCTGTGCTGCCTTCAGGGCACAGGTATCCTGTTGTGGGGGAGATACAGCTTTATTTTATTTTGTTGTTGTTTTTATTATAATTATTGTATGCATACTAAAGATTGAACCCAGGCCTTCACAATGAGCTATGTCCCCAGCCTTTTGAGACAGAGTCTCAAAGTTGCCCAAGCTGGACCCAAAATTGCAGTCTTTCTGCCTCAGCCTCCTGAGTGCTGGGATTACAGATGTGTACCACTGTACCAGCCACAGTGCAGCTTTTCAGGTGGTACTGGTGATAGCCCTGTAGCATGGCTAGGGCCTGGGCCAAATGCCTGTTGGAACCGATTCCCAGGACTCTATCTTGTGCAGAAAAGCTCGGAGGCCCTGTTTGGCTTTCCCAGACAGAGTTCAGACCCTCCAGGAGGGCATGCCCTCTGTGTGGAAGTCATAGTTGCCAGTCTACCTGGCATCCCTTCCCAAAGCAGTGACCCAGCTACAGATCCATTGGCAGCTTGGATATCTGTGCACCTTGGGTAAGCCCATTCCCAAGCACCGTGGCCTGTTTGTGGGTGTGGACTGCAAGACTGTGGAGCAGCAGGGTTAGGGTGCTGTGTTGGAGGGCATCCCTGCATTCTTGAGATCTGCCTTGCCCCTACAGAGCCTGACTCCCTCAACCTTTTGGGAACCTCCTTTAGGAAAGTCACACTCCTGAGCCTTGAGGCTGTGATTTATCATTTGGGATGTGTGTGAGAGCAAATCTGGTGGGACCTTGACCTCCTAGGTGTCTCCCCTTTTCCCTGACCCAGGTCCCCAGATGGAACCCCCTCTATATCCCCAGTGGTGATGCTGGAGCAGAGTTGGTGGGAAGTGTGAATAAGCCCCACCCCTTAGCCTGGCCTCTTCTTGTCCTTGAGCCACAGGGGCCAAGACTGGGGCCCTGGCCAGGGAGCTGCTGGTGTGGGCACTGAAGGTGCAGATGTGCCGTGCCTCCACCAGTCTCCAGGGAATACTGGTCTTCAAGTTCTCACAAGGTTGGAGGTCATGGTAGTATCCTTTCATGGGGTGGGTCCTGGCCTGGTTTCTTTTAGGGAAAAGAGAGAGTTCTGTCCCTGTCCTTGGCCCTTCTGCATTACAAAGCAAAAGCTTCATTGTCTCAGGATATTTCTTCAGAAGGTGGCCTTGGTATCAGTCACCAGGTGCCAGCTCACTCTTGGCCTTACATCTGGACTGGCAACCTCCTGGTCTGGTGGATGCAGTTCTGGGGAGTGGGGAGTAGCCATGGGTGCCAGGCTTGGCTGGGGTTACCCCTCTCCCTCTGCTGTCTCTTGTACCTGTCTTGGGTGGAGGTGAAAGTAGGGCTGCTGCAGTTGTAGTGTGGTGGGATGGCCCTCCCTAAGACATTCAGGTGGGCCCTGGAAGGCAGGCATTGTCACAGGATGGGGACCTTGGTCTGCTGTCACCCTTGGGCAAGGCCAAGTAAGAAGGGACACAAGGGTCTTGCTGTGTGCGTTTATGAGTTAGCAGGTCAGTGGCACGTGGCTTAGCCTGGGTTATACAGGGGCAGGCCCTGTGCCCAGGGCACTCCCAGACAAGGACACTCAGGGAGATCCTTTGCCTGGACACACCAGGAGCCCCATGAGCTAAGGATGGGACAGGGCTTCCCTAGTCATTTCAGGATACTATCCTCAGATTGTTCTGCTGGTAATGGGGCATCCTGTAGTCCTTGGGAGCAGGACGTATTGTCAGGCAGGGGGTACTGTCATTCTACCTTGGCTGGTACAGGAAGTACTGTCAGTATGCCTGAGCTGGAAGGCAAGAAGCAGGTAGCACCAGCATTCTGTGACAGTGGGGTCCCAGCCCTTTGACAGGCTTCTCTGCTTAGGAGAGCCATAGTGGCCCCCAAAACCACCCGTTTAGGAAGCACCCTTGAGTTTGTACCTCAGATGTGCTGAGCATCTCTGTTCTGGACAGGCTGTTGAGACTAGAACCTATGACCTACCCCCTATGACCTACCCCCAGAGGGCCCTCAGTGACGAAGGATAGGGCGGAGCAGCAAAGGGGTGTTGATGTCACCACCAGGACCTGGCCTTCTAACCTAGAGCAATCCCCTGACTGGACCTATGCTGAGTCCTGAAGGGGATCATCCTTGACCTGGACACCCTGCTGTTCTCTGAGTGCTTGCTGGGCATGCCTCAGCCAGGTCTGGGCCAGGCCAATGGGCCCTGGTTAATTAGCATCTTCCTTGCAGGGCAGTAGCAGCCACCTCCTTGCTTCCCTGAGGCCAGATCTAGGCCACTGCCCCATTTTAAACTAGGGCAGCAGTTCCCAGATGAAAGTAGAGGAGGAACTGGTTCTTAGGCCTTGGGATGTGGCAGATGATGGGGGTTGTGCCTCCCCCTGGCCTGGGAGGCAAGCATCTCTCTCTTTTTTTTTTTTTTGTACCGGGGATTGAACTTGGGACCTTGCCCTTGCAAGACAGGTGGCAGAACCACTGAGCTAAATCCCCGGCCCAGGCATCTCTTTTTTGCAGTACTGGGTTTTGAACCCAGGACTTTGCTCCTGTTAGGCAAGCACTGTACATGCTCACTTCGGCACATATACTAAAATAGGAAAGCACTCTTTATCACTGATCTGGATTCCTATCTCTTTCTATTTTTTATTTTAGTATATGTGCTGCTGAAGCAAGCACTCCATTTTTTATTTTTTAAATTTTATTTATTTTATTTTATTTTTTGGTACCGGGGATCGAACTCAGGTCCTTGCACTTTCAAGGCAGATGGTGTAACCACTGAGCTAAATCCCCGGCCTTCTATTTTTGATTTTGAGAGAGTGTCTTTGCAGATTGCATAGGGTAACGTGGAATTTGTGATCCTCCTGGCTCAGCCTCCCAGCGCTGGGATTATAGGTCTGTGCCACCATGCCCAGTGAGAAGTAGGCACCTCATCATGCTCAGTATATCCTCTCCCTTCCTACTGGGAGGCTGTGTGATCACAGTGCTCTCTGGCTCTGTGAGGTGTCTAAGTTATGCAGCAGCAAGGAAGTGAATGTCAGTGGTAGGAGCCTCTCAGCATCACTGATTCCCATGTCCAAGGACCTAAAACAGCCTGACAGTGACAGAGCTATAGGTGTTTGCTGAGTGAGCATAGTGGGACACGAGTGAAGGTACAAGAGGCACTGGCTGGAGCATCAGTTTGCCCCCACAAGGGTCTGCAAGAGAAGGTGACCCTCAAGCAGGACCCTGGGCCTGTCACATATAGCCAGAGCCATGCTGTGCTCTGTGGCAATCTCTCAACCTCATGTTCTTTCTGAGGAGAAGCCTCAGTGCTTGTTTGTAAAAGATCCCACCCTCTTTCCAGGTTATTGAGTTAGAGCCAGGATGGGAAGTAGACTGCCCATGTCAATGTTCCTCATGGCCCCCACCATGTGCCACACACTTATTCACTGTGTGCCCAGGCCCTGGGGTGAGAAGACCTGGGAGGGCCAGCCTTCCTTGCCCTGGGATAACTTGAGCTAGTGGCTCAAGTGTGATGATCTCCTCTCTGGAGAGCTAGCCGGAGCCACAGGAACAGGTAGCCCCGGAAGATGCAGTGTCCCTGGGGCTGCTGTTGGGTCCTCCTGTCCCCTCAGAGGCCACTGGGTGTACAACCTTCCTCCCCACAAGAAAGTCACATGAAGCCTTTGTATAATTATTCACCATACATGGTGGGTTCATCAGCCACAGGGTGCAAGTGGGATGAGGGCTGACAGCTGTACCCAGAAGCCAGGTTCCCTGTGGTCACTCGGTGAGATCAGGACCCCAGGCAAAGGTGGGGGTCTCCCAACCAGGACACTGGTCCTTACCACCCCTGTAAGGGGTTTCTTCCCTGGCAGCAGGTGTTGGGTAGTGGAAATCCCCTGAATGCCTTACAAGGTCATCTCTCAACGGCTCTCGGTTGGGATGTTTGTTCTTCCTGGCCTCTCCCTATTCCTTGTCTTCTGAGCACTCAGGGAGAAGAAACTGCTGTTCTGCCCCCCAGGGAGGCCTCATCTCCCTCCCTTCAGGATCATTTTCCCAGGGCTGGGTCCAGCTCAGTGGGGAGTAGGTCAAGCTTGAATGTCTTCCATGCAGTGGATACTACCTCTGCCCTGGTCCTGCTAGGGGGTCAGTAGCACACCTTGCCGTGCACCAAACCTTGGTGTCTTCCTCCAGGACAGGCTGGTGGGTGGTCCAGTCAGGAGAGCTGCAGGTGCCCCCGGAGGGACACAGTTCTGCTTTCACCACGAATGCAGGCAAAGTGCTTTGTTGACCACAGATGAGCTCTGGACATAGTTGTGAGCAGTTTCTGACTCATGGACAACTCTGCTGAGCATCAGGATCTGCTATAGGAGGGGAGCACTTGCAATACCTCCTGTGGGAGGCTGCGGTGTTTCAGGGCTCAGTAGTGCAGGGATTGTTCCAGCACTGACACTAACCACAGGAGAGGCAAGTGTCTTGGGTGACCTGGCTGATGTGGGGCTGGTAGCTTGGGAATTCGCTTTGCTGGGTCTCTGGCCAGAACCTTAGCAGCTACAGCAGCTGATGCACTGAACTGCCCCATGAAGAAGCCACCAGCACATATGGCTATTGCTTCCCAAGAGGTGGCATGTCCGTATTGAAATGAGCCAGCAAACACAACCCAGAGATCTGGACCTCTCAGTATCTCAGTAATGCCCTTTATGTGATTTCACATTGACAGTGATATCAGATATGTGGGGTTACACAGAGTATACCCAGGTTCCTCTTACCTGTCCTTTTACCACCTTTACTGCCTTCTAGGAAACCTGAACCTGCATGGTTTGCTCTGGCCTGAGTCACCCAGGCTTCCTTAAAGGGCCAGATAGAAAACACTTGAGACTTTTGGCCCAGGCAGTTTCCAAAAGTAGCCACAGGCAACATGTAAACAAATGAGTAGGGCCATGTCCAATAAAAATATCTGTGGATACTGAAATTTGAATTTTGTGTAATTTTCACCTCCTGTATTCTTTTTCTTTTTTTCCCCCAGTCACTAAAATATGTAAATATGTAAAAGGGGCTCTTGTTGATGGGCTGGTCTATGTTCTGTGACCCTGCTCTGTACCACAGTGTGTTCACTGTCCATTTTGCCTGTGGGGGAGGCCTGAGCAGGCACAGGACTTGGCCAGTGGTGCTCCATCCCACCCAGCCTCTTGGGAGAAAGCAGCCCCTCGCACTTTGAGAAGGCCATCAAGTGAATGTTATGACTACAGGGCGGACTCTATTGGTTCTGATCAAAGCCTGATGGCGAGTGGGTACAGAACTGTTGGCCCAGTAGCCTGGAGTGTTGCAGAAGGGCTGGGCTCATTGCTGCTAGTCTTCTCAGGTGTTAGGTGCTTTTATTTTTTTTTAACAGTACTGTACTGGGGATTGAACTCAGGGTATACTAAGCTACATTCCCAGCCTCTTTATTTTATTTTGAGACAGGGTCTCACTGAGTTGCCCAGGCTTGACTCAGACTGGCAGTTCTCCTGTTTCACCCTCCAGAAAAGCTGGTTGTACATAGCCATGTGCTGCTGCACCTGGTTAGGTGCTAACTCTTAAAAAGAACCACACAGCCCATCCACCTGTGGTGTGGAGAAGCCCCCCTACCTGGACTGCCCCCAGTTCCACACATACCTGCTTCAGTGTCCTAGGAGCTTGTGAAGAAGCCAGGGTGGGCTGTTGGTGGGTAACAGTGAGCCCAGGGATAGGGACTACTGGGATTAGGCCTGCCTGTCAGCCAACAATCAGAAATGGAACCTGGATGCCCTCCTCAGCCCAAAGCCCTGGCATTGAGGCTCTAGTAACCCAGGCAGTCCATGCAAGTCAGCTTCCCTGTCCCAGAACTACCGCTTGTAGGCCATGTTTGGTCTCTGCCTCCTTGGCCAAGGCTGTAGGATGGCTGCTCTTGTTGTGCAGATAGTCCACCTGCTGAGGCCACAGCCAGGCTGTGCTTCCTCCTGGTCACCTGGGCAGTGTGAGTCTCTCCAAGGGAGGCTGAGGGACTGGCCCAGGGCAGTGGGTTTGCAAGGTTGGCTGCTATCCTTCCAAAAACACAGCTTAACCCATGACCTCTGTGTCTTTCTCTGGCCATTGATGGTTCCAGCTACCTTTCTCTGAGACCCCTCTGTGGCTTAGACCACCAGCATGCCCCTTCATTTTTCCTTTTCCTGTGGTTAAACTTTCATTTTTTTTTTTCCTATAATAAGGCAAAACTGTGTGATCTCTTTTCCAACTAAGGAATAAAACCCCTATGAAAACCAGAGACAAGTGGTGTGGGTGTTGCTGGGTATTCAGAAGCAGGGTGGGATGATGTGCATTGTGGGAACCCCAGTACACTGCGAGCTAGTACAGCCCACCTCTACCTGCTGTGGGCCTCACTGTGAGAGGAGCCCTATGGTGCTGAATAGTTGGAATCGAGCCCTGGGTCCCTGCATCTTGTTCTCCCCTTGCCCACCACAGGGTGCTCAGCATGCTGGGAACTCTCCCAGGGCCTGGGACTTTGTCTCTGTGATCACACTGTTTCTTCTCTCTTTTTATTCTCTCTCTCTTTGTTTATTTTTGTTATGTCACTGACCAGCCAGCCGCCCTGTCTCCGCCGTGGGCACTCTGCTCTCTCCATGCTCCCGTTCGTGTGTTGCCGGCCAGAGGTGACCAGGCCCAGCTCTCAGCGTGGCCACTGTCAGGGAGGCCATGGGGAGCTCCGCCTCCTCCCTGGCCACCGAGACAGAGTCAGACCATGGCTTCCCTAGGGGGCTGCCCTACCCAGGGACCCCAGCAGCGGCTGGGTGGTGTAGGAGTGGCCCTGGGGCCCCCGTCTGGGGGAGTGCCCTGGTCACCAGGCAGCACCCACGCCCCCGGGCCCGAAGGTAAGAAGGTGGGGAGGGACTGTCCCAGAGGGGTCTTGGGCAGGAGGCCTCTTTTTCAAGGTGTCCCTCCTTGGCAGAGGTGCTTGCTCAGAACTGGGGACCCTGTCTCTCAGGGTTTTCTGGCAATTTATTCCCCACAAAATGCAAGAGCTGAGAGGCTCTGGGCTTGTTTCCACTCTTGGCTAAGCAGGATCCCTCCTCCCAGACCAGAGTATGTCAGCACTGTCCCCTATTGGGCACTTCTTTGCCATGGCATACCATGCCTTGCAGAAGCTGCCTGGAGACCCTCTTGGACCAGGAAAGCTGCTGACCCCAGCCCTCATGACTATGACTCCCACAGTCTGCCATCTGCTGGCATGGTGAGAGGACCAGCGTGGAGCTGTGGGCAGCACACAGTAGACTGGACTCCTCAGGGGGCTTTGACGTAAGATTTGAACTCCTGGAGATGAAGGACATGAAGGTGTCTTTGAGGCTGTGGGAGAATCCAAAGTCCTAAGAACTACCCTTGTGAATGGGAGCTGAAATCTAGGGAGGACAGGAGCAGAATAGCAGCAGAGACCAGTGAGAAGGGGGGTGGCCAGGCCTGGTGGCTGCACACTGCTTTTCCTGCACATGATGGTGTTAAGAGTGCATCCGCAGAACCTCTCCATACTTTGTCACTCTGGGGAACACCTCTATGTGTCTTTTCAAATAGCTTTATTGAGATATGGCATATCCCATCAAATCACCTGTTAGTACAGTCATTTCCAACCAGTTTATAGCTTTGTTCAGACATCCTCACAAACCAGTTATAACATCTCTGTACTCCAAAGAGATCCTCCTGCCTGTTTGTAGTCGCTCCCTCCCTATCATGGTCCTAGACAGCGACTAACCTGCTGCCTGTCTATAGGTTTGCCTTTTCTAGAAGTTTCACATAAGCGGAGTCATACAGTGTGTGGCCTTATGATCTGGCTGCTTTTACTCAGCATAATGCCCTTGGGGTTCATGCACATTGCAAATGTGTCAGAATTTCATTCCATTTTATGGCTGAATAGTATTGTATTATAAAGATACACCACCTCTTGTTTATCTGTTCATGGGCACTTGGCTCGTTTCCAGTTGGCTTTTATGAATAACGCTGCTATAAACATTTGCATTGAAGTTTTTGTGTGGATGCATGTTTTCATTCATCTTGGCTAGATCCCTAGAGCAGGGTTTGTGTGGCTTTCGTTGCACCTGTCATACTGCTTTCAAAGAGGCTGCACCACCTCACATTCCTGCTAACAGTGTGGTAGTGGTGGTGGTGGTGGGGCTCTTGTGTCTCTCATCCTGAATGTGCTTGTTAGCGTCTGTCTTTTTGACTCTAAACATCCTAGAGGATACACAGTCGTGTCTAATTTGGTTTGATTTGCATTTACCTGATAGCTAATGGTATTGAGCATCTTGTTTTGTTTTCATCTATCCACTTTTTAAAAAATTTCTACTTGTATATATCCTAAGGAAAAATTGTTAGGAGTAGAATTACTAGGCCCAGAGTCTGGCTGTTTATATCTGGACTGCATTCTGAGAGTGTCACAGTGACGGGCAATGCCCACATTGAGTGTCACCACACGTTTGTCAGGTAGGTGGGTTTGCTACTTTTATTTTTTACTAAATTGATGTTTGCAAAAGAAAGTTCAAGGTTTTTAAGCCCAGGACTATGTTTTCCCAGTCACATTTTAAAATTGTAGGGGCTGGGGATGTAGCTCCACGGTGCTGCACCTGCCTGGCAAGAGTAAGGTCCTGAGTTCAAATTCCGATACCAAAAAAAATTTTTTTTTATCTAGTATAATTTTTTATTATAGAAATTCTGCACTTTTAGTAAAAATTCAAGCAGTACAAATCAGGCTTGGTGACCCACACCTGTAGTCCAGCAACTCAAGAGGCTGAGGCAAAAGTATTACAAGTTTAAGGCCAATCTGGGAAACATAAGACCCTGTCTTAAAATAAAACTTTGAAGAGAAAGGGCTGAGCATGTAGCTCAATGGTAGACCACTTGGCCTACAATAGGGTCAATCTCCATTAGTACAAAAAAGAAAAGAGAGAAGGTGGGAGTACAGAGGAATATAAAGAAAAATATTTTTCTCCTTCCCATTTTTTTTGGTGGGGGGTGCTCAGCCCCTGGGCTAGAGTCACAAACCTTAAAAATACCTGGGGACTCATGCTGCACTTATCTGGCCTTTCTTGGGACTGTTGGGAGGAAGAGTGGTGGTGGCTGTGGTTCTGGCCACAGCAAGGAAGGCTGGAGCCTTGGACCAGCAGAAGTGAGGAACAAGTCCTGTGGGGTTTGCTAGGCAGGTCCCTCTTATGGCGTGAGAATGTGTTGGATTTGGTTCTCAGGCGGTTGCAGGGTTACATTAAGGTACCTTATGACAGCATCACTGGCATCCTGCCAGGCCCTCCCCTATCTGTGCCCTTGACAGCCCTGGCTTGTTCCATCACTGCTAGTGGCCCTGGGCCTTAAGGCTATTACTTTTTTTTGGTACCAGGGATCAAGTTCGGGACCTTGCACACCCAAGGCAGGCAGCAGAACCACTGAGCTCAATCCTGGCCCAAGGCTGTTACTATTTGACACATAATGGTGGGCCCCCAAAACAAGAAGGACGAAGTGCTATAATGACCTTGAGGATCCACAGCCAGCCAATTGGAGAGGGAACTGTGGAGAGGAGCTGGGGTTGGCATATTTTGGGGAGAGCAGCTGTTGATACCACACCAGGCCACCCTGCAAAACCCTCTCACCCACATGTGTGTGCACACACCTTCAGGGCAGTGAGGTACAGTCATGGGAAACAGTCTGCAGACCTTTCCCAGCTCTGATAGGGCACTGGTGGGCCAGGAAAAGTACAGGGCAGAAATTGTTTCTGCAGAGCTGAGTGCACTGGCTTCATGCCTGTTAGATTCTCACCACACCCTCAGGAGCACAGATGCTATCCCTCAGGCCGCCGCCATGTATGGGTGAAATGGAGCTCACAAGTCACCTAAGTGGGGAAGACCACGTATGCTATGCCTCTGCCCTCTGACCCACTGGCTCACGAAATACAGGAGCCCTCTCACACTCCATGTCTCACCAGCTGCTTCATCAGTGAGCAGCTGGTTTAGCATTGGCTGTTGATAGACAGAGACAGGAAGGACACACCGTACCCTAGTCTCAAGCATATAGTCCACCACGAGCACAGGGACAGCTACTGAAGTAAGCCTGGTCCCTGGGGTGCAGAGCTGGCAGGTATGGCCAGTATCCCTTGGTGTGGCCTACTGGGCCAGCTGCCTAGCCCCAGAGGTCTGGTGCCTTTGACCAAGGTCTTTGGTGGGACACCACTTGCTGGCTTAGTTTCTCAGTCAGGGAAGGTCCTCTCATCATAGCAGGATGCAATGACCTTAGTTTCCCCATCGGTGCTCACTTCCTGGCTTCTTCAGGTGGGCTTTGTCATATGCCCCATGAGCTCACAACCTTCCTTCCAAGTCCAACTGTGTGTTGGTAGCACCCAGGAAACAGAGGGCAGAGGAGTCCTATGCCAGATTTTCTGGCTTTTGCCTTGGTCTCCCTCATCATAAGCTAGTCCCTCTAAAAGAACAACTCCTGGGGTCTTTGGCATGGCTGCCTCCAGTCTGAGTTTGTGTGCTGCAGGATTTGGGAGTGCCTTGTTGAAAATTCTGAAGGGCCTTTAAAAAAATTTTTTTTTTTTTGGTGCCAGGGATCGAACTTGAGACCTTGGATTTGCGAGGCAGGCAGCAGAACAACTGAGCTAAATCCCCAGCCCAGCATTGTTTTTATTTAAACCTTCTCAAATGCTGACAGAATCTTCCTGATTTGCCACATCTATCAGGACAGCTTTGACACCTGTCATGTCCCCCTACCCGTGTCCTCCCAGGTACTGTCTGGGCAGCAGATGCCATGCTTTCAATCCATCTGAGCCCAGGCAAGGCACTGACCATACTGGCCAATTCTGGGGCCATGGGAACCTGAACTCTCTCCTCTCCAGAATTTTGAGGTTCTTCCTCTCAGTCTGGGGCCTGAGACCAAAGCAGGGCATATCCTGGGGGACCTGGGCCACCTCTCCTGGAAAGCCGATGAGCCCTTCTTTGCATGAAAAGGACAGGAGAGGTCTGGGCATTTCCAGGCAAGTTCCTTTGGTTTTCCAAGCACAAAAGCCCAGGTCTAGTTCACCATATACCTCTGCTACCCCAGAGTTCTGCAGAGCCCCTCTTTTTTTTTTTTCTGGTACTGGGGATTGAACTCGGTCCTTGTGCTTTCGAGACAGATGGCATAACCACTGAGCTAAATCCCCAGCCCTGCAGAGCCCCTCTGTCTACTCAGGCCTTACCCTCTGTGGACACAGCCATGGGCAGGTCAACACCCCTACTTTGTGGGCCAAGCATATCTCTGGCTGCCCTTCATAGAATCAGCTCTGGGAACCATTTGTGTTGCTTGGGGAGATTTTGGGGGGTTTGTTTTTCCTGAAGAATGAGTTTTCTTTCTTCCTAACTAAAAGGATTAGAAGTACAAGCTTTGGGCTTTGTTGTAAAGAACAATTGATTTTCCTGCAGCCCAAGCCTTAGTAAATTTAAGAGATGTTGTGGAGTGTAGAGAACCCCTTCCTCAGCCCAGCCTCACCCTATGCTAGACATTGGACCTAGAAATCCTCTGCCTTCTGTACATCCTGACTGCTGCCCAGTGCCCCAGCACCTCCTCTTCCACTGAAGGAGGAGAGGCCCAGGAACGTACCCAGTTCTGGGGCTGCTGGAAGCCTCCCCTTCACATACTACACTTTGAATCTGGTCCTAAAACCCAGGAGGGACATGTGTCCTGTCCTCAGGATAGCAACAGGTCCAGGCCTTCTGGCCATGACCGCTAGCCATGCCCACGCTGGCTGTGCTCAGGCAACCCTCCTGGACAGGCTCCGTGCAGCTACCTAGGACCCACCACTACTCTGCCACAGCCCCATCCAGGTCCAGGATAAGGGCTTAGGAGGTCTACCATGCCCTCAGTGAGCAAGGAAGCCAGAATTGGGGATTGACTTTAGGTAGAAGCTTTGGACCCTCTGTCTCTAACAGCAGCCCCTCTACCTATATGAGCTCATGGAGAGCGTAGCCTGATCCTGAGTTGGCCACACTCTCCACGTCACCAGCTCCCCCACTCCCAGTTGCCCTCCCTGGCAGGGTGGTGTCATGACCACAAGCCTCACAGGGGTCTCGCTGACCAGGGCCTTCCCTTGCAGCCACACGCACTCACCTGGGTCTATGGCCACAGTGGGGGAGTGGTCCTGTGCACGTTGCACCTTCCTGAACCCGGCCGGCCAGCGCCAGTGTTCCATCTGTGAAGCCCCCCGGCACAAGCCTGACTTGGACCAGATTCTGCGGCTCAGCGTGGAGGAGCAGAAATGGCCCTGTGCTCGCTGCACGTTCCGGAACTTCCTGGGCAAAGAGGCCTGCGAGGTGTGCGGCTTCACCCCTGAGCCTGGCCCTGGGGCCACCTTGCTCCCCATCATCAATGGGGTCCTGCCCAAGCCACCCACTGTCCTTATGGAGCCAAAGGGCAGCTGCAAGGAAGAGGCTGGCCCAGTACAGACAGTGGGACTGGGGGCCATGGAGCCAGCCAGGGGGCACCCTGAGGAGGAGGAAGCAGAGGAGCTGGAGGACCCAGAGGAGGGGGCAGAGCCTAAAAGTGGCTGGGCCTGCCAGCGCTGCACCCTGCACAACACACCTGTGGCCAGCTCCTGCTCTGCCTGTGGGGGTCCCCGAAAACTGTCACTGCCCAGGATCCCCCCAGAGGCCCTGGTGGTCCCTGAGGTAGTGGCCCCCTCAGGCTTCCATGCTGTACCTGCCCCTACCCTGCCGGTCCTTCCTGGGGAAGGTGCTGAGGCTAACCCTCCCTCTACCAGCCAAGGTCCAACTTCTGCTAACCAGGAACTCCCCAGGGTACCGCCCTTCAGCCCCTTCTCATCCACCCTACAGAACAACCCTGTGCCCCGAAGTCGCCGAGAGGTTCCTCCCCAGCTGCAGCCACCTGTGCCTGAGGCTGCTCAGCCTTCACCCTCCACTAGCTCCAAAGGCTGGGCCGGGGCTGGGGCTGGGTCCTCCCGCCTAGCAGAGCTGCTGTCAGGCAAGAGGTTGAGTGTGCTGGAGGAGGAAGCCCCAGAGGACAGGCCTGCCCGTGGTGAGGCCTGCAGCCCGGCCCCAGGCAGTGATGTCATTGACCTGGCCGGTGACACCGTACGCTACACACCTGCCAGCCCCTCCAGCCCTGACTTCACCACCTGGGCCTGTGCCAAGTGCACACTCCGGAACCCCACGACAGCCCCCAGGTGCACAGCCTGTGGCTGCTCCAAGCTGCATGGCTTCCAGGATCATGGTGAGCCCCCCACCCACTGCCCAGACTGTGGTGCCAACAAACCAGGCCCCTGTGGCAGCAGCTGTGGACGGGGCCCTTCAGCCCATAAGGCCGCCCGCCTCCTAAGTGAGCGCACAGACGAGTGGGCCTGCCCTGCCTGCACCCTACTCAACACGCCCCGGGCCACACACTGCGCAGCATGCCACACACCCCAGCTGCTGGTGACCCAGCACCGGGGGGCCACGCCCCTGAGACGCCGGGAAAGCATGCATGTGGAGAAGCGGCGTCAGACAGATGAGGGCGAAGCCAAGGCTCTCTGGGAGAACATAGTGGCCTTTTGCCAGGAGGTGAGTGGCCCCACTTATGTCTGCTAGTGACTGAGATGTGTGATAGTCTCCCCCTTGCCCAGGAGCATCCCTGAACCCTTCAGACATGTGAATCCACAGAGGAGCACTGTGGGGCTGCTAGGGGCTGTATGGAGACTGTTGAAACTCGGAGGTGGAGGAGCACTGGCAGCCAGGCAGGGGCCAGGGGCAGGTCAATACTGCTGTCCTCCTAAGCCTGGCAGTGGCAGCAGGCTGGCTTAGGTCCTCTTAGCCCTCACCTGCTAGGCTGTACCCTCTCCCCAGGTACACACTTGCTGCATTCAACCTGTCACCAACTGTAGTATCTTGATCAGGTGACTGTGTCCCCTACACTCACTCAGGGTCATCTTGACAGTGAACCCTCTGTATAGGTCAGCTTGGCCGAGTACAGAAATCTGTGGTCCACACATAGTACCCCCCGCCAATCCTTGTGGGCCTCTTCTGGGAGGGTGGGGTCATCCTGGTAGAGTGAGGTCATCCTGGACCAGAGTGTACCCCATTCACCCAGCCTGAGTGTCTGGCTGTGATCCCTGCAGAACAGTGTGAACTTTGTAGATGACAGCTTCCCCCCCGGACCTGCATCTGTGGGCTTCCCCATGGGCGACAGCGTCCAACAGCGCGTGAAGCAGTGGCTACGGCCCCATGAGATCAACTGCTCCGTCTTCAGGGACCACAGCACCTCGTGGTCTGTCTTCCACACACTCCGGCCCTCAGACATCCTGCAGGGGTTACTGGGGAACTGCTGGTGAGCTCCAGGCACCTGCCCAGGGCCAAGCAAACCTGGTGGAGGCTGGGAGGCCACTGGTCTGGCCATGGTCCCCTGGTGAGGCCACCTGGTCCACACAGGTTCCTGAGCGCACTGGCAGTGCTAGCTGAGCGGCCTGACCTAGTCGAGAGGGTGATGGTTACACGCACCCTATGCGTGGAAGGTGCCTACCAGGTTCGGCTATGCAAAGATGGCACTTGGACCACAGTGCTGGTAGATGACATGCTGCCCTGCGATGAAGCCGGCTTCCTCCTCTTCTCGCAGGTGGGCCCATGTGGTGTAGGGTGGGGTGGGCAGGCTGGGGCTGCCTTGTGACTCCAGCCTTTCCCTAGGCACAGCGGAAGCAGCTGTGGGTGGCTCTCATCGAGAAGGCGCTGGCTAAGCTGCATGGCTCCTACTTTGCCCTCCAGGCAGGGCGCGCCATTGAAGGCCTGGCCACGCTCACCGGTGCCCCCTGCGAGAGCCTGGCGCTGCAGGTCAGCTCCACTAACCCCCGAGAGGAGCCTGTTGACACTGACCTCATCTGGGCCAAGATGCTGAGTTCTAAGGAGGCTGGGTAAGAGGGGCAGGTGCTGCCGAGGCCTGCAGCATTGGGAGGAGAGGCAAAGTGAGTGGTGGGAAAAGCAGGGGACAGCACCCTCTGACTTGCACTGGCTACAGTCCAAAGGCTTGGCCAGGACTCTGTCCAGGTGGGGCTGGCACTGCCATTCTGGGACAGCCACATCCTGATCTGGCTTATGGGAAGAGCCAGTGACCACTGCCTCAAGCTCAAAGCCTACTGAGGATCCTGTAGGGTGGGGAGTGTGTCTAAGACTGGTCCTACCTGGTCAGCATTCTGAGCCTTGACCCCAGGAACCTGTGGGGGAAAGGAAAAAAAATACCTGTGGAAGGGTGCAGATCCTGCAACCCACCTGCCCCAGCTGGATCCAGGGTGGAGGGCCAGGCCCAAACTTCCTGAGCATGTGTCCTCCATGGGCAGGGAAGGGCCCCCACCTGCTGCCCCTACCCACCTCCCCATCAGCAAGGGCCACTCTGCTGCACAGGTTCCTCATGGGTGCCTCCTGTGGGGGGGGCAACATGAAGGTGGATGAGGCTGCTTATGAGAGCCTGGGCCTACGCCCCCGCCACGCCTACTCCATCCTGGACGTCCGTGACATTCAGGGCTCCAGGTAGGACCTGGTGATTGTGGTGGTCAAGTGTGGGGACACAGGTGGAAGCAAAGTGCAATCATGACTCTCTGTCTTGTGGTCTGCAGGCTTCTGCGGCTCCGGAACCCTTGGGGCCGTTTCTCTTGGAATGGCAGCTGGTCTGATGAGTGGCCTCACTGGCCAGGGCACCTGCGGGGTGAGCTGATGCCTCGGGGAAGTAGCGAGGGTGTCTTCTGGATGGAGTACAGTGATTTCATCAGGTACTGTACACCCTAGCCTGCCCTTGGATTAGTACTTGGGGAAAACTATCCACCCTTCTGCTAACCTTGATCAGCTTAGCTTCTGTGTATCCTGGCTCTGGCTGGGACTCTCAACCACAGCACCTGGGTTGCCCTTTAAATCTAGGTCTGTACAGGGCAGCCTGGGCCTGGTGTCCCTGGTGGTATCCAGGGGGCTACAGCTAGAAAAGCACTTCCTGGCAGGGAGAGCCTTTCTAGAGAGGTCCCAATGGAAGACCAGGGCTGCCTGCCCAACAAACAGCAAGGCTGTAGGCCAATGCTAGGAGCCAGACAGCAGAGGCCCGCAGGTATGGGCACCATGTCCTGGAGCTGTAGTATCAGTATACCTGTCCTCACATCTAGGTACTTCGACTCTGTGGATATCTGCAAGGTACATTCAGATTGGCAGGAGGCACGGGTGCAGGGGAGCTTCCCCAGCTCTGCCAGCGGGCCTGTGGGAGTAACAGCACTCACTGTGCTGGAGCGTGCCTCGCTGGAGTTTGCCCTCTTCCAGGAGGGCAGCAGGTGGGCAGTGGGAAGGGTGGTATGCTGGGCTGAGGCCTATGGCCACAACCATATAAACCCCCAGCCTATTATCTTCGGCCTGCAGGCGCTCAGACACAGTGGACAGCCACCTTCTAGATCTGTGCATCCTGGTATTCCGGGCCACTTTTGGCAGTGGTGGCCGCCTGAGTCTGGGTCGCCTCTTGGCCCACAGCAAACGTGCCGTGAAGAAGTTTGTGAACTGCGATATCATGCTGGAACCTGGCGAGTATGCTGTGGTGTGCTGTGCCTTCAACCACTGGAGCCCTGCCCCACCAGGCCCCCCCGCCACGCAGGGTAACAGCCTCCCTAGACCACAAACCCAAGCTTGCCTCCCATCTGGGAGGCCTGCCAGCTCCCTTACTCATGTCCCCCTACAGCCTCCAGTCCCTCAACAGGCATCCCCCGAGGTACCCCTGAGCCTCCCGGCCACGTGCTTGCAGTATACAGCTCAAGACTGGTCATGGTGGAGCCAGTGGAGGCACAGCCGACCACATTGGCTGATGCTATCATCCTGCTCACTGAGAGCCGAGGCGAGCGACATGAGGTGGGTGGAGTTCCTCCCACGGGGAGGGCAGTGGGGGCATCTGCGCAGCCTGGCCCCAGCCTATATATGGCACCTATACTCAGGGCCGTGAGGGCATGACCTGCTACTACCTGACACATGGCTGGGCTGGGCTCATCGTGGTGGTAGAGAACCGGCACCCCAGGTCCTACCTGCATGTCCAGTGTGACTGCACTGACAGCTTCAATGTGGTATCCACGCGTGGCAGCCTGCGTACCCAAGACAGTGTACCACCTCTTCACAGGTGGGTGTCCCTACCCCAGACCCCAAACCTGGCTTCCCACTGGTCCTCACCAGCCCCCTCCCCCAGGCAGGTCCTGGTGATCCTGTCCCAGCTGGAGGGCAATGCTGGATTCTCCATCACACACCGCCTGGCACACCGCAAGGCAGCTCAGGCCTTCCTCAGTGACTGGACAGCCTCCAAGGGCACCCACAGCCCCCCTCTCACACCTGAGGTCGCCGGCCTACATGGGCCCCGGCCACTGTGACCACTGCGCCCTTGGGCGGGGGCTTGTGCAGACTGCCCACCTGTCCCCCACATGCACTTTACGAGGGAGACCCCGACGAAGGACGCTTGAACCAGAATCTCAGGACCCCCGCCTAGGGAGCCGCCAGCCACAGCTTTCCCTGGGCCCTCCCATGCCCTTCTACTCCTCCCATCCCTGAGCACCCTCAGGCCCCTGGCCAGGCTCCCGGCCACTAAGCAGAATACCTCGAACCAGGTGGGCCATTTGCCAGCCCCCATGTCCTGCCAGCCCCAGGGACAGCATCCAACATTGGAGACCAAGCCAAGCTGGCTCATCACCCTAAGCGTGGGGCATCTTCTGCCAGGGAGAGGTAGCCAGGAGCTCTATTCACAAAACCAAATCTGGGGGTCAGAGGCTAGAACCCTGTGGTAAGAGCCAGGACTACCCTTGGCTCCAGGGTGGCAGCCTCTCCTCAGTTTGCCCAGAGCCTGGCTCCCACCCTGAAGAGGCAGGCAGGCAGGGTCCCTGGAGCCCTGGTGTTTGAGCAGCATGTCCCAGGAGGTGAATGCCTGGTAGCCACAGGCCAGGGCCCCTCCCATGATACTATGCAATTCCTGGAGCACATGCCAGGATTGAAGCCATGACGGGGCAGCAAGCTGCTGTCTGGTGGGGTGCTTTGTCTTCAACAGCCCTGACTGTGGCCAGGCAGGCCAGGGTCCAGAAAAGGCCTGGACCAGCCCCGTCCTATGGCCTTCACCTAGCCACAGAGAGGGATTCTAGCTCCGTCACAGGCACAAGGCAGGCCACAGCCACTCCCCCCAAGAACCCCAGTGAACTGAGCCACCCACCTGCCTGGCATCCCCTTGCTGCTTGAAGCCAGTCACCTTGTCTGCCACGTGGACATCCAAGTCCAGCTTCCTGGGTTCCCCGCCCAGCCACCACTGTCCTGCAGGCAGCCAGCCTGCCCATAACCCTTGAATCTTGTGGGGTTTGTAAGGTTTTTACACCTAGAAACACATTCCCCTCTCCCCCCTGGGCCTCCTTTTATTCTGAGCTGTGAATATTTTTAACCCTGTAAATATGGTCAGCTCTCCCGACACAGAGACCATTTTATCAGCTGTCAGTCCCTTCCCGGTTTGAGGACTCCATGGGCGGTTTCCACTCAGGCTCCAAGGACCAAATAAAAGCGATTTGTTTTGTAAGGGAGGCTTCTGTCTGTTTCCCTCCTGGGGTCTGGGCCCGCAGAAAAGCAGACTATTCAAGGGCTCCCTCCCCAGGCAGCAGGTGGGCTCTCCATAGTAGAGACCATAGTGGTCTCCATAGCTGTACCTATGGGCACCAGGGCCTGTGATGGTGACCATGTGCATGGTTGTGTCTAAGATCAGCTTCGGATGTGCCTCTGAGGGACAGAGGAGAGGCTGGGCAGAGGCTAGGGCCAGACTGCAACCTCAGAAAGGACCCTTGTGGCAGGCAGTTCAGTGTGTATGTGTGGTTTTTCCCTTCCTGTGTTCCAAGGCTCTGTCTGAACCCATCAGTCACCAGACAGGAGCAGATGGAACAAGGGGGGCAGAGTGGGATGGCAACTCCAGCTCCTGCTCTTATTCCTACTCTGCTTCCCCTCCCAGTCTTGTTCTAGCCTAGGCCTCTGCCTTGTGTCATGGGTGATGGTGTGCTGCTCAGCCCCCTCTGGCCTGCAGCCCAAGCCCCTCTGGGGCTGGAGGATGCCTCCTGGGTTGAGTGGGACTGGGGGGGCACGGCCAGAGTGCTCCTTGTAAGAGGCCTGTCACAGGCCAGCCCATCGAATGTGAAAGCAATTAAAGCCACCAGCAGTATTGGCTCCAGGCGGGCCTCGGGCAGCAGGGCAGCTGCCATAACACATCTCACCTCCGAGCCCACTGTGCTGGAGCCCACAGCGCCAGCCCTGCCCCCCGCGGCTGCACACAAAGCTGGACCTCCTGTGGGGTAGGGGCCAGGCTGCACCAGCCACATATCTGGCAAAAGCTGCCACCTTCCATGTCTGGCATCCTGGGCATTCCAGACCCAGGTTCTTCTCAAGACCCCTTCCTTCTGGCCCCACCCACCCACCACCCACTTTTTTCCAGCCTTTGTAGCCTCCAGCCCCAGGACAGCCCAGGAGGGGTTCCCAGGATGCAAGATACAAGGACCCTCAGTGTACACAGCAGGCCTACAGCTGCACCCTTCCCCACAATTTGGCCCCAGCAGACAGTGGGTGAGGGGGGGAAGGGGGCTCCACAGAGGAGTTAGAGACACTCAGAAGGTCTTTCAGCTGATACTGGACAGCAAGCTGGGCTCCTTGGATTCAGTATATTTAGGGCAGGTGGTCTGGAGGAGGCATTTGGGCTGTGTAGAGGTGGCCAGGCAATCCTTAGGAGATAACAGCATTCACTTAGGCATCAGCAGTCTGGGCCAGACGCCTGGGACACCACTACAGTGCACCTGGGGTTCGGCTGGCTCAGCCTCCAGGGAATAGGGTGGACTGTCCTGAGGATGGGGTCACAAAGCTCAAGAGAGTAACAGGACTTGTCACTAAAGCCAAAAGTGGACGAGGTATCAGGGGCCCGGTCCCCAGGGATCCTCTCCTCCCCCTTTTAAGCCCCCTACCGCTTCCCCAGTCTCCTATAGTCTCACTCTGACAGTCCCACCGTCCTATTCCTAGCCCCCTAGTCCTACTTCCTGGCCTGAGCTGGCCCTCTGCTCCCACGACCCCCTCCCAGCCCTCACTGCTGGTGCTGCAAGCTATCATGGCCTTCCTGGGGCGGGTGGTAGCATGTTCTCACTTGTGAGGCATCCCTGTCAGAAGCACTTAGTGTACAAATTAGCTGTGGCCTCTCTGCCTCCCTGTGCACAGCTCGGCGCTGGGCTGACAGGGCTGTGCTTCCGGGCCTCTCCTGCCTGCCCAGGGCACATGGCTGCCCAGTGTGGACCCTTGGCTGCCACCCACATCTGACCAAGGTCTGTTCCCTGCCAACTGGCCAGTTATTTGCACAGGCCCCAACTATGAGCTGGACAAAGATGCCCACAGCGGAGGGAACATTCATTGAGGTACTAGGGGGCTCAAGGCCAAGACCAGGACCTGCCCCAAGAAAGGCAAGTCCTAGGTTCAAGGGCAGTGGGGGGCCTGGACATGAAACCAGCTCACAGTCTCCCACTGCCCCGCCCGCAGCCAGCCTGCCACTCAGGCAGGAAAAATCGTCTGTGACAGGCCCAGGAAGGCCGGCCCCGGGGGCCGCACAGCAACGCACACAGCTCCTCTTCCCAACATATGGCTGCTGTCGGCCCCAGGCACCGCTCAACCAGTGCCAGGCTCAGAAATTGGGTGGGGGCTTCAGTAGCCTGAGCCTCATCCCACCTGCCTGCTTGCTGGCCCCTTTGAATGCAGAAGCTTCTCCCCCAGCTTGGATGCTCTTGTGATGGGGCACTCACTCACCGAAGCACTGTCTCTCAGCCCTTCCCAGTTGCCTGAGACACACAGAAGAGCACTGAATCCCAGCTGGCAGATTTGTGGAAAATTCTGAATTCTCCAGGCCCTACATGTACCCCACTGTGAGCCAACTCCTCCCTAGCCCTCTTGAGCCTGGGCTGTCTCTGCCCATTCAGTCACCCATCTCCCTTTTGCCCCTCACATCCCTACTGTGTGCTGGCTGTACCCTCCCCCCCCATGGTGTCACATTCTGGAGCCTCAGTGGATACAGTCCCTCAAGCACATTCCAACCACATACCTCAGGCTGTCCCCAGCTTGAGACAAGAAGTAGGAAGTCCCAGGGACAGCCCAGGCACTCCAGGTTGAGGGTCTTATATGCACTCAGAGGGTTGTCCCAGTTTCTGCTCCCAACAGAATAGTCAAATGAGAGCCATGGCTAAACATGGAATGCAGCTATGTGGTGTGGACCACCCTGGGGGCCCAGAGTTGCTGCCTCAGCAAATACATCCAGTCTCGGGCTTTAGGCAGAGCCTGGGGGGGGGGGGTCCAGTCTGGCTCCATGCCTTGTGCCTCCACCCACACCTATCCCTGGGTAGGGCTACAATGCTGAGAAGATGAGAGAGGTCTGCTCCAGGCACTATGTGGCTGCAGACCCTGACCAGCCTGCCCATCCCAAGTTCTCCGTCCAGCTGGCAGCCCCAGCAGTAATGAAGATGACAGGCGGGTAGCCGTGGGCAGGCCAAGGAGAAAAGGCTAATGGTTGAGATAAACTTCCAGCTGGGGGCAGAGGCAGCAGCCAAGAAGACCACTGCCCCTGCCTAGGATGCCCCTAGGCTCCGGAGCCCCCAGACGGAGGGTCCACCTCACCCCTTCTACAGAGGGGGTATAGCCCAGGGAATATGGGCAGGAGTCCTGCAGGTCAGGATACAGGGGTCAGGGAAATATCAAATTCCAAAGCTGTGGGGTCCCAGGCCCTGCCCCAGGTTCCCAGTGTGTAGGGAAGATAGATTCCAGCAGGTGGTCCATGATCTGAGGGAAGGAACCCTGAGGGGCTGGCTGTGCTGAAGGGCAGAGGCCAGGGGACCAGCATCCAGCCAGCTTCATAGACCCCCAAAAGCAAGACCCCAGGGACTGTGCATCTCCCTTCACAGACCTCTCCTAGATGCCTGGAAATGCATCTAGGTCATGCCCCTTGGGTTCCCCCTAGTGCTGCCCCTTCCTCCTCTCTCTCAAACCTCTGTAAAGACTCATCAGGCAAGGATGAGGCACTCCAGGGCTTAGCAGCCCTTCTAGTGCCTTCCTGTTTTTCTGATATGACACCACATCTGAGTCTCTCCTGGGGCTCCTTAGTCACTTGAGCTTCACTAGGGTTCATTCCCTGCATCCTGAGACCAGGGTCCCCCAAGATCAGAGCTTCTCAAGACCAGAACTTCCCTGGACAATGGCCACAGCCTCTGGCCAGCCCTTCCCTGTACTGGCAGACATGGCCTCTCCAAGACCCTCAGGAAGGTCAGCCTGAGGTGACCAATGTGGGACTAGAGAGCAAAGAGCTGTCACTAGGATTCCAAGGTCTGGGTTATCTTTCTGGTGAGCACCCATGATGAGGGGGGCAGTCTCCTGGTCCCTGTCTCCACAGGGCTGCTGGATGATGGCCACACAAGCTGTCTCCCGGCCCAGGGCCACCTGCACAGTCAGCTGGTCAGCCAGGCCAGGCCAGGCAGGCAAAGATAAGGCTGGCATACGGCCATGGCCACAGCACCCCTTCAGCCCCATGCTACCCATGGACAGCTCTCAGACAGCAGTGGGCTGCTGCGTCAGGAGGTAGCATAGGAACAGGAGGAGACTGTACTGGGTTCTTGTCCCCCAGAACCATGTGACCCTGCTCCTTGACCAGCACTCCAAGGATCCCTGCTAACAACCAGGGCCTGGCTGTCACCCCCCCTGAACAGACAAGGAAGCCAAGGCTGGACTCACAGAGTCAAGGAGGTGCTGGATTCTGAGGCTCCCTCTGTCTGCCCCATTGGAGGGCAGCACCCAGAAGCCACTAGAGAGTCCTTCTACTTCCTTCCCCTAAGCTCCCTATTCTTTTGTTGTTGTTGTTGCTGCTGGGGATCAGACTCAGGACCCTGCACTTCCGAGGCAGGTGCCGGAACTACTGAGCTAAAACCCCAGCCCAAGTTCCCTGTTCTTTTTTTTTTGGTACCGGGGATTGAACTCGGGTCCTTGCACTTACGCAGCAGGCGGTGAAACCGCTGAGCTAAATCCCTGGCCCAAAGCTCCCTATTCTTGAGGTGGGTTGGGAAGGCCCAAGGAGCTGTAGCTGAGTATGTAGACAATGTGAGTCCCCAGCAGCCAAGTGATTCCTGGTATCCCCAGAGCTGGCCTGAAGAGCCCATATCTCAAACCCACTTCAGGGCCTGGGATTTAGCTCAATGGTTCTGCTGCCTGCCTCGAAAGTGCAAGGTACCCGGCCCCCCCCCAAAAAATTATAGCCGGGGATTTAGCTCAGTGGTTTCGGTGCCTGCTGTGCAAGCACAAGGTCCCGAGTTCGATCCCCAGTACCAAAAACAAAAAAGAGGGCCGAGGATTTAGCTCAGTGGTTCTGGCACCTGCCTCGAAATCACAAGGTCCTGAGTTCGATCCCCGTTACCAAAAAAAAAAAAAAAGAATTGGGCATCAAACCCACTTCATACTTCTTTGAGTAAAGGTGTTTTCCTGTAATCGAAGGTCCTGGCTGTTCCACCACTGGGATGGAATCAACTGGCCAGGCAAATTTCTGCCAGGACCAGCAGAAAAGTAGGACCCTGGAATGTTGAGGGTTTTGTTTTTTTTTTTTGGTACCGGGAATTGAATTTGGGTCCTTGCGCTTGCGCAGCAGGCGGCAAAACCACTGACTTAAATCCCCGGCCCCTGGAATGCTAAGTTTTGACAGGTCAAGAGCAGCTCTGGCCATGAGGACAAGACAAGAAAGGCGTGTCCAGGTTCATGGTGTTCCTCCCTGGCCCTCCCTGGCCCTCTTACCACCCTGAGACCTCCCAAGAGGGGAGAAGCTCCTTCAGATCACAGGCAAAAACTTGTCCAGCACTGCAGCCCACAGGCACCTCTTGGGGAGAGAGGACTGGGGTGCTGTATCCAAGAAAGAGGGCGTCCACACACGGAGCCTGAGGCTGTGACCATCAGAGGACTGGCAGTGGGACAGGAGCGCAGAGCCATTTCACCTCCTTTTTGGAGACAAGGAACTGTACAGGGCCGCCTGCCCCTCGAAAGCCACAGGGATCCAGCTTGGGTCTGCGCTCGGGCGCTCCTGGACAGCTCTGCGGACCGGTCTCAGGGCTCAGCCCCTCGCCCTGGCTAGATGGGCAGTTGGCTGTCCGGAACCAGAGCCCTGACAGAAGAGTGCTGAAGCCCCCCTCACGCCGCTGCGGGACCCGGGAGACCTGCGCGCCTCTGCGAACCCCCGCGGCAGCCTGCAGGCAACAGGGGCGGGGACGATGCCCGTAGCCCCCCATTCGCTCGCACCTGCGCGCATCCACGGCCAGCGCTCTGTCCAGAGCCGATGGGCGAGTAGGCGGACGAGGGCAGTCCCGCCTCCCCGCGCCCTAGTCAGGTCCGAGGTCGCCGCGTCTGGGAGCCCGCGCCGTGGCGCACGCGCGCGAGTTTCTCCTCCAACTTCGGTGGGCGAGCCAGCGTCGGGGGGTGGGGTGGGGTGGGACGCAGTCGGTGGCGGCCGCTTCGGGGAGCCGCTACCGCTCCGGAGCCGCTCCCCGAGTCGGGCTCCTTCAGTTTCCCCCGCGGAGTCCACGGGTGTGCTCGGGAAGTTCATTCCTCCTCACAGACTTGGCGGGAGCCGCAGGCTCGTCTCAGCAGACGCGGGTAAGGCGGGCGGTGGTGCTTCCCACGAAGTTGGGGCGCTGGGTGGGTGCGTGGTCTGGGCTGGGGCAAGGGTCGCGAGAGAGGCGGATGCACTCAGCCCCCAGGGCGTCCCCAGTCCCCTGTATCCAGACTCCACGAGGGGAACCACCTGGGTGCTGCGCAATGGAAAGGCAAGGGGAAGTGTAGAGTCCCAGCCAGCCCCACCTCAGCCAAGTGGGCGCCGCGTGGGGTGCTCCCTGAATCCCAGTGGGGGACGGGGTAGGGGAGCTATGATCTGCTGGTGGCCACCTAGGGTGCCAAGTGCCAAAGGTTCATCCCAGACGGGAAATGCAGCTAGGGCGTCTAGGAGCATGCCCTGGTCAGTCACAGGTCGAGAGAGGGGCAGTAATATGTCTATGTGTGTGTCCTGGGGTGAGGGGTGGCCGGTGTGGTCTCCCATCCCTGTACAGTGTGCTGGGTGAGCACTGGGCTTCCTCTGGGTCCTCCTGGGGTCAGCACCTGATGAGATGGCCTTCGGACAACCCCCCTTCACTGGTGCCTGACCTGAAGGGGCAGCACAGAAGGAACTTCTTTTGGAGTCCCCCCTGAGGGGGGAGCCTAGTCCCGGCTGAGGGGGGGTAGGCACCAGCACCAGTCTGCACAGCTGTGTGGCTCCCAGGGCCGCGTGATCGATGGTCCTGGTACAGCCGCCTCTGTTGCCTGTGCATGCACGCATATCTGTCATCCACATCTGGTAGGGGACAGGGTGGGAAGAAGGGCTGCCTCTGCACCCACCAAATCTAGGTGGAGTCTCCTGGGCCAGCCTACTCCTTCTGACCTTGGAGCCCCTCTCAGCCTCTGCTTGCCTCACTCTCATACCTCGGTCTGGTCATGCTGACCGTTTGGAGGGCCCCTCTCCACCCTGTAACAGGGTTACCCACGTGGTATTTGGTGGCAGTAGAGGCAGCTGTCTGCTCTGGGAATGTGGAGGAAGGCTGTGCCCAGCGACTGCCCAGCCACTCCCAGTTCAACCCTCTGGCTATCTATGACATGCACATGTGTCCACATCTATGATGGATCTGTGCCATATGAATCCCAACCATGTCTATGTATGTCCTCGGGTGAGTGGTGTGTGTGTGCACATGTGTATGTTGTCATGCACAAGCAGTGGTATCCACTCTGAGTTGGGTATAGGGCATGTGGGCATACCTGTCCAGGCCCCTCTGTGCTCGGTGGCATAACCACCAAGAGGTTGCTCCTTGAGCTGCTAAACCAGGGCTCCTGGAGAGCCTCGTATGCCTTTGTGCACACATGCCATGCACCCATACAGGCACAAGTGCCAGGGCCGTGGACAGCCCAGGTGGTGGCCCAGATGGACTGTAGAGCGGCTCCCAAGCTGGCGTGTGGTATAGGGCGTGGAGAGGAGAGGGTCTTGGCTGAGCATGCTGCTGCAGGCTCGGTCGCTGACCTGCCTAAAGCCACCCAGATGGAGCTGGGCTGAGCAGGTGGCTGTGGTATGGGGCCATGCTGTGATGTCCACTCCCCTCAGCCTGGGCTGGCTCCCTATGAAGCCAACCCCTTCCGAGACCCTATGGCTACCTGACACTACACTGGAGCAGTCTCAGGCACGGGGGCACACACACAAACATACACACAAACATACTCACACATACACGTACACTGTGTTAACCAGATGATCAGAGCCTCTGCTGGTTTCTGTCTCGTTGGCTTTCACCTTGGCCTCCAGTGGGGCTGGGTGGCTCAGCAAACATGGGAGTCTCTGGCAGGCAGAGGACAAGAGAGCCTGGTCACATGCAGCTTCTTTCAGGCACTTGTCTGGGGTGGGGCTTGGACAGAGACTAATTATCCCAAAAGCTAGCCTAGGGGGCCAGCCTGTCCTCAGGGGAGGAATTTGTACATTGTTACTGGCTAAATACAGGATGCTCAGGGAATTTAAGTTTCAGAATCACATTTTTGAAGTAGTTTATAAATAATGCTTAGGCCATGGTTACACTAGAAAATTATTTGGTGTCTGGATCAGATTTAAGCAAGAGCTCTGCATTTTTCTTTGCTAACCAGGCAACCCTAGAAGTGCCTAGAGAGGAGTTCAAGGTCAAGGGATCTACAGTGCAGAGGCCAAGGGTCCAAGGTCACAGGGCAGAGGCAAGCAGAGCTCCTTGAACTCTCATCCCTGGAGTGGGGGAGTCCCCTGAACGGGACAGGGAACCCAAGAGAGCTGGTACTGACCGTGGTACCCTGTCGACAGATGGCCATGGTCCCTGGATCTGCCCACTAGCAGACTACGATGTCTCGAGAGGGAGGATCATGCCGCGTGGGCACAGGGGCCAGGGTACGGTCACGGAAGCCCAAGAAACCACACTACATCCCTCGTCCCTGGGGCAAGCCTTACAACTACAAGTGCTTCCAGTGCCCCTTTACCTGCCTGGAGAAGTCACACCTATACAACCACATGAAGTACAGCCTCTGCAAAGACTCCCTCTCACTGCTGCTGGACTCCCCTGACTGGGCGTGCCGCCATGCACCCTCCTCACCCAAGCCCCGGGTGCCCACCCCTGACTGCCCTGGGGATCCTCCAGGCCCTGGTATCCAGCCCTCTCTGCCCAATCTTGTCACTGACAGCCTCTCCTGGCGCCGCTGTGGTGGGGGTCCCAATCCTGGGGCTGAGGGGTCCCCAGGGCCACTGGCCCCTTTGACTAGGGCCTCCCGGAAGGGTCCAGACCCCACCGGGCTCCTAGTAGAGTCATGGAAGCCAGGGCTGGGTGGTGGCCCAAGGAGCATGGCCCTGGGGGCGGTGAGGGCCATGGCCTCGGCAGGTCCTGAGACCAGCATCCCCTGCTACCCACCTCCTCCTCCAGGCGACCTCCCTGAGGCCCACAGCCTGCATCTGTCTCTTCTGGGTATCAACTACCCCCTTGGCCCAGGCCTCTTCTCCTACCTGGGGCCCTCACTGGCTGCTACTGCTCACATGCCCTTTCTGGCCTCAGCCAGCCCCCTGCTACCCCCAGCCACTGCTATGCCAGCCCAGCAGCCCCCTGAGCGCCAGACCCTGACTCCCCACCTATACTATCCACTACTGCTAGAGCACAGAGTAGGGCTGCCCCCAGGTAGGGCAGACCAGGCCAAGCCCTCTGTGCCCCACAAGGGGCCCTCTGGAACTCTGGCTCCTGAGCTGCTGAAGGTGCCTATCCCAGGGCTGGTGGGAGCCTGGGCCCATAGCACCACCAGGGACCCAGGGCAGGAGGGTGAGCTGGAGGGAGCTACCCAGAGTGACCCCCAGAGGAGGCTGCCTCCAAGGAGCAGGCTGGAGCTCCAGAAGGCCTCCTCAAGCCTGGCAAAGTTCCATCCCCAGAGCAGGTGGGTGCCATGGACTCTGGGTTCTGGGAATGGAGAGATCAGGGGAGGACTGGATGGGGGGCTGGGCCCTGTTCTGATCTTACTCACTGGGAGTATAGGCTCCTGGTCACAGAAAGGAACTGAGACCAAGAATGTCTTGTCTGTCCTTGCGGGACCCCATTCTCTTTCCCTGGGGCCACAGGTGGCAGAATGGGTAGAAGACACAGGGAGCTGGGCGTGGTGGCGCATGCCTGTAATCCCAGCACTCGGGAGGCTGAGGCAGGAGGATCGCCACAAGTTTGAGGCCAGCCTGGGCTACATAGTGAGTTCAAGGTCAGCCGGAACTACATAGTGAGACCCTGTCTCAAAAACAGCAACAACAGCAAAAAGAAGACACAGGGAACAAGGGTTGGGGGTGCTGTGGTGGAGATTGCAGCCTCCTGACTACTTCCTACCCTCCAGCCTGTCGACTGGCTCTTCCCTGATGCTCTGGCCTGAGGACAAGGAGCTGAGTGACCCTGAGGCCCCAGGCCTGGAGGTCCCCCTCCCCCAGCAGCCAGGAGGCCTGGTGCTGGGCAGCACAGGGCCTGTGGGAAAGGACCTGACCCAGGCCCTGGGTGACTACACCAGGGTGGAGCAGTGCCTGGGGCAGCTGGCCCCAGCTGGAGGCCTGGCCCCCCGACCTCTGCGGGAGCAGCTGAGTAAGATCCGCCGTGAGCTTCTGACCATTCACCAGGCCCTGGAGCAGGCAGCACAGCCACCGGACATGCCCCTCGACCTCTCTGTGAAACGGGTGGCCTCCAAGGGAGCTGAGGCCACAGCAGGGCCCTGGGGGCTGTCCAAGCAGGCCCCAAGCATCCTGAGCCCTGCAGCGCCTCAGCCCTTCTCTGGCCATACCACCAAGTGCGAGGCTGACTCCAGTGTCCCACCCCCTGGTCTTTCCTTCCAGGGCCCCGAGGACCCTGTCATTCCTGGCGGTGGCTGGAGCACCTGTGTCAGGGCTAGGGGCTCCCAGACCCCTAAGGATGTCCCTGGCCTGCAGAGTCCCCCAAGTGCTGAGGTCTGACCATGGCCCCCTTAGCATGCTGACCCTGCTCCCCAACCCCAGCCCCACTGCCTAGGCCTGTCCAGCCTCAGGCTGCATGTGGATGGACCCCAAAGTGCATTGTGAGGCTTGTTTCTGGGGCCACATGGGAATAGTTGGGTCATGGTTATTAATTGATCACAGTTGTGGACATTAAAGTGGAAGTCACCTTCAAAAACCTTGCCTGGGCTACCTTCCTTTCTTCCTTCCCCAGAATGAGTTAAAGCCACTCCAAGGAAATGTCCCTGACCTAGGCCTCTGGGTGGGCAGTGTCCCTGGCCTCCCTGCTGGACTTCCACCTGGAACTGGGCCCTCCCTGGGGCCTGGGGTGGGTGGGGGCATCAGCAGGGGACAGAGCCAGGAGAGACAAGTATGTGCTGTGGGGCTGCTCAGATGATTTGGCCTGGTTTTTGGTGCACTGAAGGTGGGCAGGAATCTGAGCATCTGCCAGCCCCAACCCACCCAGGCTATCCTGGCCCCAGCTTCCCCTGTGGTTATATGTGCCTCCTGCATTCTGTGGCTCAGGACTGCTCCCCCCTGCATGGCCCCCTCTAGGCCCTGCCAGCCCCTGCAGCCATGATAGGCATCAGTGGCCTTCACAGCTCACTGCCTTCTTCCTGGTGCGACCAGGCTTGGCCTTCCATAGGCGGGGGTTGGGGTGGGTAGGGAGGGGCACCAGGGGTCCTGCAGCTATGACGAATAACTTCCTGGGAAGCTGGGACACATCTCCATGCCCACCCAGGAACGGCCCCCGCAGTGCAGGTTGCCCTCAGAGGAGGCGCTGTTCCTGCCTGCACCTGGATGGCCAAGCTGGGGCTGGGCTGGCCAGGCTGGGGCCAGTCCAAGCAGGACCTTTGGCTGCCCCATTAACTGCATTCACCTGGTGATAGCATCAGCCGGCCACCCCACCATGAGGCGTTATATGTGGTGTCCACAGCCAGGGTGCTGGCTGGCCAGGCACAGGGTGCTATGGGTTGCAGACCAGGGCTGACATGCCAGCCATGCAGTCTTCACTGGAGGCTTCCTGGGGGCTTCCAGAGACAGTAGGAGAGCCAGAAGGTGCTGAAGGAACCCTGGTCCCGAATCTGAGGCACATCCATCCCTTGGCACCCTAGGTGTGTGCTGCACCCTGATTTCTTGTGATTTTCTGTGCACTGCCAGCTTCACATGAGCAGAGACAGGACCAACCTGCTGGGGGTGACAAGAGGGTGACCTAGCCAGCAGGTCACATTCCCCAAGGCTCTTCCAAAAAAGTCCTGCCTGCAGGCTGTGGCCTCAGGCTTCCCCTGGTTTTGTGTGTGTTTGGCGGGGGTGGGGAGGGTGTCTGGGAGAGGAGAGGTCTAGCTGAGAGGCAACCACCCATGCAGGGCCAGTGGGAAGAATGTCCAGGGAGAGTGAGGCCCACTGAAGCCTGAGGCAGGAAGAGAACTAGGTTTACAATCCAGAGCTTCCTTGCTTTCTCCCCCACCCCACCCCCTTGCTGTGGGGCAGGGCCAGACTGCTCCACCACTTGTCCTTCCAGGGAACCTCTCCCCGCAGCCTCTGCAGGCCCTGGTCTCCAACAACAGAGGTTGCTTCCCCTGCCGACTGATTTGTCCCTGCAGGGAACCTGCCCTGTGTCCTCCCCGCCTCCCCCCTCAGGCCTTGGTCTCCAACAACAGAGGTTAAGCAGGAATAGCACTGTTGTGGAGCTGGAGAAGAACTGTTGCAGAGCAGGAGCAGGGACCCTGGCCCCAGGTATGGGACCCCCTGGCAGGGCCTCTGGAAAGGGTAGGAGGAGAGTCCTGGGAAGGAACCCTACTTCACCCATCAGAGGTCGGAAGTCTCCCAAGTGTGGGGATAACCAGGAGGAGCTTACTTCCGAAGGAAGAGGTCCTGTGGGCAGTTTGGAAGATGCTGCTTATCTGTCACCCCTCACTCCTAACCCAGGATATTGTGAAGCCTGTGTGCTTGTTTGGGGCTTAGCAAAATCTTTCAGGAACTGGGCATAGTGGCACACACATATAAGCCGCTTCTGGGTGACAGGCTATGTGCTTGGAGCTGTGGACATCTCGGGAGTCTGAGGCAGGAAGATTGAGTTTGAGGTCAGCCTGGGCTACATATTGAGACCCTGTCTCAAAAAAGACGTCAAACCAAACAAACAAAACCTCAAACCTTAAACCTTGATGGTGGGTTGTACTTCTCAGACTCCTCTTTCAGGCACCTTGACACCTGGTGGCCTTGGGTTTGGGGACCAAATGAGCACTTAGGATCTAGAGGAGCTATGCTCAAACCCAGTTCAGCACTGTCCCCTGCCTCATGCTTTAGGCTCATCGGTATAATGGGAAATGCCAGCCTTGCTCAGAGGGCACCAGGACCACTAAGTTGCCACTTGCACACTGGGGAAGACCCTCACCCTTCCTCCCCTACCCACCTCCCTTCTTCCCTCCCTCCCTCTCTCCCTCCATTAGTATTGGGGATTGAATCCATGGCCAGGCATGGTAGGCAAGAGACCTCAACACTTTTTTTAAAAATTTTGAAACAAAGTCTTGCTAAATTGCCTAGGCTGGTCTCAAAGCTTGCCATCCTCCTGCCTTAGCCTCCTGAAGAGCTATGATTATAGGAATACGTTGCCATCCCCCATTATATCTCTCTTGCAGCTGCAAAGAAGCTAAGACTGTGACTCTGCCCACCTGCCTACTCTCTGGTCTCCTGTCCCTGATCCTCTGGCCTCCTGCTCCTCCCCTCACTGGCCAGCTGCTCTGAGGGCCTGTACCTCAAACTGGACCTGGCTGGATCCCCTACTTGTTCCCAGCAGCCCCGGCTGCTTGGGCAAATCCTGATCCCTGCAGGGGCTGCAGGCGGGCCCCGAGGGCTGGACTGCTCCTCAGATGGTTTGCTTTTCCTGACGGCTGGGGCTGCAGCCTGTGTCCACGTGCTGGACCTGGAGGGACGCTCCATCTGCCATCTGCCCTGCTACACACCGAGGGCTGGGGCCTTTATTCCAGAGGATGTGGCTGTGACAGCTTCAGGGCTTGTGGTGGTCAGCGACCTTGTCCATGGAGCTGTCTACGCTCTCAAGCACACTGCCTGGGACCCACAGGGCCACTGGGTGATAGTGGGCACTTTTCCATCCCCCCGAGGACTGGCTGTAGATGCTCTTGGCCGCTTCCTGGTAACAGATTATGTGCTTGGCGCTGTGCACATCTTTAAATTGGGCCCTACCTGGGAGCCCCGAGCCCTGCCCTCAGTGCTGGGCCTAGAGGGCCCTTGCTGGGTAGGCCCAGGGCCTGAAGGGGGCCTGGCTGTGAGTGAGGAGTTTGGGGATGTCCAGCTGTTTGGCAGTGCCTGCCAGCCCCTGGGCTCCCTGGGGACTCTGACTGGGCACAGCTTTGGCCACCCTGCAGGTGTGTGCTCTGACTCAGAGGGCAACATCATTGTGGCTGATGAGCAGAGGCGCCAGGTGATCCTGTTTCCCCGGGCTGGGGCACCCATCTGCCTGCTGTCGGAGGGGCTG
This sequence comes from Heterocephalus glaber, assembly GCF_053883595.1. Lineage (NCBI taxonomy): Eukaryota > Metazoa > Chordata > Mammalia > Rodentia > Bathyergidae > Heterocephalus > Heterocephalus glaber. The sequence goes on along the minus strand of NW_028258467.1, from coordinate 1,891,169 downwards.
AAGCGGCCTTTGGGCGTGGCCTGTGTAGCTCAGGGCCGACTTGTGGTGGCAGATGCTGGAGACAACTGCATCAAGGTGTACCAGTACCTTGGGGAACTGGACTGATTGATGGTAGACTCTGATGAAAGCACTTCTCACCATCCTGGCCAGCCTCCGGGCCCTTAAACCACCCTACGGGAGGTCAATGGGTTCCTCTGGGGCTGCTGGCCATGCTTCTGACTCTGGGACCTAATGTACCTAGCCCTGGGCTGGTCTTGTGTCTTTCTCTCAGAGAGCTATGAGTCAGCTGACTCTCCTTCAAGGCTCCAAAGCTGGCTCTCTCCACATCCCTGCTCAGTGTGCCCCTGGCCCTGTGTTCACTGTTCCCATGTCTACTCAAGCCTTGGCTCTGCTGGCTCAGATCCCAGAAGCTGGAGCTCTGGGGTGGGCAGCTGAACCTTAGATCCCTTGGCATGATGGGCTGCCAGCCAGCACATACCTAGGCAAGATCTCCTGCCAGGCCCAGCCCCAGCCTTCTAATCAGAAGCAGGCAGACAGGGTGTGGCTGGGCTGGGTGGCTTGTGGCAGGGTTAGGGCCCATCAGGGTCCACTAGCCTCAGAGGCACCAACTGTCCTGAGCCTCCAGCAGCTTCTTTGGTTCTAGCAGAGGTAAGGGAGAGAGAGGGGCAAGGAGTGGAAGGTCAGGCTTGGAGTTGCCCTGGGAGATATGGCTGGCTCTGCCATTTCCCAACATGGAACTACTTCAAAGGCTGTGTGAGCCTTCAGTTTATCTTCTGCAAACATGTCCAAACAGCTCTAAAGTCATGAGAGGGCAAGAGTGCTGGGAGGGTTCCGGGTGGCACCCTCCTTTCTCTGATGACAGACTCCTGCTGCTTAAAAAAAGAGAAAATATAGCCTTTCCTCCTAAATGAGCAAGTGGGGCCTGAAAGGGGTATGTGTATAGGGGTGGAATTTTTCGGTGAGTCTGGGCCTAGGAATAGGTTTCATGCCAGAGAGGACAGTGCTGGGTCTTGCCACATCAGGTTATGAGGTGACCTCTATCCAGGACCAGGTCATTAGGATCTGTATTTTAGGCCATTCCCATTCTTGGTTTTCTCACTAGGTCCTGGCCCCTACAGGTGGGGCATTAAATGGACAGATGTAAAAAGCTGCTTCCAGGGCTCAATAAATGTCAGCTACTGCCCTCACTTGTGAGGCACTGTTGTTCCTACAGCAGGGGTTCAATACATCTGCGTGTGACTTCCCCATTGGACCCCGTCAACCCGAGGCTGGCGGAGGGGGCCTTAAGTGGCCTGGGGTAGCCCCTTCGCAGACAACAAGGAGGGAGGGCACCGGTGGGGCCTGGGGAAGCTTCTTTGAAACCCCACGCAGAGGGCTGGAGATTTAGCTCAGTGGCACCGCACCTGCTTCGCAAGCTCAAGGTCTAGAGTTCAATCCCTGGTACAAAAAAAAGAAAAGAAAAAGAAACCCCACGCAGGGCCTCAGGGCCCTTTCATCTTTGGAAGGGAAACAAAGCAGGTAGCTCGCGAAGTTTGTCGGGGGTGGGGTGGGGTGGCCTCTGCGCTGCGCGGAACGCTAGTGAGGGGCCCGCGGGCCCGCGGGTAGCCCGAGAGCCTTTGAGGGTAGGACCGTTGCGCAGCAACGCGCGCCGAGCGGGCGGAAATGGGGCTGGTTCCCGCAGCGCGGACGCGGCGGAGCTGTAGGCTTCGAGCACCATTGTCAGCCCAGACCCACCTAACCCTGTGCCCAACCCTATCCTTCCCCATCGCCTGGAGACGCGGCCTGGAGGACCAGCGGGTGAGCTCTGGAGGCCCGGAGTCCTCAGTGGGGCAGAGGGAGGGTATCCAGTCTCTGGGGCTGCGCCAACCTCTGGCCTTTCGGATTTGTTTCCTTGTCGGAGAAGTGGGGTGGTCGTCCTGCCACCCTGAGACTAAAGGTCGCCTGGGGGATCTCTGTGACCTGCCCAGCTTGGCCCGCCTGGACTCCTTACAAGGCCACCGGCGTCCGTGGGACGGGCCTGTTCCTGACACTTGTCCCTGACCACAGGAAAGGGCGGAAACAGACTCACCTCCACCCTTCTGAAAAGAGAAAGAAAAGCACTATTTACAGAAGGAGAAAAAGTTGCCCTCGCGCACTTGTGTGTGTGTGTGTGTGTGTGTGTGTGTGTGTGGTATGTATACAAACAACATAGGGTAAAGATGAATCCTTCTGAGGCTTCATGGAGGAGGGTTTCAGCCTGTGTCCCTGGGCTGGCCTAACTGGGCCCCAAATCCATTCGTGCATTGGAGGATGGGTTAGTACTTCTGCTTCATGGGGTGAACTTTTAATTAGATTTCTGTGGGAGGCTGTCTCGGGACCTCTTCACCTGACTTTTTAGGGCTGTTTCACTAGGAGCTGTCTCGTTCCTTTTCCAGCTCTGGCCATTGTTTTTTTTTAATCACCATCTTTAAAGATGGTCACGTTGCCCAGGTTTCTGCCTGTTTTCTCTCATCCCACACCTTCTCTGCTATTGATTGCCTGGTGTTTCATGTTTTTCTGGCTGCTGGATCCCCTGCAGCCTGGTGAGCACTGAGCACGCTCTTTTGCACTTCAGTCATTCCCAGAGGGTGAGGTGGGAATGGGGATAAGAATTTGCTCCCTGATCTGTTGAGTTCTCACCACCTCTCAGATCAGGGCATCAACATCTTGCCTCCGAATCCTTCCTTAGATATGAGGAGCTTCTTGTTCTGTTTTGCTTTTAAGGTAAGCTTTGTAGATAAAGCATAGTACACATAAAGCAAGTGCACAAATAGTATGTACAACTGTTGAATTTACCCAATGTGAACATACCAAATAACCAACTGTCCCACAGAACATATTTATTATTAGACCAAGGTGTTTCTCTTCAGACAATAGTCATGGGACGTTTTCCTTAGTTCCTGTGAAAAAGTGTTCGCCAGCAGGGTGTGATGGTTTCTTGACTGAGCTGGTGTGTCCTGAAGGGCTGATGCTGAAAGGCTTGGGCTGTGCTGGGTAGTCCATTGTGGCAGTCACCTAGCTAAACATGCTGGGCCCCTCACAGGCAGAATTGTTCTGTGCCTCTCACAGTACCCCTAAGTGCCTCATGACCTGCTGGAGGCAGGCCCTGAAGAAGAGACAGGAAGAGAAATTGGGGCACCAGGCTTTTCCTTTTGGGCATCCACCAGTTGCCTACCCTCTTTGGTCACTATGGGGAAAGGGCTTTTGGGAGTCATGTAGCTTGACTCAGGGATACCCTTTGCAATTAGAATCCACAGCTGTGAAATCCCTCTTTCCCAAGTTGGCTGTGACAGGCCTAGACCAGCAGTGGCAAACCTATGCCATTGAAAGCTCTAAAAGGTTTGCCATCACTGGCGTAGGCCTCCTGGCATGGCCTACCTGCAGGAGAACAGGGCCACTGGACCATAGTCTCTCGCTTTTTTTCCTTCATTGTTTGGATCATAGTGTCTTAAGCTCCTGGCATTTGTGGATCTGTTAGGTTCCTCCCCTGTCTGTCCTCAAGGGCTTGGTGGGCACTGAACTTGGGAGCCCAGGATCAGTCCAAGGCTTGTGTCCCTCGTCCCTCAGGTTTGTGTTCCAGCTGGGGGACTTTGCTTGGGTGATTGCTCTGTCTTTCATGCAGGGAAAGAAAATAAATGTGGGCGGCTAGACTCTGCCAGTGAGGTGGTCCTTCCTGTTGGCCTGATGTAGGGACTCGGGTGGAAGAATGAGAAAGCCTGCCCAGCTCAGTAGGGGGTGCCTGCAAGGAAACACAAAATCCCCAACTAGCTTGCTTCTGGGGAAGGAAAGGCTCAGGGCCCTGCAGAATTTAGTATTCATAGCTACTTGGGGCTGTGCTTGCTGTTCAAGGCCACACTGAGGTAGTGAGAGGCCAGGAAGGCTAATGTCTCTTCATTCTGCGAACATGACAGCATTTTCCACACCTCCAAGTCCCGTGCACACCTACCCCATGTCTAGATGGCTACGTGGTTGGAGAAATACATCCTAAAAGGAGAAAAATGCTCCGGATGTGGGAGCCCTTCATTGAGTGGCTGTTGGGGATCCCAGGGAAAGGTGGGAACTACTGAGGGGCACCCCAGGTAGGATGGAGGGTCACAATGAGGGCAGAAACTCCATGATAGCTGAGCCTGTTTCCTGAGCACAGTGACAGGTAGATGCTCTCCCTGCCTTGGAGGGGGAGGCTCCTTCAGGAAGAGGGCAATCCAGGCTCTGGGCTCTTGCCTAGGCACCTTCTGGGGTACTGCACCGGTACCCATAGTAGCCAGCTATGTGCATGCTTCTGGTTTCCTTGGCCCAAAAGCTTATCTTAAATTTGTGTTTTGTTTTTTTTTTGGTACCGGGGATCAAACTTGGGTCCTTGTGCTTGCACAGCAGGCAGTGAAACCACTGAGCTAAATCCCCAGCCCCTTAAATTTGTGTTTTTATTCTTAAAAGCTTAATCATTAGTAAATCCTGATTAAAATTGTATTTTGTGTTATTTGTTGAGACCATATATTTTGTTTGTTTGTTTTTGGTACTGGGGATCGAACTCAGGACCTTGTGCTCGTGAGGCAGGTGGTGGAACCACTGGAGTAAATCTCCAGCCAGAGACCATATACTTTTCAATGTACTACATATAAATAAACCTCTTTAATCAGGGCTCTTAAAAACCTTGTGGTCACGCCACCTGTCTTGAAAGCATAAGGACCCAAGTTTGATCCCTGGTACCAAAAAAAAAAACAAAAACCCTTGTGCTAGCCAGGTGTAATGGTACACATCTATAGTTTCAGTTACTCAGGAGGCTGAGGCACGAGGAGCAAAAGTTCCAGGTCAGCTTGAGCAACTTAGAAGGATACCATCTCAAAATAAAAAGGCTGGGATATAGCTTAGTGGTAGAGCACTTGCCTTGCATATGTGAGGGTTCAACCCCTAGAACCTTAAAAAACAAAACAGCCTTGTGCTCAGTCCCACAAACCTTTGTCAGGTGATATCTCTCGGGGCATGTCACCATGCCCTGTTTCAGTCTGCTTGTCTTGAAATGAGAGGAAGCACTGCCTTGCCAAGACACTCACAGCTGCTGCCTTGTGGCGTGGTCCTCACACTGGCCTTGAAGAAGCAAGGCCTATGTGAGATGGATAGCCAAAGCCCACCAGTGTCAATGATCAAACCCAGTGCTGGGTTGCCCCAACCTGTGGGCAGCAAATGTATTCATCAGGACTTCCGGGCACATGCTGTGGCCATAGAGTTGCCAGTCTTTGTGCAACAGCAGCTCTGAACCTACCTCTTCCCTCCCTTTCAGGGTTCCTGGGATGGTGCTCAAGGCGTTCTTCCCCACATGCTGCACCTTGGCAGACAGCGGCCTGTTGGTGGGACGTTGGATCCCAGAGCAGAGCAGTGCCGTGGTCTTGGCCGTGGTGCACTTTCCCTTCATCCCCATCCAGGTCAAGGAGCTCCTGGCCCAGGTGCAGCAGGCCAGCCGGGTGGGTTTGGCTGTGCTGGGTACCTGGTGCCACCACCAGCAGGAGCCTGAGGAGAGCCTAGGCCACTTCCTGGAGGGTCTGGGTGCCATCTTCTCCCATGAGCCCTGGCTGCAGCTGTGTCGGGAGAGGGGCCGCAAGTTCTGGAGCTGCAAGGCTACTCACCAGCAAGGTCCTGGCGTCCCTGGTGTTCCCAGCAAGGACCGTGTCATGCTTATCTTCTATGACCAGCGTAAGGTGCTGCTGTCCCACCTGCATCCACCCACAGTCCTGCCTGACTGCCAGTTTGGAGAAGTCACAGCCAGTACAGAGGGCCTGGCTGCCATCTTTGACACAGTATCACGCAGTGAGGTACTGTTCTGCAAAGACCAGTTTGATGAGGGCCCGGTGAGGCTGAGCCACTGGCAATCGGAAGGTGTGGAGGCCAGCATCCTCGTGGAGCTGGCGAAGCAGGCTTCAGGGCCTGTCTGCCTGCTGGTGGCCTACCTGCTATCACTGGTCTCAGCTGCAAGTGCCTGCCGGTAGGTGCCACTGGGGACATGGAGGGAGGGGCAGATAGTGGGCTCCTGAGAGTAATAGGCTTGCCCCTCAGTGTGTAGGGACATGGAAGCCTATATGGGTCCTTCCTGAGGCTTACAGCTACCCCCAGGGCCCTGGCACTGGTCCTGCCCTTCCTCCCCTGGCATCTCAGAGGATGTCCCAGTAGTAGTTGCAGTTTTCATGTCCCTTGCTCCTGTGTTAGAGCCAGTTTCTGGCAGCCTCAGTGGCTATGTGCAGCCTAGCAGATAGGAAAATGGAGTGAACTGTGGATGACTGAAGTCCCTTAAATCTGGGAGTTGTTTGGCCTCCTGAGGGCACACAGGCCTGCGTGCTTCCCTGTGACCCCAGCTCTCCACACAGCAGGGCTCCAGGCACCACAGCTGTCCCTATTGGCAGAGCTCCCTTGAGGCTGTGAGGTGACATTCACTCACTGTTGGCCTGGGGTTGTGGTTCCCAACTTCACATTCTTCAGAACCACCAGCAAGGTTCCTGGCCCACTGGCTTGGCCCGTGATTTTGTAAAAACCCTGAGGGCCCTGGGTTTTCTGGCTTATGACCAGAGGGCCTGGGAGCCCTCCTTCCCTGAGATGTTTCCCTGGTGTTGTCACCCCATGGAGAGCAGCTGTGGTTCACTCTCAGTTGCCCCTTCCCCTTTGATCCAGGGACTCAACAGGTGTGGGGACTGGCCTGTCCCACTTACGAGGGCTCTGGCAGCTCTGTGGGGACACCTTGGGTTGTGGGAGCCCCTGGGGATCTTGATGTGAGGGATGGAGCTTTGAGGCTTCAGGACAGCCTTGGAATTAACTAGGTGAAAGTGTGTGTCTGGGCTGAGGTACAATTTTGGCAGAGTCCTTAGCTTTTATTGTATTCCCAAAGGACCCAAGAAGGGTTCAGAACTGCTGGTGAGGACCAGATATTGATTCGTCCATCAGGCAAGTATTGGCTGTTGACTGGTGATTATAGGTACTGATACTCAGGTGACGCATGGCTGTCACTATGGTAATGAAGCCCCTCTGCCCCTCATGGCTTTGTGCCTCTTCCTGGGGTGTTGTCAGGGACCTGAATCATGCAGGGCTTATCTGCAACCTTGGAGAGATCATCACACCAATGAAGTCTCTATGCAGCCAGCAAGAGTCACTGCCTGTTTGATGGTTAGAAAGGGGAGGCTCAGTGGAATGTGGCCCATTCTTTTGTCTCAGAGCTGCCCCTTGAGGATGAGCCCTTTGGCCTTCTCCCTCCCCAATTTCTAGCCACGTGGTCTGTTGCAACTCTGGACTTTCTAGATGTTCTTTGGGCCCCTCCTCCCTGCATCAGGGGCTTTGGATGGGTGTACGGGCTCCCAGCTGAACCCCTTGGCCTGATGCTGCTATTCTGGCTCCATATGAATGCATGCAGCTGAGTTGCCATCAGGCATTTTTCTCTACCCCCACTTTCAGACTTCTCTCCTTAGCATGTGAGAGCCAGTGGAAGTTTTTCCATAATTCCTTTTCCTTGTGAGAAACTCAGTCTCACTGGGAAGCTGGATTAGTCCTGGAAACCTTTGGTGAGCCTTCTGGGCCCCATCGGACAGGCAAAGCAAGATTCTGGGTAGGCAGGAGGCTACCTGGTTCCCACTTTTTATTTTTTGGTACCGGGGATCGAACTCGGGTCCTTGCACTTGCAAGGCAGGCGGCGAAACCACTGAGCTAAATCCCTGGCCCTGATTCCCACTTTTGGGACTGTACTGACCTCAGCTTTGGGCAGACCAGGGGACTAAGGTGTGTTGAGGTCACAGCTTTGTGAGACGGTCAGGTTCAGTGTTAAGGTGAGCTCACATTGTGCCCGAGCCCTGGAAGTGCCGCCTGCCCCACCTGCCTCCTTGCCCTGCTGAGTTCTGCAGGGGCTGCTGGGCTCCAGCCTTTCCTCTATGCACCTGCACGGTGCATGCATCATCAGAAAGGAGAACCCTGATGGATCTCTTGACAGATGCTCATGCTCCCCTGCAGGCTGTGGAAGCTGTGGCCTCTGCCCTTCATAGCCAGCAAGCTCTCCACGTGCGAGCAGCTCCGGCACCGTTTTGAGCACCTCACACTTGTCTTCAGCACCCAGAAGGCCCAGAGCCCTGCTCAGTTGATGAGGTGTGGCCAGGGGGTCCTTCACAGGGTAGAACATCCTGGGTCCAGTCCCTTCCCTATCCCTGCTCTGCACCAGCCTCCCTGGGTGGCCTTATGCTGCCACTGGCCACCTCACACCACTCCCACTGACCCTTCTTCTAGGAAGGCCAACATGCTGGTCTCTATGCTCCTGGATGTGGCCCTCGGCCTCACACTGCTGTCCTGGCTCCACAGCAGTAACCGAATTGGGCACCTGGCTGATGCCCTCATCCCCATGGCTGACGTGAGTACATTAGGGTTTCCTGAGGGAGGGATCCCTCCGGTGGCTAGCTGAGTTCCCTAAGTCAGCTGGAGTAGCTCTTCCTTGTCCTTACCCTACACACACAACTCTCATGCCTGACATCGAGCAGGGGGGTGTTGGGACTGATGTTTCTCAGGGCAGCACTTACCAAGTGCCTACTTCTCCTGAAGGTAAATATATCTGGGGCGACTTGTTTTTTTTTTTAATTTTTTTGTTTAGTTTTTTTGAGATAGTCTTACTATGTAGGCTGGCCTTGAACTCACTATGTGGTCTAGGCTGGCCTTGAACATGTGGCAGTCCTGCCTCAGCCTCCCGAGTGCTGGGAATACAGGTGTGCGCCACCATGTCCAGCTCATCTGGGGCCACTTGTGGTTGGAGCTTTTAGGAGGAGTCTTTCTCCCTGCCAGGCTCAGGATTGTGTCTCTCCATTGCTTCCCTACCCCTGTGATCAGCTTTCTCTCCTGGACTCTGTGCTCTCCACATGCTCTGTGCATCAGCGTCAGGGAACCTTTCTGCTCAGGGCTGTCTGCGGGCATGTCATGCTGCCCCTGGCATTGGTTGCATAATTCCCATACTGACAGCTAGAGGTGCAGTCTTGTCTTCTGTACTCCTGACTTTACCAGCATGTCCTGGCCAGGGGCAGGCCCTGCCCTCCTCTTCTGTCCTCGTCTACCTGTTATGTTTACATGCTGCTGGACCCAAAGCCCTGTCTCTCCCATTAGGATCATGTCTTCTTGTGCAGGGTGGTCCCTCTGGCCCTTTGCCCACCTTTTGGCCTCTTGGGGCCTGCTTGTGGCCAAGCTAGAACTCTGAGGGGCTGGAGCCAGGTGCCTCTCAGCTCTGTTGGCTATGGGGACTCAAGACCAGTCCAGTAGGAAGGAGGTGTTGGGGTAGGGAGAGGCATGGCTGTTTCTACACTCTGCTTCTTGGCCAACTTTGTTCTAGACATCCCTCTGCCAAGTTGCCCAAAAATATAAATATTTAATTAAAAAATGAAAGTCTCTTCCTGCTGCCCAGCTCTTATCCTTTAAATATTAAATAAGCTCTATTTATAAAGAACATTCTCCCCTTCTTGCTAATCTTGACATGCCCAAGGCCTTAGCACAAGATCAAGAGAGCCCTTCAGGGTGGGCAGGTTGGGGCACAGAGATGTTGCCTGTAGCCTTGCCTCAGCAAGGAAAGTGAGGGTTCCTGTGGCCAGCACAGCACTTGGACACTGGCTCTCCTCCTGGGTGGCCAGAACTTGGCTTCTCTGGTTGCTTTTGAGGTCCCTGTGCTGTCTCTTGCCCTCACTTGATCTTATCCTCTCCTCTGGGGGCCCACGTCCTCCATCACTGCCACCTGCTGCTCTGGGCCCTGATGAGTGATGTTTTCTCACAGGTCACATACTATGGGCAGCCCAAGTGGTGATAGATGGTGGGGTGGGGTCTTTGGCCCATAGTTCCCCTGTAGGGGTTGAGGTAAGCCCTACTGTCCAGCCTTGACCATGTCCAGGTTTGGGGCTGAGGCCTCTGGGAGTCCAGAAGTGAAGAGGTGAGGTGGGAGGCAGAGGGATACTCTCAGGGAGGTTGATGCCCATCAGGAGCACCTGCCCAAGGGGCCAGGCACAGTTGTCAGCTGCCTAGGTTTTGTGCTTGAGGCTGAAGAGAGGTTCCTTGGCTAGGCAGATTTGGGAAACTGCCAATCCATGTTAGGAGATGGGGGTCTGGATATTGGGAGGAAGGAAGTATGGACTGCCTTTGCCCTGCCTGGGCAGGCAGGCCAAGGTAGAAGCCCATCACGAAAATCTCAGGAGGTGCTGATGTTAATCTTGACTGCACACCCCACCAGCACCAACAACCCTCATCCACCCCACCCCTGCGCCATGTCCCTGCAGCATGTGGCCGAGGAGCTCCAGCATCTGCTGCAGTGGCTGATGGGTGCTCCTGCTGGGCTCAAGATGAACCGGGCACTGGACCAGGTGCTGGGCCGCTTCTTCCTGTACCACATTCACCTGTGGATCAGTGAGTGCCTGATAAGGGTCAGAGGGTTGGCAGGGCTTCACATCCCAGGGACCCAGGCCTCAGCTGAGGAGGGTGGCAAGGCCCCACCTGTCCCTGTCCCTTTCATCCCCACTTCCTAGCCTCCCATGTGTGTCAAGCCCACTGTGCTGGGCTAGCTGCCCTGCCAAACATCAGGGCCAATGGTGTGGTCTCTGTGCTTGTGCTTTCTCAAGCCTCAGACATCTGTGTTTAGCAAGGAACCTGGGTACCCCAGGACCCCCAGGCACACCACTCAGGGCTGACCACCATCTCGCCAGGCTATATCCACCTCATGTCCCCATTCATCGAACGTATCCTGTGGCACGTGGGCCTCTCAGCCTGCCTGGGACTGACGGTTGCCCTGTCCATCCTGTCGGATATTCTTGCCCTCCTCACCTTCCACATCTACTGCTTCTATGTCTACGGCGCCCGGTGAGCATGTGTGTCCTATGTGCAGCCTTTGGGCCCAGGGCATTACAAGCTCTGGGGTGTGGTGAGGCACAGCCCTTATGGTGCCCATGTCCACAGACTGTACTGCCTGAAGATTTGTGGCCTGTCCTCTCTCTGGCGTCTGTTTCGGGGGAAGAAGTGGAACGTGCTTCGTCAGAGGGTGGACTCTTGCTCTTATGACCTGGACCAGGTGCCTGGGGTGTGCCTGGGAAGAGGCTCCCATCCTATAGCTGCCCCACTGCACTTGGGCTGGGGGAGGTACACACAGACGTCCCCCAGCCAGAGAGGACCTTGCTTCCAAGGCACAGAGCCTGGGGCCCATGTCCCAACTTCTGCTCCAGCTTGGTCCATTGGCTTGCTCATACCTAACACAGGAGAGCTTTCCTCTGATACTGTCTTGGCCATCTACCCCACTGGCTGGCCACCCCACAAGCCTAGCAAGTGTACACAAGGCCCATGGATGCTCCTCTCATGGTACTATGAAACAAGTCTGAGCAAGCTGTCCAGAGTTCACTTGGATGCTGTAACTGAAGTTACAGGACAGGTTGGGGTGGACATTTGGGTGTAGCCATTGCTAGAGGGGCCACTCCTGGCTGGGGCCTTGAGTTACCAGGTATACTATCCCCTTCTTCCTACAGCTCTTCATTGGAACCTTGCTCTTCACCATCCTGGTCTTTCTCCTGCCCACCACAGCTCTGTACTACCTAGTGTTCACCCTGGTGAGCCAAGCACTCATGTCATGGGGCCTCCAGTATTTGAAGTAGTCACTGCCAGCCTTAGTGAGCTGTGAGCCCTGCTCGAAGTTATGGGCCAGGCCATCTACCCCTACAGGCCATATTAACATGGCTGTTTTGGGCTTTGGGGAATATATTTTGGGCCCTAGAGTGGGTGGGGTCCTACCCTGGGTACCCCCTGCTCTGGGGCACTTGGCTGGGTGTAAGAGCGAGCAGAGCCCATGGTGAGCAGTGGGGACAGTCGGATCATGGAGGTCCTGAGTGCTGCACGGTGGACAGTGGGAGGCGAGCAGGGTCAGTGTGTGGGGCTTTGGGATTCATGGTCTCATGACCTGGTAGGAGGGCTGACTCCTTGGCCCCAGAGCAGGGGTGCTATCTCCCCTCCACTTCTTGGGTACCTGGACCAAAGGCAGGTTCTCTGCTCTCCTCAGTGTAGGACCCATGCTTTCCCCGGGGCCCTTGACCCTTGGTCACCCTTGGTCGTGTCCCAGGATCCCATCGAGTGGCTCTGTTTGAGAGCATGTCCAGCAAGGCTCTGGCCACAGCCCTGGCTCAGAGGTCCTGAGTATTGCCTCTGCTGCAGCTCCGGCTCCTGGTGGTCACTGTACAGGGCCTGATCCATCTGCTTGTGGACCTCATCAACTCCCTACCTCTGTACTCACTTGGCCTTCGGCTCTGTCGGCCCTACAGACTGGCGGGTAAGTTCTGTGTGGTGGACGGTCAGCCTCCTGACAGTTGGGAACATATATCCACTGGACCTTGCAAAAGTGCCTGCTATGCTGGTCACTTACCTGGAGGCAGTGGGATGTGGCATGGGTAGTTGGGGAAGGGAAACCTTCCTGCTCCCAGGCATCTGCTGGGCCAGCTGCCCTCATAAGGTGGGGTGGAAGGACCCCCTGAGGCTGTGGGTCAAGGCAGCTCTTGCTATGCCCTTCCTGTAATATCCTTGATTTGTTGTAGGTCTGTCCACTATAGCTTATGTGTTATTTGACTGTGGCTCAGAGAAGGTCCATCTCCACATGGTAAGGTGGGCCATGTGCCTGCTGGCACCCTTAGTCTTGGAGGGGCAGGCTAGGGAAAGGGCCACCAGGCTGGCCAGACCTATGTGACTGGAATGCCCTGCACTGTCTGGTTGGCATCCACCACCCCAGCTGTCTCCCTGGCATTCCTACTGCAGGTGGTACACCCATGGTGCTATGATAGCAGTTTGAAACTAGCTCCAGAGAGGAGGCTCTCCCTGCTAGTCAGGGGCTTTGAGCCCAGCCTGGGCAACTTAGTGAGAGTTTGTCTCAAAATAAAAAATTTTTTAAAAGGGTGGGGAAGTAGTGTGAAGGCCCTGGTTGGGGTCAGCTCATCTGGCTTGGGGGTTTGGATACATCAGGGGACCTCAGGATTTCCTGGCACAGCCACTGTCCAGCACCCATTCCAAGGTGACCATGCCCAAGTGGCCCTCTTAGCCAGCTCGAGCCACAGGGTATGGACATACCCTTTGAACCAACGTTGCCTCTTGTTCTGGAAACCCCAACCCCTTTTTTTCCCTTTTTTCTTCCTTCTTTTCCTCCTTTCCTTCACATAGTGGGATTGAACCCAGGGCTTTTGCACTGAGCTATTTCTCCAGAGCTGCAGAGCTATAGAGGCCATAGTATTGCCCAAGCAGCCAGCTCAAAAAAGAGGCAGGTTGGAAGGACAGGGGACAGAGATTGCTGTGTGCCCAGGCAGGCCTGCCACCACCTGGGTGCCACACAGAGGAAGGGGCCTTTGCTGCCAGAGGTCACTGCCTACAACATCCTCTGCTAACCAGCAGGAGGACAATAGGGCTGTCTTCAGGGCTCTGTGGGCACTGGATAGGGCTGCCACCCTCCCCTTCAGTATCTTGTTCTCCTTGTAGCTGGTGTGAAGTTCCGTGTCCTGGAGCATGAGGCAGGCAGGCCTCTCCGCCTCATGATGCAGGTAAGACCTCTCATGCCCCTCCCACTGCTCTGCCTGTGTTTGGGGACAGATGGGGTCAGTTGGTGTGGAGTCCAGGTGCCTGGGGCCAAATGCAGACAAGGGGCCCAGTGGAGCTGAGGAGTTGGGTCCACAGAGGAAGCCCCCAGGTTTCTGGGCACCATGACCCATTGTGCCTGGGGCCCCCTTTAGGGTTTGAGTGCTCATGGTGGTTTGCATGGCTGAAGCCTAGCCCAGTTCATGGGTGGGGTCCCTTTGCCACAAATCAGCCACCCTGGGCTGCCTACTTGGCTCCATGTCCCAACTCCTGCCCTAGGCCCCATAGGGCTTAAGTTCCTGGTGGAATAGAATCAGCTTAGCAAAGGCTTCAAGACCTGCAGGCATTCCCCACTGGGCCCAGACTATTCCATTCCATCTTAAACAGTCCTGGGTGCTTGGTCCTTATGGGAGGGAGCAAGACAAAGCTTTGGGTATCTTGCTAGGTTGCAGGTTGGCTTTTGGGCCAAGTCCATCCTGCCTTAGATGTTGAGGCAGCCAGGGACTCGGTGATCTTCCCCTGCCCGAGGCACCTGGGAGCTGAATGAATCTCGGGCCAGAGCATATACATCCCTAGGGGACATGTAGCTCCCACCCCACCTCACTTGCCTTAGGAACATGTAGCTGTCCTTGGGGGTTGGCCAGCTGTGTGCTGGGCAAGAGCACGTCTGGGGCAGTTAGCCCTATCCCACAGTTGCCCAGCTCAGGGACTCCCCAGAGGGCCAGCCAGGCACATGTGCCTGCACCCAAGTCCTTTCTCTGCTGATCACCATACTAACTGCCATTCTGTTCTTCCAGATAAACCCCCTGCCCTACAGCAGGGTGGTGCACACCTACCGCATGGCAAGCTGTGGCTGCCACCCCAAGCACTCTTGGGGCTCCCTGTGCCGCAAGCTGTTTTTTGGAGAGCTTATCTACCCTTGGAAGCAGAGAGGGGACAAGCAGGACTGAGGTGCCTGGCAGTAGCCTGCCCAGCACCACTGCACAGCCCACCATCACACCTCTCAGTCAATGTGTCATTGAGCTTGGGGTTCACGTGCTCTCGAGGGTGGGCAGGCTTTGTTCCAAATTCCTATCCTGATTCCAGGGCCCTTATCAGGCCATGCCAGGCAGCCTACTGCCAGCACACACTCCATCCCTCTCTAGCACCATTGGCCTTGGGACCTGCCTCTAGTGTGCTGTGATCGCCACACTGCCTGATTCCAGCATCCCCCAGGTCTGCCTCTGGAGTGGGCTGGCAGGTCCCCCTTTGGCTGTCCCCTAGTGGTGAGTGGAGGGCTGCTTCCTGGGATGCACTCCTGGCTTCTGGTATCTTCTAGCTGCTGAGCAGAATGTCCCCACCCCCACCCCCTGGAGGTTGAAGCAGCTGCTGACCTCCAGCCCCAGCGAACCAGAGCTCTTGCACCCTGAATTGAGCAGGGCTTCTCTGTCGGAGCTCCCTGAGTGGTCAAGGACCCACAGTGCTCCCACAGTATGGGTACCCCTGAGGTATTATGGCTCTCTACCTGGCTGTCAGTCAGCAGGCAATGATTGAGGCCCTAGGGAAGGAGGATAAAGGTGCCCAATGGTGCAGAAAGGTCTGTGCTGTGGCTAGGAGGGAACAGCAAGCCCTGCTGGTCTCTGGGGCACTCGGGACTGTCCACCTCAATCTATCTACTGCCCACACTCCTTGCCTCAGGCCACACCAACTCTAAGCACCCAGTGAAGGATGTCAACAGGATGGGTCCTGACCTGCCTTTTCCTTTTATTAAAATAAAACTTCAGATGTGTTTAGAGTGCCAGTTGGCCTTTGTCATCCTATATGTGCATCAGGTCTAAGGTGAACCCAGTGGGTACAAATGCCTCCTAGAGGACTTGGGTTTGCTCTGAGGTGATTGCCATGGCCTGCTTCCTGTTTCAGGACCCTGCACAGTGTTGGTAGGTGGGGAGTATGCCCATGCCCTTTAAGTCCTAGCCCAGGTAGATGGCCCCTCACAGCCTCTCCTGGCATATAGGGCTGTCATCTGGGACAGGGTAAGCCACCCCTGGCTCTGAATGTATTTGGGCTCCATAAGGGCAAGGAACTCCCTGAACTGAGCTGACCCTACCTGTCCTGCATCCTCCGGGGGCCCTGGGGGCCTCTCACCTGTGGTCCTGCTTATAGAGGAGGGCTGGAGCCCAGAGAGGCTTGTTAGCAGCTCCCTGGCCTGGGTTTCTACTCAGTGGAGACTGGCTGCAGAGCACTGAAGAGCCTCTTGTGGAACTGTGTTCACTCAAGAGCCTGCTGACAGTGGCCTGATACCTGCATTGCTGGGGTGCCACCTTCCATTTGGGTACCATGTCCAGCTCCTAGCCCCAAGTGCAGAGGCCTCTGACCTGGGCTTCCTAGCAATCAAAAGCTGGGGCTAAGTCACTCATGGGCTGCTGCACATCTTGCCTGTACCCCTCCCTGCTGTTCTGCCACCATTACTCTTCTAGCTGCCTGTCCCTGCTCTTTACCCCTTCTCCTGGCGTTCTCACCAGGCAAAGGTCCTGTCCCTCAGCCCAGGCCACTGCTCTGTGTGGCCTTGTCACGGGACTTACCTGGCAGCTGTCATCTCCTGTACAGGGTACCAGGCTGCTTATTTCCCAAGAGCTAGCCCGGGCCTGGCATCAGAGCCAGCTGAGGGTATACTGGTCACATCAGCTATTTGCAGCCACTGAGATGCCACCTGCCAAGGAATGTCCCTTATATGGATTTGTCTGATAATTTTCATGATGAGATACCACTGCTTATGTGTTTGTGGCAGGACAGCATATAAGTCAGCATATGATGCTGTCCTTGGCATCATCTTGGGAGGCATGCAAGGTCCGTTTGTCTATGCTAGGTGTTATCAACTTGATCTCGTGGCCAAGGTAGCTGTCCCCTTGTATTTTTCTTTAGTTTCTTGAGGTGTAGTTCAGGCTGGCTTTGAAATTAATTTGTAGCACAGGCTGGCCTCAAACTGGCAGCAATCCTCACTCAGCTTCCCAAGTGCTAGGATTATAGGCATGTGCCACCAAACAGGGACCTTGTTAATAGTAACTTATCTAGAGACCCTTGTGAACAAGTGAACAGCCTGTCCCTCATTGTCTTCTCACCACTAGCTGCATCATCTACCAAGATTTTGGCTCTGCCCATTCATAGGATGTTCTATGCCCTCCCCTTGGTACCAGGCCAGGGTGGGGTCTGGAGCAACTGCAATCAGGTGCTACCTGAGCTTCCTGGGCACAGGACTTCAGGGGCCAAGGTCTGTTTGCCACAGTGGGTGACCAAAGAACCTTCTGAGGGTTTGGATATACCACAAAGGTATTGCCTTAGTACTTTTTCTATTGCTATAACAAAATACTTGAGACCAGGCAGTTATGAAGAATAGAGGTTTACTTGACTTATGATTCTAGAGACTGAAAATCTAAGAGCATGGTGTTGGTGTCTGAGGAAGTCCTTGTTGCATCATAGCATAGTGCCAGGCATCACATAGCAAGACAGAGCAGGGGTGCCTGTTCAGGTCTCTTTCCCTTCCAAAGCTGCTAATCACCATGGGGGCCCCACCATCATGACCTCATCTAATCCTAATTGTCTCCCAAACATTCCACCTTTAAACACCATTAATATGAATTTGGGGATTAGGTTTCTTTTGTTTGTTTGTTTTGGTACTGGGGATCGAACTCAGGACCTTGTGTTTGCAAGGCAGGAGGCATCACCACTGATCTAAATCCCCAGCCCAAGGTTTCTTTATTTTTTGTTGGTACATTTGCAATATATTAGTGAATATACTCATTGTAGGAAGTTGGTACATATATATATCACATCTTAGTCGTTTTTATTCCCCTTCACCACCCCACTCCCTCCAACCCTAGATCCCCTTTTCATTCCACAAAAGGCCTAACTCCCTATTTTCTGTTATCTTTTATTTTGCTTCTAAAATTATTTATACTTTGGTTTTCTCCTGTAAGAAATGATTTGATATTTAACTTGTCTCTTAATTTGCTTAGCATTATGGTCTTGAGGTGCATCCACTTTTCTACAAATGACTCAAATTTATTCTTTTTTTTTTTTTTTTTAGTACCAGGGATCGAACTCGGGTCCTTGTGCTTGCGCAGCAGGTGGCAAAACTACTGAGCTAAATCCCCAGCCCTCAAATTTATTCTTTTTTTAAAAATTATTATTAAATTCTTTTATTGGTACATTGTAGGTATACAACACAATTACATTTCTCATTGGGAACTGTACCTCAAATTTATTCTTTATGGCTGAGTAGGATTAGGTTTCCAACTTGTGAAATCGTGGCCAACATGTTCAAACCACAGCAGGTATCCTGGAGGGAAGGGACAGACTGCCAGACCTCTCCCTTTTTTTCTCCAACCTCTTACCTTAACAAGGGCTGCCGGAATCTAGACCCTAGTCTTTGCTCAGAACCAATGGGCATGAGACAGGGGAGACTCAGAGTCCACTGTTGCTCAGGCCTGCACAACCCTGCAAGGAGGCGCCCAGGCTAGGGTTCACCTAGGACTTCCAAGTGGAGGTCTGTTTCTTTGGCTGCTTTGCCCTTGGTCTGAGGGCCCAGTGACAGGGAAGGATGCCCTCTCCCTTGCTGGACCAGGGCCACTCAGTGGAACCCAGTACATGCTTGCAACTGTGTGGGAGGCCAACTCCTCCACCCACCAGCCCTCCTTCCCCTTCCTGCAGCAAGGTTCTCACACATGATTACCCTAACTAGTAATTATCACTAAAGATTGCCAGAGCCACAACTTTGCACAAAGGCCACCACAACCCTGTACTAAAAGTGCTTCTGCAAGGACGGTTGCCTAGCAACTGTTAAACCTCTAATGCTAGACTTGTTATTAATCCTTGTGGCCAAGGATTATTATTTCAAAATATTTTATGTAATCCTCAATTTTGCTTTTAAGAGCTTCCCCTTGCCTCAACATTTTTTTTTTTTTTTTGCAGTACCTGGGTATTGAACCTAGACTGTTTGCATTGAGCTACATCCCCATCCCATTTTAAAAATTATTATTTTGGGCCAGGGATTTAGCTCCTTGCCTGCCTTGAAAGGGCAAGGTTCTGAGTTTGATCCCTGGTACCAAAAAGAAAAAATTTATTTTGAGACAGGGTCTTGGAAAATTGCCCAGGTTGGGCTTAAATTTGTTTGTTTGTTTTGAGACAGGGTCTATGTAGTTCAGGCTGGCCTTGAATTCACAGTGATCCTCCTGCCTCAGCCTCCCCAGTGCTGTGGTTACAGGTGTGCACCACCATGCCTGGCTGGGCTTGAATTTTTGATCCTCCTGCCTCAGCCTCCTGGAGTGCTGGGATTAAAAGCATGTGCCACAACCTTTTTTGAATATATTCATAGTTTACTATGGCTATATATTCTCTTCCTTTCCTTCCTTCCTTCCTATACTCATGGTGTGTGTTGTGGGTGGGACCTCTCTAAATGTAACCATGTCTGCTGTGACCCAGTGTCTGAGGAATGGCCACTCCTGGGCAGAAGACATGGCCTGAGGAGAGGCACAGGCAAAACCTAAGCTTCTTTAGGGATTAAGAGTGAGCTCCAGATCTGCCTGGAGGTCTCAGCATGGGTCTAGCCACTTAGATCCCGGAGGCCTGGATAAAAGGGTACCAGGAAAGCCTCCTCCTGAAACTCAGCTGCTCACTCACCAGAAGCTGCCACTCATCAGAGGAGCACCTGTGAGGAACCTCCCCAAGCACTGCATCCAACCAAACTGCAGCATGTGCATGGGTGGATGGTCAGGGAAGGCCATGTTTTCAGCCTTAGGAGTGGGGAGTGTCAGTTTGGTGCTGCCCACCAGGGGTCTTCTCTGTGTGAAGATTGCATGCTGCTGGAGTAATAGCCCGGGTTCAGTATGGGAGGGAAGATGTTCTTGTCAGGCACTGAGAGGTGTGGCAGTAGGTGCATCCTTAGCAGCCAAACACATGGTCACTGAAGTGACATGACTGCTTCTGCACAGATCTGTTTTGCCAGGAGCCATAACTTGCCTGTGCTCACATGCAGCAGCACTATCTGGTCCCCAAGGGATTACATTTGGCTCAGCTTTGACAATTTTTTGTTGTTATGACATAAGAGATTGAATCCAGAACCTCGCACATACTAAGCAAGTGCTCTGCCACTGAGCTACATCCTCCAGTCTTTATTTTGAGACAGGGTCTTGGTAAGTTGCCTGGCTATTCTGGAACTTTCCAATCTCAGTCTCCCATGTAGCTGGTATAGGTGTCAGCTGCCACACTCGGCTGTGTGTTAGTTTCAACAGCTTTACTGAGGCATCATATATATCATAAAATCCACCCATCTTGATGGCACAATTAAATAATTTTCAGTAACTACAAATGGCATAACCGTGACCATCACCCTCGGCTCTGCAAAAAATCCTGTATCTGTTAAGCAGTCATTCTCCCTTACCTTTCCCAACCTGGCAACCACTGATGTACTTTCTATGGATTTGCCATTCTGGAAACCATATAAATGGAATCATATAATATGAATGTTTCCAATGTTCATCCATGTATGAATACTTCACATCTTTATATGTGTAATATATTCTATTAAGTGGACATACCTCATTTGTTTATCCATCCAGTTGGATGTTCAGGTGGTTTCTTACACATTTGGCCTACACGTTTCTGGGTGAACAGGTATGAATTCCCGCATGGTGAGGGATTCTGTGCTTAACTTGAATTATTGGCTCGAGCGATTATGTTTTCACAAAGGCTATCAATGACCCCGGACGGGAGTCGACCGGGCCGGCGGTGCATCTGTGGCGAGATACTGGCTTCTCAGGCCCGCACCCCAACTCGTCCGTCCGCCTGTAACCAGCACTACTTAGCTGCGCCTCGCCAAGTCCCCTCAGCAGCCGTCCGCTCCCAGGCGGATGCCGGACGGAAGTCCCGTCCCTGACCCGCAAACGACGTGCCTAAGATGCTGCGTCCAGGTCCTCAGGCGGCCCTTTCTGGGTTTGTGCGAGAGCCGCCACCGCCGTCCCCTAGTAGGCCTCCACCAGGTGCCGTCGCAGTCCTGCATCCTGTTGGCTGAGGAAAGTGACCGTGTGCAAATAACGTGGCGTTCCAGCTCCTGATTGGCTAGCGCTAGGAAAGGAGCGGGGTTAGTGGGCCGTGACGGTGTGCGGATGGCCCAATGGCTCGTCAGCAGTGGCCAATCGTGACGGTAAGGGTGAGGACGAGAGAAAGCGCAGGCCAGTGGGCGGGGCTGTCGATGGCTGGGGTGCGGTGCAGCAAGCGGCTGACCGGGGTGATAGTAGATCTGACGGACGTGTAGGTAAGCCAATAGTTTCGGAAAAGCCGGAACCCTCTGGCCAATGGCGGCGTAGACGAGGCATGGCCCTGAAGGCCTCGCAACGCTGTGTGGGAAATGGGGGAGGCGGGGAGAACGTAACTGATGGGAGAATGGGCCAACAGCCGCGGGAAAGTAGGCGGCTCGCTACCAATGGCGCCCGGAGAGGGCAGAGTGGGGCGGTTATGGGGCGTGGCGACCGCAGTATGCGCGGCGCTGTGTGGGAAAGCGTGGGGGTGGGGCGGCTGTGACGGACGGACAGCCAGGCCAATGGTTCTGGGAGGGCGGGCGGCGGGCGGCCAATGTTGGCCGCGCGGCCGGGGGCGGGGTGGCGGGGCTGTGCGGTGCGGTGCGGGAAACGGCGGGCGGCCGCGGTGAGGCTGAGGTGAGGTAGGCGGAGGTCAGGAAGGCGCGCCGTGGGCGGGCGGGCGCGCGCCTGCACGTCACGCTGTGCGCCGCTCACTTGCCTCCGCCCGCAGGTGGGGCGGCGGCGCCCTTGGGCCGCGGCACGGCGGCTGGAGGATGGGCACCCAGGGAAGCCCAGTGAAGAGCTACGACTATCTGCTCAAGTTCCTGCTGGTCGGCGACAGCGACGTGGGCAAGGGTGAGATCTTGGAAAGCCTTCAGGACGGCGCGGCCGAGTCCCCGTACGCCTACAGCAACGGTAGGCCCGGGGGGCGGCGGGGCCTCGGACCCTTTGCCCTGGCATGGCATCCCTGCCGGAGCTCCGGGGTCGGCCTGAGCGGTCGAGTCCGACTGACCAAGATCCAGGCTGTGGGGCTCTGGGGGTCTGGCAGAACTAGGGTGGATCGCGGCCGGCAGCGCACGGAAGGCAGGGTCCTTTCCTACTGCCCCCCTCCGAGTCTTGCTCAGGGAACCTACTTGTGCCAGGAGAAAACACCCCGACAGCGATGTTATTAAACATTCCCTTTAACTTCCGGGTGCATGGCTCAAATACATAAGGTAGGTTGCATCACCAGCGCTTGCCTGAGCTTGCCTCTTAATTTCAGTAGTTAAGGTAAAAACGAAGTTAACAGTCGGTGGGATTGGGTTCCAGGGTGCACGGGTGTATCCTTAGAAGACCCAGCGGATCCCCTGATACCAGAGGAACTGGCGGCGTGTCAGCATCTAGTCTCTCCAGGCCCTTGGGCGCTCTGAAGTGCTGTCACACCTGACTAATTTACTTCTTCTGTCCCTGGCCTCTGTCTCCTCTCTTCTTTGTTTCTTGGGCTCTTGTCAGTCCTGTCTGGCTGCTCTGAGCATTTACTGTTTGCTAAGTCGTACGCCTTTGGGTGTTGTATCTCCTACCCTTTGGTTTTAGGACTTGTCAAGGGTATTGATCACCTAAACTGATCCAGGGCCCTTCTTCCTGAGCAGGAGTGCTGGATCTGCTGCCACCTACTCTTAGTCTCAGCCTAGAGTAGATGTCTCTAAAAGCGCAGAAGAGGAAGAGCCATGGGTTTGGTTTTAGGTGGGGGAGGGAAAATGTGAAGCCCACAGAGATGTGGGGGCCCTCACAGACCACCTTGACTGGCACTTGACAGACACTCCCAGGATGATACTCCTGGTCAGAGGGTGCATCCAGTTCCTTTTCCAGTGGTAGTATGGCTTCCTGGTGCTAGACCCCCCTGAGCAGCTGAGAAAGGGGCTGGGTTCCTTCGGGGTTTAGTGTTTTCCTGGTACTTAACTGGTGCTGCTGCTTTTTTTTTTTTTTTGTAGGGGTTTTTTTTTTTTTTTTTGTACTGGGGATCGAACTCAGGGCCTTGCAGTTTCGAAGGCAGGTGCGGTGACACTGAGCTAAATCCCTGGCCCTTTTTTGTTGTTTTTGAGACTTGTAGTTTTTGAGGGTCTTGTTATGTAGTTCAGGCTGCCCTTGAACTCACTATGGTAGTCCAGGCTGGCCTGGAACTCCTGGTGATTCTCCTGGGTGGTAAAATGCCTTGGTTTTGTTGTTGTTGTTGTTTTTTGAGACAGGGTCTTGATACATAGTTGAGGCTGGCCTTCAACTCACAGCAGTCCCCCTGGCTCAGCCTTCCAAGTGTTAGAGTTACAGGTGTGTGACACTACACCCAGTTTAACTGATGCTTGTGAAGGTCAGCTCAGCCTCTTGGCCAGCCCCACGAGCTTCAACTGTGAGCACATAGCCAGTAACTGGAGAGGTAGGACCCTTTTTCTGCTGTTCCTTTTGTCTATCTGCCGTGCATTGCCACACTTCCTACAACAGACTGACTCAAGTTGGACCAATCTTGCATAAAACATGAAGATCTACCTGAGGTAGTGGAGATGGGAGGCTCATAGGAACTGGTACCACAGAGTGCCATCTGCCAGAGATGATGTGGGAAGCTGGCTCTTAGACAGATTTTGTGGGCTGGCAGGGCCAGGATACATATGAAGGTTCCCATATGATGCTGATGTCTTGCAACATCAAGCAGAGAAGGCTGAATGTCTGGGCAGCAGCAAGACATTCCTCACGTTCAGGGATTCTTGGAGTTGAGATATGCACAGCATAAGGGTTGGGGGTTTGTGGTTGGGGCATCACCTCACTGAGCCTGGAAGCCCTCTTAGCAGGGTGAAGTTGGTGGGTCTGAGAACACTTGGACTCCCTCAGAAAGACCACTGGGTTTTGGAAGCTCTGGAACAGTTGGTTCTTTGTTTGTTTGTTTGTTTGTTTTGGTACCTGGGATTGAACTCGGGACCTTGCACTTGCAAAGCAGGTGGCGGAACCACTGAGCTAAATCCCCAGCCTGAGATTCAGCACAATGTGAAGAAATCAGTAGTCAGGAGCTTTGGAGTTTTGGTTCTCTTACAAAGAATAGGTAAATATTTCATTTTCTCCATTATTAAAAGCCCTCAGAGCCAGGCATGGTGATATATGCCTGTAATCCCAACTTCTTGGAAGACTGAGGCAGTTTGATCTCAAGTTAGACCACCCTGGGCAATTTAGTGAGACCTTGTCTCAAAACAAAATGAATGCTAAGGATGTAGACCAGTTGTAGAGTGCCCCTGAGTTTGATCCTCAGTATTTATGTTTCCAGTTTCTTATTTTTGGCCTAAACTTTCATGTTCCTAATCAGGTGGCAGGGAGGTCCCCATTTGGTGAGAGGCATGCTGCTTCAGTGAAGCCCAGACCACTTTTTTTGTTTGTTTTATTTTTTGAGACAGGATCTTGTTATGTAATTCAGGCTGGCCTTGAATTCATAATGTAGCCCAAGCTGGCCTTGAACTCATGGCCGTCCTCTTGCCTCAGCCTCCCAAGTGCTGGGATCACAGGCCTGCAACAGCATGCCCGACTAGGACCACTTCTTGGTCACAGCCAGATCACTTACTTGCCTTGAAGTCTTGTCTAGCTTGTTCTCAGACAGGTCCATGAGTTAACGTCACTCTCTCCAGCTTCACAAACACGCGTTATCAAAATGATCTTTTATTAGCATTGACACGTGAAGTGGTGATGATGTGACGTTGTGATCATGTGCCCAGCACTTGCAGGAGCCATGGTTTTGGATCTCTGTGGGGGTGGAAACCTTCTCAGGGGCTTTGGTTTCTTATTCTTTTAGGTGCACAGTGGTTTAGGGTTATGATCCAGAGCAAAAGCATTGCAGATTCTTGGTGATGAGAGCTTCCAGGAGGAAGATGTGCGCTTTCTGTGAGCAGCTTCTCCTTACGAACACACTGGGTAGTGGATCTTGCCTCTGCCTCTGAGGTGTGGCCTTTGGATAGTCAGTCTGTGTTGGCCCCAAGGCAGTTTGCTGGGTGCTCACCCTCGAGCCCAGGAAGCATCCTAGTGTAGTACACAAACCTGTCCTATTTTATAATTTTTTTTCTGAGATATGTTTCTCTTCATAATCGCGGCTGAGCTGGAACTTGTAATCCTCCTGCTTCAGCCTTCCGAGTGCTAGGATCACAGGCATGCACCAACATGCCTGGCTTATGTATGAATTTTGAACATCCTCAATTAAGACAATTACATCCTCTTGCCCCAGTCCTACAAAGCTTCCATGAGCGTTAGTGGCCTTCAGGAACATGCAGCAGGGTTTATATGCCCACAACCTGGAAGATTTGTGTGAATTAATGAGATGAATCCAAGGGCACAACTTCATTTCGCCCCTTGCTCTTTTCAGAGTCAGTGTTAGTTGAAGCTGCTGAGAAATGCCCTGTACTTTAAGCCCAGGGAGTTGGGAGGGAGAGAGGTTATTGTGGGTGAAGCAAGGCTGACACGTAGGTTTGCCATAAATGCTGGGGTCTGATAGTTATGGATATTTATAAACCAGATGATACTGTGCCATAAGAATGAGGATACTAAGTGCCTATGTCCCCAGGGTGCTGTGAGCTCCCTGCGGGAGTTAGGGCCACATTAGTGACCCAGAGGCCAGTTCAAAGAGCATATTGCTCCTCAGCTCCATGTGTTTCTTTTTTTTCTTTTTAAAAAAATTTTATTCCATTCCCCCCCTCAAGCCCTCTCCCCTCCCCATGTACAAAAGCTTTGTTTCCATTTTTTCCTTCTATTTTCATAATTTCCATGTGTTTCTTTTCATCTGACCTGAAGTTAATTTCTCTCCTAAGGGCAGGTTGAAGGAGAAACTTGAAGCACTTCTCTGTGTTGTATTTTCTTGGGTCAGAACACATTGTTAGCATGAAACTTGCACACAGAGGGTGCTAACTAAATGTGCATTTAACATGAGTGAACAGACTGTGTACAGCTTTCCTGTACTTACTTGGGGCTGGTCACACAATTACCACGGTAGCCCCTCAGTCCTTTCTTTTCTCTGTATGTGACTGAACACTAAGGTCTAGATTTCTTTCTGGATTTCATATGGTGATTGAAAACAGGGTCTGTCATTACTATTTGATGCTAGGTTTTTTGGGCAGGATGTTGACCACTGGAGGCTCAGGAGTGATCACCATGGTACAGCTAATTCCTCCAGTGTAGTGTGTGATATATACTAGGCACACTGTTGAGTGTCTCTATTCCTTATTTAATCTTCATACCACCCTGTGAGGGAGGCACTATCATCCCTGTTTTACAGTTCAGAGACAGAGGCTTGGACATGCAGAGATAGCTGCTGTCCAGGGCAATGTAGTCACTGGGCTTCTGCTTCTAGCCTTTTTTGTTTGGAGGGAACCTCACAGACCTTGAGTGAAACAGCAGGAAGGGTGTGATTCTTTTCTCCTCACCCTTGTTTTTGTCTCCCCTCTGCTGCACCTGCTGTTCCTGCACACACTGCTGGAGACCTGAGCCCTAGAGGACTTTCTGCCCAACCCCAGCCAGCCTCTGGGAACCTCTGTCAGGAGTTGGCTTACGCGCATGTGCATACACGCACACACTAGGGGCTAAACCGAGGGCTTTGTGCATGCTAGGCAAATACACTAACTCTAGCTCCAGCTCTAACTCAGGAGTTGGCCCTTTTTTTTTTTTTTTTTTTTTGGTACCGGGGATTGAACTCGGATCCTTCCACCTGTGATAGTTGGCCCTTTTTGATTGTCATTATAAGTGACTCTTGGCAGGCCCAGCCCTTCAAATGTAGACTTGTCAACTCTGCTTCCAGCAAAGGATGCTGGCCCCCTCCCCAGAGCCCACTAGGCTGAGAGTAGCTCTGTGTCTTTGTTGAGGCCTCTGTGCCTCTGGACTCCATTCCTGCCCTCTGTGCATTTGTTCATGTCCTGCCTGTTATCTTGACACCTTCTGTTGATTTGTTATAACTGAGTCCTCCCTTGGTCTTTTTCCCTGTCCTTGCCATCTGTTCCTCATCCTCAGGCTCTTCATTTCATTCATTTGCTTAGTTATGTTTTGGGCATTTTGCAGGGGATTGGGCCAGGAGCTGAGGGTGTAAGACAGAGCAAAATAGAGATAATCCTTCCTTCTTATTTCCCTCCTTGCTTTATTTCTTTTGTTTTTTCCTATTTATTTGTTTATTTTGTGGTTTTGTGACAGTGTGGATTGAACCCAAGGCCTTTGCATTGAGCCACATCCCCAGCCCTTATTATTTTTGTGAGACAGGGCCTCACTGTGTAGTGGAGGCTGGCCTTGAATTCATTATGTAACCCAGGCTGGCCTGAAACTTGGTGGTGATTCTCCTGCCTCAGTCTCCTCTAAGTGCTGGGATTACAGGCAAGTGCCATCATGCTTGGCCCCCTTTTTATTTTTAATTTTGAGATAGGATCTCACTAAATTGCCATGTTGCCCAGGCTGGATTGCAATTTATGATCCTCATGGTCAGCCTCCCAGAGTACTGGGATTACTGGCGTGAGCCACCATACCTCCTGCCTGGGGACAGTGTTTTGTTTTGTTTTTTAATAGAATTTTGAGAAAAACAAAGGGGCCTTTTAGGACGTGAGGTGGCAGGGTGGAGGATGTGTGGTATGTTGGGAGTGTACAGGAGGGCTGTGGACCTAGCCTGGAGGTCAGGGATGGCTTCCTAGAAGAGGGGCGTTCTGAAGTGAGCTCTAGGGTAAACAGGAGTGAGCCAGGTCAGAAAAATTCAAACATGAAGATTGCTGAGGTGCTCAGGTCCTCTCCAAGCTCCCCAAGTGAAAGACCTCTCTTAGCAAGCAGGTTTATGGAAGGACAGCCTGCTTGAGATTGGCTGAGGCCAGCAAGGCTAGCCCCAGGCAGTGTTTGTTGGGGGTCCAGTGAGAGTTCTTACTACAAGCTGAACTTTCTCTTTCCTTCTAAATTGTCCTTTCTTCCTTGCTCCATTTCTCCCTCTTGGGCAAGGATCTCTGTGTCCTGGGACTACCAACTGCGGCTTGTTCTATCCTCCCTTCACTATACCACTCCTGCCCTTTCTCTCTCCTTTCCGTTCCCCAGTAGAGCAGGGTCCCAGAGTCACAAACAAGGGCATCAGGTTTGCAAAGGCCACTTGTAGGTCTTCTGTATGTGCCAAGGTTCCTCCTGTTTACTTCCTTGCCATCACCTACCATGTGGTGTAAAGATAAACTTGCACCCACCTGAGGTGACAGGCTGTGAGGACAGATTTCTGTATCTAGTTCAAATTATGCTAATTGTACTGCTTTATAGTATATGTGCTGCCGAAGCAAGCACAATTGTACTGCTTTATAAATTGGATTGGCATAGTCTTTCCTACATTTTCAGAAAACAGTTAAGTTAGGTAGAATATTGGATTGTGTTTTTCTCTATCTTTAGCCTTGCTATAAGTTCTGCCAGAATGCAGAGTAAATGCTTAAGTGGCAGGCACAGAATAAGACCACCCAGCTAACTTGCAGGGAGTGTACTCACAGTTGAGATTGTTGTGCTGTGTGTATACAGTATAATGTCATCTTTTCCATTGGTGTGATTGTGGCTTGGATGATGAACTAAATTTAACAGTGTTTCAGGAAGGAAATCATATCAGGGAGCCAAGAAATGGGCAGGAAGTACAGGAAGAGAGGAATCTGGTCCTTGGTATGTCCTTTTGACTCCTGTTCTGTCTGAAGATTATAACTGGAAAGGTGCAAAATTGCTGGTCCCTGAAAACCTGGAGTCTATGAGATCATGCTTAGAAGGTGGGTAGAAAAGTGAGCCCCAGGACTCCTTTTGGCAATGAAAGTAAAGAGTAACTTTAAGCATAAGAGTGGGTAAAGAAAATGTCCTAGTTGTCAGCTTGGTAATGATGAGTGACTCTGGTGTCCATAGTGCACAGCTCTTTTGCTGAGGTCAGCAAATATTGACTAGAGCACTGATCTGTGGAAATTTGTCCTTTAGGAAGTAGAAGAAGGGATGAGGGCAGTGGAGAAGTGGAGGTAGTGAGGATGTGAGGGCCAGAGCAAGAACACAGTGGAGCATGACCAGATGAGTTGTGGCAAGGCGTCTTTGCCCATCAAGCTGGCAGATACTTAAACAGCGGAAAAGCAGTTCACACAGAATAAGGAAATACTCTGAAGAGCTAACCCTTAAGGAGAGGTGGGCAGTGGTGCCTGGAGGGGTCTTATAACCAAGGTATGCCAAATGTGCTGTGCCAGAGAGGTTGTAAGCCACAGAAAGGGCTGCTGGGTGTAAGAAAGAGTGGCAAGCAGTGGCCCTGCAGACAGAATTCACCTCAGTCCTGGGGCTCTGTGATATCTCTCAAGCCTACCAGATTCCTGCTCTGGAGGATTTGATGGATGCTAGATCAGCCAGCAGTGCTTCTTCACTTCCTCACCTGTGAAGTAGAGGCTTCCCGTTGCTGCTGTGTCTTCTCTCTCTGCTGCTACAAATTAGAAATGACTTTGTATATTTGTTTAGTATCATTGTGGATTCAGGAAGGTTTTTGGCCTTTATTGGTCGGTGTTCATATAACCCTTTGTATGTGGGGCCCCATCAGGCAGCCCTGTGTCATCATGCTCTGAGTCCCTAAGTGTCCCTGCTTCCTGGTGCAGTTTGGTGCTCCAAACAGATATTGTTCCTATCTACCCTGAAACCAGCTATTTCTCCAAGAAGCCCGGTTCCTTAGAGGTATTGCATCAATTTCTTAAATGACTTTTATTAAATATGGAGAATATGCAAAGTAGTACTACTCCTGGTAGTAAAATGCAGCAGATACAAAACATAGACAGTAAGATAGAGCTAGGTGTGGTGGCGCATGCCTGTAATCCCAGCACTTGGGAGGCTGAAGCAAGGAGGATTGCCAAAAGTTTGAGGCCAGCCTGGGATACATAGTGAGTTTAAGGGCAGCCTAAACTACATAGTGAGACCATATATTTTTTAAAAAGGCTTTATGGGGGCCAGGGATTTAGCTCAGTGGTTTTGTTCCTTGTGCAAGCGCAAGGACCCGAGTTTGATCCCTGGTATCCAAAAAAAAAAAAAAAAGGCTTTATGGGCCAAGGATTTAGCTCAGTGGCTCTGTGCCTGACTGGCAAGTGCAAGGCCCTGAGTTCGATTCCCAGTACCCCCCCAAAAATAGCTTTGTAGAATCATATTTAAACAAAATAAGGTACTGTCCATCAAACCCAGGAAAAGGAAAGGCAAGATTTGTGAATGCTTGTTGCTCTCTGCATAGAAGCAAACTGTACGCTTAGTGTTCTCGGCAGTATGCTGTCTTAGGCAGTAAGATCTAGGAGCACAGGGACCTGACATACAGAACCTTCTAGAACTCTTGAGTTATAGCATCACAGCTTGGGGACTTTTTTCTTGGACCCTAGTACCAGGCTCTCGATCATGCCCTTCACCTGATTCATGAACAAGGCTGTCCATAATTTCTACTAACTTGTTTCCATTAGGCTTCCAGAGCTCACTGTGTCCACTGTTGGCAGGGTCCTGCTCATCCATTCCATTCCCAAAATTATGGCTTGGACTGGGCCAAAGATCACATGTGCCAGCTATGCCTCCAAGTAGAACACCAAATGGTTCTCCAGTTCCTCACTGAAAGTGCCAAGGCCAGTGGAGAATCTCTGGTGGCATAAGTGATAACCTAAGACCTTACCCTGGAAGTGGGCCTACACCTGTCCTTCTGGACTTCAGCACCATCAGCGTGACTGACACTGCTGAGACTGGCCACCAGAAGTGCGCTCTGACCACCTCTCACAGGACCCGCCCCCCCCCTTCTTTCTTTTTTTTTTGAGACAAGGTCTCACTATGTAATTTAGGCTGGCCTTGAAGTCATGGCAGTTCTCCTGCTTCAGTCTCCCAAGTGCTGGAATTTCAGGCATGTATCACCATGCCCAGCAGGATTGTAAGAGATTCTTTTTTTTTTTTTCCCATTTAGTTTATTGGTACATTTTAGGTATACAATACAGTTATATTCATCATTGGGATCTTATGCCTTTACATTGATGTATCTTGTTTGTTTGCTTGTTTTTTTGATACCGTGGATCAAACTCAGGACCTTGTGCTTGCAAGGCAGGTGACGGCACCACTGAGCTAAATCCCTGGCCCCTACATGATGTATTTTGGTTCTTATTTTTTTCCCCATTCCCCTGCCCTCCCTTCACCCCCTCCACCCTTCCCTATTTATAAAGACTTTGTTTTCATGTTTTTCCTTTTCTCATATTTTTTCTTTTCCCTTCTTTCCTTTCCCCTTCCCCTCCCACTTCCTCTATTCCTTTAAACATTTTTTTTTTTTTTTTTTGGTACCAGGGATCAAATTAGGGTCCTTGCACTTGCAAGGCAGGAGGCAGAACCACTGAGCTAAATCCCCGGCCCTTACTGAGCTAAATCCCTGGCCCTTTCCTTTAAACATTTTCTTCCTATTTCACAATATCAATTATACATTTTGATTCTTACTTACACTTTTAGTTTTTCACACCAGAGAAACTATTTGGTATTTACACATATGTGTCCTATTTATTTCACTTAAGAGTGTGGCCTCAATGTGCATCCACTTAGCTATAAATGTCTCTAGTTTCTCATTTTTTATGGCTGGGTAGTACTCCATTTTAGAAAAAACCCCCACATCTTCTTTATCCAGTCTCCAGTTGATGGGCACTTGGGCTGTATCCAAGCTTTAGCTATTACAAACTGTGCCACTATAAACTTGGGTGCACATATATCACTGTGGTATGATTCTTTTAATTCTTTTGGGAAGATACCCAGTAAAGGAATAGCTGGGTCAAACGTGACTTCCAATCCTAATTGTTTGAGGTATGTCCATATTTATTTCCGCAGTGGTTGCACCAGTCTGCACTCCCACCAACAATGGAGAAGGGTTCCTTTCTCCCCATGACTCCACCAGCACTTGTTATTGGTTGATTTCATGATAGCAGCCATTTTTTCTGGGGTGAGGTGGAATCTCAGTGTTGTTTTCATCTGCATCTCTCAAATGACCAGTGATGTTGAACATTTTTTCATATATTTATTTGCTACTTTTACTTCTTTGTTTGAGAAATGTTACTGCATTGTTGATTCTGCCTGAATTGGGTTGATTGTGTTGTGTCTGCACTTTGGTATTGTTTTGGTTCTAGGGTCCTCCCAAAGAAGACTTGCAGGGAGACCTGAGCTTGTCTTCTCAAAACTGTGAAACTCTCCCCTTTAATGATGACCTGACACTTTGCTGGCTGCTCACAAGTCCCTCTGCAGAGCTCCGGTGCACTCTCCACAGTGCCCCTATGTGTGTTTGTCTCATGTGTTCTCTGTAAGAGGTTCTTTTTGTGCCCTTTTTTTTTTTTTGTACCTGGAATTGAACTCAGGACCTCACGCTTGCAGTCAGGCTCTGTGCCACTGAGCAAAATCCCCGGTCCCTGTTTTGGTATATTTTTGTACATTGGGTAAGAGGAATGTGCATGTGCCTTTCTATTAGATATTGCTTGGTTTAGTTCTTTTGTGCTACAATCCATTTATAAAGTCACAGTTTCTGTGAGTCAGGAACCTGAGCACAGGTTAGCTAGATGCTCATAGGGTCTCAGGCCTTGCACAGGCATGAGTCAAGCAAGGTATGGGCCCCAGGCTGGATCTCATCTGAGGAAAAGAATCCCTTCTAAGCTCAGCTCCTTAGGGGCTGTTTGCTATCATCAGTTCCTAGCTTACTTTATCAAGCCAGCAAGACATAGTCCAGTCTCTCTTTTTTTTTTTTTGGTACCAGGGATCGAACTCGGGACCTTGTGCTTGCAAGGCAGGTGCTGGAACCACTGAGCTAAATCCCCAGCCCACCAGTCTTTTTTTAGGGGGTAAGTGTTAAGACAGGGTCTTGCTATGTAGTTCAGACTGGGCTTGAATGCGCCATGTAGTCCATGCTGGCCTCGAACTCAAGACAATCCTCCTGCCTCAGCCTCCCAAGTGCTGGGGTTGCAGGTGTGTGCTACCACATCCAGCCAGAGTCCAGTCTCACATAACACAGTCTCAGAGGGGAAAACCACCACTATTCTATTGGTCAGAAGTAGGTCTCAGATCCCACCTACCTTCTAGGTGGAGCACTGTGTTCATAGCTGCCCAGAGAGGGCTTCCTCAGGCATGAGAGCAAGCCTCATGGAAGAGGAGCTTGTTGAGAGTGAGAATGTTGCCTTTGCCCTGGACACTAGCTGGGCATTTAGTTTGGGATGCTTGGTTGAAGTACTCTAAGGGACAGACATCAGTTAGTGTTCTCTGTTTCAGTCTTAGTCTTTTCTTAGTAACTTTGGGTTCATTATCTCAAATTTCTTTTTTTTTTTTTTGGTACCAGGGATCAAACTCAGGTCCTTGCGCTTGCGAGGCAGGCAGCAGAACCACTGAGCTAAATCCCCGGCCCCATTATCTCACATTTTTAAAGGGCTTCCTATGGGTGTTAATTATGTTAAAAAGTGGATAAGTAAGTATATAGTTAGTATTGCCATTTCTTCCTTAAAAACTTGAACCTCAGGGGCTGGGGATTTAATTTAGCTCAGTGGTTTCGCCACCTGTTGCGCTAGCGCAAGGACCCAAGTTCGATCCCCGGTACCAAAAAAAAAAACAAACTTGAACCTCAGGCAAGGCTTCACCTATCTGTTACCTGTTTAGGGACTCACACCTGGCTTGCTCAGTCCAAATACATTTACATTGATTCTGGCCCAAGAATGTGGGAAGTATCCAGCCAAAATGTCAGGTGGAGTAGGCTAGCCAGGTTGTGCATACTGGATCTTCACTCTGACAGGTCTTATAGAAACATCTAACATCTTGCCAGGTATGAAATTGCACCTGTAATCAGAGGCAGGATTGCAAATTCGAAGCTAGCGTGAGCAACTAACTTAGCAAGACCCTGTCTCAAAATCAACCCTGGCAATCAGTGGGGTAACAAAGGTTGCAGCCAGATTGCCCTCACATCCCCTATCTCAAAAATCAAAAGAGCTGGAGATGTAGCTCAGTGCTTCCTGGTACTATCAAAAAAAAGAGAGAAAGAGAGTGCCTGCATCTTTATTTATACATACCTGAAATAAATCTGTAATGAGATCAGAACTTAGCAGACATCTGAGAGTTTTTAGATCTCTTTTTCATGTATTCTATTCCATGTTGAGTACTTTGTAATTCCCTAGGGGTATGTTGTAATTCTTAGAGACTTGGTTGCATTAGTGAAGCCCTTTGAAGAAAGGGAAAATGGAAGTGGAAGGTGTGATTTATACCTTACTCTGGCAGAAAGACCATGCCACTAGCTGGGGCATGGTGGCATACACCTATAATCCCTGCACTCAGGAGGCTGAGGCAGGAGGACTGCCACAAGTTTAAGGCCAGTATGAATGACATAGCAAGACCCTGGCTCAGAAAACAAAACAAAACAAATGCCAGTGATTCACTATTGTTTGCAGGAAAGTGGCAGTTTATCAAAGATTGTCCCTAACACCTAAGCCACATGAGCCAAGGACTTTCACTCAAGTGGCCACCACAGGCCCAGCATCCAGCCTTCTTCATATGCTTTCCTAGCAGCCATGTTCATGTTCAGACCTGCCAGAGAAACAGGTCTCGGCGGTGCTATAGAATATCCCTTTGAAGAGCAACTGAGTCAGCAGTCTATTTTGATGTTCTGACTCATCTGGCGTCCCTCAGTCCCCTCTTGGAGCAGCCTCTACATTCTGAGCCCCCAGAGTGGCCTTGTGGTTGCCCCTGCCCAGCCCTGTCTGTTGTTTTCAGGCAGAACTCAGACACCAGCAGTGCAGGCATAGGGCCTAGGAGGCCCAGAGAGCCAGCATCAGGCTGTCACCTCCAGGTAGGCCTCTCATCTCCTTCAGACCCAAGGCCCTTCTAGATAGTGGTTTGCAGTATTCTCTTCACTGTCTTGAAGAGAAACAAAACCCAGACAATATATTCTACCGACATCTATGACTAAAATTTGCCTACATATATATATATATATATATATATATATATATATATATATATATATATATATATATATATATATCTGTAACACAAAGGAGAGAGAAAGGAATGTGACTGGTGATATAGTAATTTGTGTTATGTAAGTGATGGGATTTGGTGTGCTAAATGCTGAGAAGGTGGCAGGTAAGGGACATTAATATTGCTGGTGTTACATGGTTTGAAGAATTTTTTTCCCCCTCAGAACAGTGAACTCTTGACAAAATATTGAGCAAATAAGATAGCATCTCCTGTAACTGTGTGATGTTGGCATTCCTGAGAAGCAGTGTCATGATAGGGCTAATGGTGAAGCATCAGATCTGTCCATGCTGCTCTGCACAGGCATCTTAGCTGGGTCTCTGTGCATTTGTGGGACTCAGGATAGTTCCTCATGGTACATGGTAGCTGGGCCCCTGTCCCTGGCCTGTCCTTCCTGATCTTATGACAGCCAAAAAATGTCTTTACAGATTCTGAACAACCCATTAGGGATATGTAGAGCCACTGCTGTAGCTCATGGTCTGGGTAACAGTGAGCTTGAGCATATTCAGCTTCCAAAGTAATGCCTGGTATATAGTAGAAATTTTAAAATAATCTAAAGTGAGTTAGTACTACCTTTGGAAACCCCTTGAAATAACAATGAAGACATTTTTAAAAACATGTAAATCTGTAAGGTGAGAGAGAAGTTGATTAATTGAGAACCAGGATATGCTTCCTGGATCAACTGAGGAGCCACATGGCACCCTTGAAATTGACATGAGTGAAGAGAGTGGGCTGAAGTCAGGGCAGGTGCCCAGAACACTGACATGTCACAGTCCACATGAAGGACTTGTTCTCTGGGAGAATCAAGCTATGGACACCAGATACCCCTGGGTATGGTGGAGGGTGGGGTAAAACAAAGAACTAACTGCACCCTAAGCCCAAGTTGGTTCTGAATGGGGAGACTGTGGTACCCCCTACCCCAGCACTGGCAGACAGAAGCCCAAGGCTGGAGTCAAGTTTTTGCCGCACAACCTCAGCCCAAATGGAAATGACCTCCAGACATACCCACAGTGCTGATAACTTAATGTTGAGCCCCAGGTCACAAGCCAGGGTCATATAGGGCTCCCTAGATCATCTTAGCATCTTTCCTGGATGGTAAAGGGACAACCAAGGACACTAAAATGTGAGGAAAAACAGGAAAGAACCTCAGGGGACACATCTCACCACGAGATGATTAATGGCCACCTTTAAACACATTGATTGGGGTACTATCAGAAGGGACATCCAGACTCCAAAGAGCTTCTACAAGTTACAAATCAACAGTTCTATCAACAAGTTTTATATTTTTTAAAATATAGAAAGTTTAGCTGGGTATGGTGACTGATGCCTGTAATGTCAGCACTTGATGGCTGAGGCTGGAGAATCACTGTGAGTTCAAGGCCAGGCTAAACTGCATAGCGAAACGCTGTCTCAAACAAACAAACAAAATCCCAAAAAGCAAAAACAAAAGGCTAGAAAATCAGATGACTGTCCTGGAAGCCACTCTGGCTAGCACAGGTCAGGACAAAGGATAGGAGCTGGGAATGTGGAAGGACAAAATGAACAGCGGTGTTCAGATGGAAAGGGCCACTGAGGACACAGTGCTGAAGGCAAAGGACCACACAGAGCACTAAGCAGACAAGATGCCCTAAGAGCTGTTAGAAGAAAAAGGCCCCATAGGATGATCAGGGACCAGATAGCACCAGCCTCCTCTAGGAGTCACCAGGCACCAGGCAGGGCTTGGGAGTGGCTTTGTAGGACTTGGTCTCATGTAATTTTGGACAGGGACATTATAGCTGTGTAGCAGACGGAGCCAGACACCCTGGCTGATGGTTTTACTCTCACGAAGGAGGTAGATGTTTGACTCCCTGCCTCATGAGATTCCTGTCTGTAATCTCATGGTGCTGGTACTGGTGTGTCTTGTAGGAGTGTTGTGTTATTTCTAATCTGCTAAGAGGCACCAGTCTGCTAGAGTCACATGAGCAAGAAGGCTGTGGGGGATAGAGCTGAGCAATGGGCAAGGGTGGTGAAGAAGGATGGACCAAACAGGCACTGGGGCCTTGGCATCAATCAGCTGGGGGCGTTTGCTTTTTCAGCTGAAAAGTATATCAGCTTATTAAAGAAAAAATGATTTTTAGGCAGAAGGAACAAATGAATGGCACACTGAAAGAGTAAAATGTGGGTAGGCTTCTTGTCGACACTGGTGGATCCCCCATGGGTGTGGTTCAGACTTCAAACTGCTGATGTCTTTCCCCAGGCTCCGACAACTCTGCCAGCCTGTGCCCTCTGTGCCCCACCATCCCCTAGTGCCCAAGATCCAGGCCTTGTTCCAGATCACTGCTCTGCCTCCAGCTGCTGTGCTGCTCCATCTTCCCCCACCCTTCTCTCAGGCCTGCCCCATGCCTCCCCACCCTTAAGCCTTGGATAATTGCTCCTCTTAGAAACCGTTCAGACCAAGGGCTCCCTCTGGGTGGTCCTGGCACAACTCTTTAATGTGGATGTCAGCACTCTGACCGTCCTCCTCTCCCCTGGACTGTGCTTCCTGTGGCTGCTGGGTACAGAGCCACCTCAGGGCTGTGTGATGAGCGTGGGAAGCACTGGAGTCCTTATCACTGCACCTTGGGGCTAAAATGTCCAGAGCATCCAGTCCTGCTAGGGAAGAGGCTCAGGGGACCCTAATTCCTACAGTAGCTTCTGGCTGCTGCTTGACCAAGCTGAGAACAGCAGGAGGGGAAGCTGAGTTTGGACTTTGAAGCTCAAGAAATTATGCTTTTCAGAGTGAGAACTAGCCTGTACCCTCTCAGGCTTTGAGAAAGGAAGGACTAGGGAGAGCTGACATTAAAGCCAACTGCCTTTCTACCTGTGATCACCTGCTGCTGGACCCCTGTGGCCTCTTTAAGCCGAGTCCACTAGTTCAGTGCCTGTGCTTCGTGTCTGAGACCTGGATGAACTGCTACATGGCTTGCCTGGCCAGTACTTGGACATCTATAGAACTGAACCATCTCCTGATAGCTAATGTTCTATTCTGAATGGTCATGCTACACTACAAATTTTAAATGTTTTGATTAAAACTCCCACTTGTTATTTATTTTTACTTTTGGTCCTAGGGATTGAACCCAGGGCCTCATATATGCTGAGCATGTGCTCTACCATTGTAATACACCCCTAGCCCATCATCCTTTATTTTTATTTATTTAATTTTTTGGGAAACAAGGTCTCACTATGTAGCCCAGTCTGGCCTTGAGCTCATTGTGATCCTCCTGCCTCAGGCTCCCAAGTGCTGGAATTACAGGCATGTGCCACCATGCCTGCCTCCATCATCCTTTAAGAAGCAGCACAGTGGCCAGGCATGGTGGCACATACCTGTAATTCCAGCATTTGGGAGGCTGAGACAGGAGGATCACTGTAAGTTCAAGGGCAGCCTGGTCTACATGGTGAGTTCAAAGCCAGCCTGAACGACATAACAAGACTGTCTCAAAAAAAAAAAAAAAAAAGAAAAAAGAAAAAGAAAGCAAGGCAATGCTTTAAGGACTGAGGTAAGAGAAGCAATTGAAACATCAGGGCTGGTTCATGACACTTGGCTGACCAACCTGACCTAGGCAGAGACACACTCTGTCATTCTAAGGGCAAGTCTTTTTGGAATTGATGTCTATTTTTTTTTCCTGAAATTGATGTCTATTTTATAAAGCAACAACAAGGGGTGGGTGGGTGTGGGTATGTGTGTACTGGGGATTGGATCCAGGGCCCTTCACACTGAGCTACATCCCTAGCCCTTTTTATATTTTTTATTTTGAGATAGTAGCTCATTGAATCACTAAGGTACTCAGGCTGGTTCAAACTTTTGATCCCTCTGTCTCAGTCTCTCAGAGTGCTGGGATTACAGGTATGTGCTACTGGCTACACGAATAAATTATACACATTTGGGAGGTGAGTGAGAGGATCGAGTACATAAAGAGAATGCTTGATATTTTTTAGTTATCTGTGACCAGATTTTCCAAGCCTGAGAACTCTGCTTTCATCTGAGCCTTTGGGGATTTTGTTTTTGACAGGCTCCCTGTACCTGCCCTCAGCTGAACACCACTGTCCACTTTAGGAACCTGCTTCTTTCTCATCTCTGTAGATCTACAGGGTCCTATACTACTCAGCTTTCCTCATGTGCCCATGTTGGTGCCAGACTGGCAGGGAATGGAGACTTGTCCCTGTGAGGCCCCAATCCCTTCTCTTTGAGAGTCAGGATCTCTTCTGGAAGCCGAGTGTGGTGGTGCACACCTGTAATCCCAGCACTCAGGCCGAGGCAGGAGGATCCTTTCGAGTTCGAGGCCAGTTTGGGCTAGTGTTCAAGGCCAACTTGGAAAACATAGTGAGACCTTGTCTCAAAAAACAAAACAATAGCAACAAAAAAAACTCCTCTGAAGTTGCATTCTGAGGCCAGCAACCTTAAGTTACCAGCAGCAAGACCCTCGACAGACTGTGCTCACAGAATGTGGTCCTGTTCCCCGAAGAGCATAAGACAGCTGAGTGTGTGTGCAGCCAGCAGGTGTCCAGAGAGTAGAACCCTCCCACCCTCTCAATAGCCTCTTTTCTGAGTGGCTGGGCCTGATCCTCAGTGCTTCAGAGTGTTTCTGTTCTGGAAGAGCTCAGGGTCCTCACAGGGCTAGGGTTCCTCTGTCCTGTGCTCACTGTAAGAGTAGTAAATGCATAAACATATCAGGTCTCAAAGGCAGGTATCTTCTGGGTGAGTCTTTCAAAAAGTAGTCACACTGGACAGCTGAGTCAATGTCAGGGATGGCCTCAGAGCCTCTCTGAGGACAGTGCTTCCAGTGGTGGTCATAGGCTGAGGCATTGGCATGAATCTTTATACCCTAGATCTGTGGCATAAAGTCTTTCTATGCTTTTCCCAGGCACCCAGGCAGTGGAGCTTCCTGGCCAGGCATGGGGCCACAGCACCATCTAGGGGTGAGTTGGTAGCAGAGCAGTACCTTTCCTAGGAGTATGAGTTTCAAAGAGTCCCCCAGCTCAATCAAGGCTGTCCTGCGAGATCTTCCCATGGAAGTAACCCTAGTCTCAAGGAGGAACATTGAAATCAGTTTGCCACAGTGTCTCACAGGCCTGTAGAAGCTGCAGCTGCCAGCATTGAGATTCATATTGGACAGAATTCCAGGAATCAGAGAATCAGAGGGGTGCTGAGAAGAGGGCACAGGAGAGCTGGGGCTAGGCCTGAGCACTGTCTCTCCCTGAGGGTGTACACAAAACATCCTTACTTTTTATGTGAATCCACTTAGCGTAAGATCTAATGTCTTATTGGGTGTGATGGTACATGCCTGTAGTCCCAGCACTCAAGAGGGGCTGAGGCAGAAGGATTGCCATGAGTTTGAGGCCAATCTGGGCTACATAGTGAGTTCAAGGCCAACCTGAACTACACAGTGAGACCTTTTTTCAAAAAAAAAAAAAGATCTGATATCTTAACTGTGTTCAGGTGCACAACTCAGTTGCACCATGGACACTTGCATGGTTGTGTGGCTGGCGCTTACAGGCCCCAACAGTGTAGGTTCCATTTCTCCACATCTTTGTTGTATTAGCCATCTCTTGTTCTGAATCTGCCTGTCCCCTAGATGTGAAGTGGCAGCATGGGGTTTTGGTTTGTGTTTCCTGATGGCTGGCAGTGCTCAGCATTGTTTCTTGTGGTTATTACCATTGATGTGTCTTCTTTGGGGAAATATCAGTTCAAGACCTTGGCCGTTTCTAATAAGGTTGTCTTTTTATTGTTGAGTTGAAAGATACACAATTTGCAAATATTTTCTTCCATTCTCTGGGTTACCTTTTTCATTATGTCAATTCTGTCCTTTGATGTATGAGAAACAGATTTTGATGTGCAGTTAATAGACAAGGCAGAAGAATGGCCCATAAGGAGCTACTGATGCCTGAAGGAGGATGCTATGTGGTGATCCTAATCCTGTAGGGTGGATTCTGCAAGCTTGCACACGCGTGCGTGCACGTGCACACACACACATACACACAGAAACAGACATACAGATACACACTTCATGTGAGAATGACACCTGTGTTTAAAAACTGCCCATTTCCAAGCACCTGTGGAGCAACAGTTATTAAAGGTGAGAACTTAGCTGAGCATGGTGCCCCATACCTGTAATCCTAACACTTTGGAGAAGGCTGAGGCAGGAGGATCTTGTTCTGAATCTACCTGTCCCCTAGATATGAAGTGGCAGCATGGGTTTTGGTTTGAGCCCCAGCTTGGGCAACTTAATGACTTAGTGAGATCCTGTTTCAAAATAAAATGACAGAGAATATAGCTCAGTGTAGAGGCCTTGGGTTCAATATTCAAGTAGTACTGAAAAAAAAGGGCAAAAAGTTCATATGTTTTTAAGTCTTGAGTGAGAATGGTGACTAAGTGCTATAGGTAGGTGCTTTTGGAAAGGCTCTGATTTTTGCCTGTAAGTTAAGTATCCAGTGCTGCCTGCTGCCACCAACTTCTCTTGCACTGACCTTTCCCCATAAAAGTCTAAAAACTAACCTTCACAATATAGTAAGCATAAGTTCTCTGGAAAGCTCTTCAGAAAAACAACATTTTAAAAGATTACTTTATCCTCGTTGGGCATGGTAGTGCAGGCCTATAATCCCAACACTTGGGAGGCTGAGGCAGAAAGATCACTGGAGTTTGAGGTGAGCCTGAGTTACATAGTGAGTTCAGGGCCAGCCTGAACTACATAGTGAGGCCTTGTATCAAAATAAAATTAAAATAAGTAAACAAATAAAAGATTGCTTCACCCTTGACAGTGCTTTAAGCACACTCCAGTTGCCAGCACCAGGGGGAGGCTGTGGTGAACCTGAGAACTGGGAAATGCGTCATCCCTTGAGAGTTCACCTTTAGAGTCTATAAACTGTAGGTCAGAGTGGAGATTAGCTGTCCTCCTCTGGGAATGCTGGGGTCAAGCCTCAGGAGAGAATGGAGAGGGTGGCATAGGTAACATGCAACTGATGTTCTGCCCTGACCCCCATGGTTGCCATGTGCTGTGTTGGGGTCTTGAGAATGCCACAGCCTAGGGCAGTGAGCATCCTGCTCCTGAGCACGTTACTGTGGGAATAGGGGAAGCTTTTCTCTACTTTGTGGCAGACTTCGGTGAGGAGTTGCTAATGGTCATCTCTCCCCATGCTTCCTCCCAGGAATTGACTACAAGACAACTACCATCCTGCTGGACGGCCGACGTGTCAAGCTGGAGCTCTGGTGAGTCAGGGTGATCAGATGAAGACAAGGAAGCCAAGTGAGAAAACAGGAGAATGCCCAACTTACTATAACTTTCAATAGCCATTTAAATAGAACCTGTTCAAATTACACTTGATCTTTAGCCAAAAGGCCGAAAAGCGATGAACCTGTTCAAACTGGATTTTGCTCCATGATGGGAAAAACAAAGTCTAGAGCATTTAGTTCTGATAGAACCCCCTTCCCTTTTTGCCTGTGTTTCCACAGTGGCCATATCCCTTTTCTACAACCTTTTATGGGCTTCACCTTAAAGACCATATTCTGCCAATATCCCAGAGGGTGTGGGTGGCGGGAGAGGGGTTAGCTCAGTGGTTCTGCCACCTGCCTTACAAGCGCATGGTCCTGAGTTCAATCTGTGGTACCAAAAAAAAAAAAAAGACCATATCCCAGAGCTTCAAAGTCAAGACATGAATACCCACAGGGCTGATTGTCCAGCTAATGTCCCAGGCTCCCGGGCCCAGTGGAGAGACTCACTTGACAGGCAGATGAAGGCTGGAGCCCTCTGCTACCTGCCTAGGTAGTATAAAGGTTTTGGGCTGGCATGATCTGTGCATTTGGCACCCTTTTGGCACAGCCCATCTGTGTCATCCTCCCCCGGGTCTTCTCACCATGTTCAGGGTGAACTGCAGAGTAAGAGAAGGTGGGATGGAAGCTTCTCACACAGGGACCACATTTGTACCCCGGAGGGTCCCACAGCTGTCGTTCCTCCTGACCTTCCTTATGTGTTTCAGGGACACGTCGGGCCAGGGCAGGTTCTGTACCATCTTCAGGTCCTACTCCAGGGGTGCACAGGTAAGACCAGCAGTGATCTTTGTTGTCTTTCAAATGGATGCTTCTCCTGATCTTTTTTTTGGAGGGGGGAAGTTTTTTGAGACAGAGTCTCACTATGTAGTCCAGGCTGGCCTTGAACTCACAGCAATCCTCCTGCCTCAGCCTCATGAGTGCTGGGATTACAGGAATGTACCACCATGCCCGGCTCTCCTTTTTTTTTTTGGTATCGGGGATTCGAACTCAAGACCTTATGCTTGGGAGGCAGGAGGCAGGCTGCGGAACCACTCAGCTAAATCCCCAGCTTCCTCGGCTCTCCTGATTGTTTTTGAGTTGCTATATTCCTTCCTCAGGGTATTTTTATATCTGAACTTCGGATTTCCCCTAATAGCGCAACTGTATTTGCAGGGTGTAGTCTCCTGCGGCCCCCTCTGATTGTGGTGCCTAGGTCCCCAGTTTGCCAGCTGTCAGCATTGTCTTCACAGCTGCGGCTGCAGAGTGTTCCTTGAGCCTAGCACAGCCACCATAGTGGCCTCGTCAAGCTGTTGAAATGTCGCTTGTTCACCAGAGGTGTCTTCCCTGTGTCTGCACAGGACCCCTCAGAATTACAAGGCTGCTGAGGGTGCCCAGACTGGATCACAAGTCACGACTGTAGAGTAGAGGTATTGAAGGTGGGCTCTGAACCAGAGGCCATGTCAGATCCTCAGGAGTGGGATGTGGCAGCAGCACAGAGCAGGATATGGGGGCTTGTCCAGCCTGTGGAGGAGCAGTGTATATGCATGGGTGTTGTATGGATGTGTATACAGGGTTTGTGCACTGGTGTGGAGGCCGTACTTGTTCTTTGTTCCCTGGACCTCCCAGCATGGTTTCTGATCTGTTTGTCGTGCTGAAGCTGGAAGGGAAGGAAGTCATGAACAGACTGCTGTAGACATGGTGCTGCTTCAGTGTGAGGGATGTGCCTGGGAGCTCTGTTTCACTGTGATGCACACCATTATTTGTGAAAGAGCCAGAGAAACCCTGAGGGTCGGATTCCAACCCAGGCAGTGTCCTCAGCAGTAGCGGGTTGGGGCAGGTAGGAATAATGTTTAGTCTGGGGTCTGGATACTTTCAAAGAAAGGTCACAAGTTCAGGTGCATGTTCTATGACTTCAGGCCTCAGGTGTGTCTGCTCCAGACAGGACCCTGTGCCTATGGCTGCCTGCCTCTCTGCATGACATCCAGGGGCTCAGCCTGGCCTTCTTCCTGCCACTCATAGACTTCATAGCATTTCTCCCATTTCAGGAGGCCCAGGGGAAGAAAAACCCATTGGGGGCGCTGGATTAAAGTTGGTGAGGTGCGTGTTGGCAGATCGGATTGAAATCACTGAGATGTTGGTGGGGTCAGACGGA
This sequence comes from Heterocephalus glaber, assembly GCF_053883595.1. NCBI lineage: Eukaryota > Metazoa > Chordata > Mammalia > Rodentia > Bathyergidae > Heterocephalus > Heterocephalus glaber. Next base: position 1,847,110 of record NW_028258467.1, on the reverse strand, counting down.
AGCCAGTGAGGTGAATGTTGGGACTGAGTTGAAGTCAATGAAGTGGTGTCTGCAGGACTGGATCGAAGTCATTGAGGTGGTTGTAAGGGGTGTTGGATTAAAGTCACTGAGGTGGGTGTTGGCCAGGACTGGGTTGAAGTCACTGAGGTGGATGTTTGCAGGGCTAGATTGAAGTCTCTGAGGTGAGTATTGGCAGGGTTGAGTTGAAGTCATAGAAGTGAGTGTTGGCAGAACTGGTTTGAGGTTACTAGGTGGGTCTGGTCAGGGTCACTAAGGTATTAGGAGTATCAGATAGAAGCGGCTGAGGTGTTGGAAGGGCTGATTCTGCCTCTTGTAGCCAAGGCGTCCTATATGAAAGCTTCTTAGACGTGACAAGAGGTGAGACGGACTCCGTCTGTGGACTCACTCCACTTGCAGAAAGCATGTTTGATCATTTCTCTATACTGAAGTATGGTCAGCATCAGCTCTGGTGTCTCCCCTCTGGTGAGGGTGGCCTGGAGAAAGACACCCAGCTAATCGGGGCAGCACCTGTGCAAGAGTCCTGCAGAAGGCCTGAGTGCTGCTTGCCAAGCTCTGTGGCCCATCACTGTCCCCAACCTGGGCACCCATAGTGGGTGTCTTCAGCCCAAAGTCTCACTGGAGTTGTTGATCCTCAGGTAATCAGAGACCACCAGGAAGCCCTCAAGTATGTTCTTCAGTTTGAGCACTTGTTACTTTCCCCTTTCTGGTACCACAGGTGAAGGTAATTTAAGGGGAAAACCATAGGGCACAACCCTAGGCCACCTCCAGACGACAGGATTGTGAGGAACACAGGGGCAAAGGGTGCGTTCCATGAGGCTCTTTTTCTATTGAAGAAAGAACAGTATCTTTACATCTAAAAAAAGATTTTCTATTTGTCTTCCTTTTGCCTATCAGCATTTCCTAATTCTTCCACAATAAATATTTACAGTATGATCAAACTATATGGTGAATGTTGATTTTTTTTTTTTTTTCCTTGTCTTGTACTGGGGATTGAACTTGGGACCTTGCACTTGCAAGGCAGGCGCCAGAGCCACTGAGCTAAATCCCTGGCCTAAAATGTTAAAATTTTAAAAAATTTATTACAATAAAAGACACACTGAAGTTAATCCCCTCAAAATACTCCTTTTCAAACACACTTACGCTGTCATTCTTGCCACTTTTTTGTTTGTTTTCGGTACCAAGAATCAAACTCAGAAAAAGAAAAAAAAGAAAAAAACAAGAATCGTACTCAGGACCTTGTGCTTTTGAGCAGCACCACTGAGCTAAATCCCCATCCTTGTTTATTTGTTTTTTGAGACAGAGTCTTGCTATGTAGTTTAGGCTGGCCTTGAACTCACTACATAGCCTCAAACTTGTGGCAGTCCTCCTGCCTCAGCCTCCCAATTGCTGGGATTACAGGTGTGGGCCACCATGCCCGACTTCTTGTTACTTTTTGAAGCAGTTCTGGAAGTCTTCTTTTGTGAATGTTTTTATAAGGTAGGATAAAAAATATGGTGAATGCTGCCACCACATGACATCCAATGAAAAGACAGGCTTGTAAAACAAAAAAATTATAGTGTGTCCTCACCCACTTTGTTCACCATATCTGACACTGTGCAACTTCTCGCTCTTTCCCAAAATCAAAAGGACCATGAAAGGTAAACATTTTGAATTCAAAACATTAAGGTAGCCAGAACAGCATATGAAAGAAACCAGGGCCGGGGATTTAGCTCAGTGGTTTTGCCGCCTGCCGCTCAAGTGCAAGGACCCGAGTTCGATCCCCAGTACCAAAAAAAAAAAAGAAACCAGATGTGGTGGCCTACACCTGTAATCCCAACACTCAGGAGGCAGAGGTACGAGGATTGCTGCAAGTTTGAGGCCAGCCTGTGCTACATAGTGATGTTACAAATGCCGCATGAGAGACCATTCAGACACAGGCTTTGTGTGAGCACCCTGTCTGGGTGCAAGCAGAGACTGAAATCGGGGAAGATTTCAGCAGCTGGCTGGGAGAGAAATTAGGCTTTTGTAGGATTTTAGAAGTGGGGCTATGATCTGCAGTGGAATGTTTATGCTTAAGGGTCCAAGGACAGTCAGTACAGATATGTATACAATACCAGACTCTTCAGAGCTGGGGAGATTGTATATTCCATCCTAAATTTTCTTTATGTCCATTTGTTCTGTTTGTTGAGGGCAGCCTGTTTGCTGAACATGGCATGTTTGCTGTGAAGGTTTCATTCAGGCCAGGCATAACAAGTGAGTTCAAGACCAGTGTTTCTCAAAAAAAAAAAAAAAAAAAGACATGAAAGAGAACTTCCAGTACTGTTTCAAAAACTGACCAGAATGATGGGATAAGTGTGTTCAAAGTGAGAGAGTATTTTGAGTGGGGTTAATGACAGTATCATTTATTGTAATAATTTTTTAAAAATTTAAACACCGTATTTTTCAATCATACCTCATATGTTTATTGTGGAAAATTAGAAAATGCTGACAAGCAAAAAAAAAAAGGAAAAAGAAAAACACACACATACACACAATAAAACATCTTTTATAGATGTCAAAGATGTATAGAAAAGGGCCGGGAATGTAGCTCAGCGGTGTAGCATCTGCCTAGGAAGTGTGAATCCCTGAGTTCAATTCCTGGTACAAAACCCCAAAAAAGATGTATAGAAAAGAAAACAAAGAAAGTATTTGACTTTTATGACAGCAGGACTTGGCTGTGGTGTTCTGTCCCTCTGCCAAGAGGGATTGTGCTGGATGTAGCAAAGAACAGACCCCTGTAGCCACTTCTGCTCAGTATGTGTGAACTCTTACAAGCTCTGTCTTTACCAGACTGAGTTTTCTGGGAAGCAGAGTTTGTGTCTCATTTCAGTATTCTTTCCAAAGTGTCTAAGCCAGCCATGGTGGCACACGGCTATAATGCTAGCATCTGGGAGGCTGAGGCAAAAGGATTGCCACCAGTTGGAGGCCAGACTTGGCTACCTTGTGAGTTCAGGGCCAGCCTGGGATACATAGTGAAACTTTGTCTCAAAATAAAAACAAAAAGTAACAACAACAGGGCTGGGGATGTAACTTGGTGCTTGGTGGTGTCTGGCAAGTGCAAGGTCCTGAGTTTGATCCCCGGTACCGCAAAAAATAAGTAACAACAACAAAAAAATCCTAAAGTGGGGGACCAGGGATTCAGCTCAGTGGTTCTGATGCCTGCCTCTCAAGCACAAGGTCCTGAGTTCAATCCCTGGTACAAAAAAAAAAAAAGTATGGCTTCAATATGCATCAACTTAACTATAAATGTCTCTAGTTTCTCGTTCTCTATGGCTGAGTAGTACTCCATTTTATTAAAAAAACACATCTTTATCAAGTCTCCAGTTGATGGGCAAAATTTATTTTTAACAAAGCACCTCTTCATCTAAGTTGGGTTGATAGTTGCATAGGTGCGTATATTTGTCAAAAACCAAAAATGAGGGTTTTAACTTCAAACCTGTGTATTTTCTAGTATATAAGTTAAAGTTAAAGATCACTAATTGTAATAGAGCTGGACATGATGGTACACACCTGTAATCCCTGCACTCAGAACGCTGAGGCAGGAGGATTGCTGAGAGTGCAAGGGAAACTCAAAGTAGGGAAAAATGAAGCCTAAGATAGCTACACTTTGGTTCAGGCTGGGGGGAGGGGGTGTTCTGGTGGACATTAAATCCAAGTCAGCAAGATTTCAGCACAGGCGCACCTTATTAGTCTTAGTGTAAATAACTGATATAACCAAGGTTGATGCTGGCCAGTATAAATAACTTATAGTATAACCAAGATCATTACTGGCATATGGCCACTATTGTGGGTTTTGCTTTGTTTTTTGGATACTGGGGATCAAACTCGGGACCTTGTACTTTTGAAGCAGGTGGTGGCACCACTGAGCTAAATCCCCGGCCCAATTGTGGTTTTGGTTGTGTTGTGTTGTGTTGTGTTTTATGACAGGATCTTGCTGTGTGTTCCAGGGTGGCCTTAAACTCACTATGTAGTTTGTGCTGACCTCAAATTCACAGTGATCCTCCTGCCTCAGCCTCCCAAGCGTCGAGATTACAGGCATGAGCCACTGTACCCAACACTATTGTGTATTTCTGTATAATGTAGACTGCCATGAGGGCTGCTGGGAGACTTAAGTGGGTGAGGACTGCTGTGAGAATGGGTGGGCTAGGGCCCTGAGGAATGCCATATGAGTGCATGCATATGGTTAAGCTGAGCAGCTGAGAATAAAGTCATGTTCAGACATTTCCACAACTCTGTTTCTCTTCTTTGGGCTGACCAAATCTCCAGTGAATCTTCTCAGTCTGATCTGGTGACATGACATTTGGTATAATGTGGCAGGATTCGTCACAGCACAGGCCAAGGCTGCACCCACAGCAGAGGTTAAAAAAAGAGACCAGCCCATAGCAGAGCCTTGAATGAAGAAATATATACTGCTCATATATCGTGTCCAGAAAGAATGTATGCTGCCAAGATAACATAGCTCACAGACAGCTCTAGGGCTGAAGATACCAAGCTGCTGCCATGCAGGAAGGCACATCCAGTAGTGAGGACAGAAAATGAAGCAGCAGCAAGCTATAGCCCAGAGAGCCCATGAAGATAAAGAAGACCAGTGGCAGAGCCAGTACGTGGGCAGATCTGGCTCCAGGGGCTTGAGGCCTGAGAGTGGAGTGTATAACAGGGCTACAAGCAAAATCTAAGTCTGAGTCCAAGTCAGAGATGGAAGCAGGTGCAGGGCCCGGGCTGGGGCCACTACAAGGAAAGCAGCAGGTGGCAGATCCTCCCCAAATGACTGAGTTATGCCTCCTGGGATCAGAAATAGACTGGCTTGTGGGAACATAGTCTAGAGAGACACCTGCCAGAGACCATGGGTACACAGAACTGATGCACATCGTACAGGGGCTGAACATAGGACAGTCACTGCCTAACAGAAGTAGCAAATGTGGTTGACCAGTGAGGGTTGGGAAGAGGAGCTCAACCAAGGCTCCTGGGGCAGCTGGAACTGGCAGTTGCCAGGAGGCAAATCTGAAGCTGAGAGTGATCCCAAGGCTAGATGGAGGAAGCAGCTAGTGCCGTTGCAGGAGGCTGAGGGGTACAGAAAAGAACAAGGAGTTCAGGCGGTAAAGAAGCAGGAGCCCAAGCAGACTGAAAACAGCCAAATGCCTTACTGTTAACCCTCTGGAGGCAGTTACACCCCTATTAATAGTTCCCAAAAAGGGGGTCACAAGTGGGACAGACCTGTGCCATAAACTTGCAGGACTACATGGCCTCTATGGATGATGCCATGCAGGTTTAATTTTCATTAGGGGCAGGACCAAGGTGCTCAGGGGAAATGCTGTAGTACTTGAGCCTCATGTTGTGTTTGGCATTCATTGGTCCCCCACAAATGTACAGTGTGTGCTTACATCAGTGGGCATCAAGACAAACTGTAGCCTGATTTAGGACAATCCTGATAAGTTCCTGGGAGAGAAGGCCTGCATAGATGGCTACAAGGGATGTACCATCAAAGTGAAACTGGCAACTGTGGTGCTGGGTGTAGGTTATTTGCCTTTTCAAGCCTATACCATGCACATCTTCCTGACACAGAGTACATCCAGAGGGAGGACATCCTGCTGGGGTTGAGATTGCAAGGACAGTTTGCCTTCACATGAGAAATAAGATAGTGGACGTTAACTGTGTTGCCACAGGGTTATTTGCACACCCCTACTACGTGCCATGGGCTGGTGCCAAGGACTTGACTGCATAGTCCTCCCTATGAGTCAGCCCCGTGAGACATGCAGTTATAGTATTTCATTGTACTGATGATTTTATGTTAACCTCTGATTCTCTTGCAGGTCTGGACATGTAGATGGACCATCAGCGAGGCCAAGGTCCAGACCTGGGCTCTCTGTCAAGTTTTTGAAAGTTGTCTGGTTGGATGGGATGGAGGCAGTACCAGAGGCAGTTATTGATAAGATACAGAAGTATCCTTGCCCTACCACGTTGAAGCAGTTACAGACTTTTCTAGGGCTTATAGGGTATTGGAGGGCTTTTATTCTCCATTCAGCCCAGATCTTAAAACCTTTGTACAACCAGAATAAAAAGGGTATAGCCTGAGATAGGACAGAAGATGCCAAGCAGGCATTTGGGGTGGCAAAGCTGTCTGTGCAACAAGCACAAGCCCTGCAGGTGACTGACCCCAGACACCCCTATGAACTAGATGTTCGTGTAACTACTGAGGGCTTTTGTTGGGAATTGTGACAGTGCACAAAATGGGTGCACATGCCCTTAGGATTTTAGTCACAATTATAGAAGGGGCTGGAGGTCTGGTATTCTTTCATAGAAAAGCTGCTAGCAGCTGTATATGTAGCCTTCCATGCCTGTGAGTCAGTTACTGGGAAGGCCCTTGTAAAGGTACAAGCCATTAATCCAGTGACAGGAGTCGCTTAAGTGCCAATGCATGTTTAGTATAACAGTACAGAGCACAAGTTCCCTTTCTGGTGAGTTACAGCAGGTGTTAGGGCTGGTAGAGTATGTAGACGAGGCTGTACCATCATCCTATCCACCTGAGGAGCCAGAGAAAACCCCCTGTAAGGAGTGCCAGCTGTTGATACCAGCAAGTGCCTAGTATATGGACAGGTTGAGCCATGGGCTAGCCACACAAGAGATGGCTGTGATTGTGCAGCCAGAAAACAGACAGTATTTTAGTTGGATACTGATACAGACAGATTAGCAATGGGCTGAGCTGAGGGCCATATAGGTAATAATTACCCAAGAGGGCCCTCTTAGCATATGCACTGACAGGCAATATATAGAATATTGACTCTATGGCTTTCTATGTAAAAGGCCAAGGGGTGACTTGTTGGCCATCAGCCCAAGTGGGGCCAAGCCATGTGGTAAGACCTGTAAGAGGCAGGCCACACAGAAGAGGATAAACAGTAAAATAGGTCAGGGAACAGCCAGCGCTGGGTCTACAGAAAGGCCAGCAGGGCCTACTTGTATAGTTTTACAGGTTGTGCACTGCACCAAAGTCCACAACAAAAAAGAGGAGTTTGCCCAGAGGGGCAAGCCACTTTCCATCCCTATAAGGTGCTGTCCAGAGTGAGAGACCCCAACAGGAAAAAGCCCCTGTGTTTAGCTTCTTAGGGATGCCAGAGGCCTGGGCTCAGGTCTGGGCCCAGGAAAAGGGACTAGATGAGACATTTGCAAAGAGCTAGAAAGCTAATTTGTCTGCCAGCCTTGGACCAGCTGAATGAGTATGCCAGCATGGCCCCCAAAGGTAACTATATGCATGAGCATACAAGAACAAGGGACTCTATTATGGCCTATACTGAGTTCTTCTAGTATTGCTGTTATAGCATATGAACACAAAGTTCAGCCCTATAGGCCTGCATACCCACTAAGAAATCACATCCCACAGCCTGAAGGGGGATGGATTTTAGGAAAAAATGAAGCCTAAGATAGCTACACTTTGGTTCAGGCGAGGGGGAGAGAGGGGTCTGGTGGACATTAAGACCAATTAGCAAGATTTTAATGCAGGCAGACCTTATTGATGTCATTGTAAATAATTGATATAACCAAGATTGATGCTGACCAGTGTAAGTAACTTATGTAACCAAGGCCATTACTGGCACATGGCCACTATTATGTATCTTGCTATAAAAGTAGATTGCCACAAGGGCTGGCAGACTGTTAAGTGGCTGAGGACTGCTGTGAGAATGGGCGGGCTAGGGGCCTGAGAACAGCCAGTGAGTTGCATTCAGCTGAGCTCAGCAGCTGAAAATAAAGGCAAGTTCAGACATTTCTACGACTCTGTCTCTTCTTCAGGCTGCTCAAATTTCAGGTGAACCTACTCAGTCTAACCTGGTGACAAGACAGCTACATAGTGAGTTCAAGGCCAGCCTAAAGTACATAGCAAGATCCTGTCTCAGAAAACAAAACGGGGCCAGGGATTTAGCTCAGTGGTTCTGCCTCCTGTCTCGCAAGTGCAAGGTCCAGGTTCAGTCTCCAGTACCAAAAAACAAAACAAAACAAAAAATTTAAAAATCCGGGCCAGGGATTTAGCTCAGTGGTTCTGGCACCTGCCTCACAAGTGCAATGTCCCAAGTTCGATCCCCAGTACCAGAAACAAAACAAAAAATTTAAAAATCTGGGCCAGGGATTTAGCTCAGTGGTTCTGCCACCTGCCTCGCAAGTGCAAGGTCCTGAGTTTGATCCCTGGTACCAAAAAAAAAAAAAAAAAAAAAAAAAATTTAAAAATCCTAACAGTAAGGGCACCCTCCCTTAGGTCTAGCTATACTACTTCTAGGAATTTGTCCTACAGGTTAAGTCAAACAAAAAATATGTATACTGTATGTGCTCAGACATTTGTTAACAGTAAGGCAAGATTGCTCAAGATTAATTAATGAGCTTGTTATGTAGTGCTGTCAGCCATTGGAAGAGCCGGGATCTGAGCTTCAGGTGGGACGAGCCCTGGTGCCAGGTTCTTTGTAGGAATTGAGCTGCATGGGGTAGGGACATGTAGGAAACATGAAAAATGTTATCCAGGGTTATTCCTGGATGGGAGTGGGAAGCTGGAGGAGAGGAGAGCCTGTATTTATTTATACTTTAGAGTACTAATTAGGTTTAAAAATCAGAGCATGTAGCTGGCTGTAATCCTAGCACTCTTGAAAGGCTAAGGCAAGAACATCATAAATTTGAACCCAGCCTGGGCATTTTAGCAACTTAAGGCCTTGTCTTTAAAAAAAAAAAAAAAGCCAGGGATTTAGCCCAGTGGCACCATGCCTGCCTTGCAAGCGCAAGGTCCTGAGTTCAATCCCCTGTACCAAAAAAAAAAGTAGAAAGGACTGGGGGTAGAGGTCAGTGCAAAGGTCCTGGGTTCAATTCCCAGTACCACCAAAAAACAAAAATAAAAACTCAAAAGTGTGTGTGTATTCCTTTTTTTTTTGGTACTAGGGGATCAAACTCGGGTCCTCGCGCTTGCGCAGCAGGCAGCGAAACCACTGAGCTAAATCCCCGGCAAGTGTGTATTGCTTTTATTGTTAAAGAGGCAGAATATGGTAGAAGAGTATTTGTCCCTTGTTCTGCCCCTTTGAGACACACAGTTGATAGTGAAATCCTTTTTTTTTTTTTGGTATTGGGGATCGAACTCAGGTCCTTGCACTTTCGAGGCAGGCATGGTGCCACTGAGCTAAATCCCCAGCCTGATAGTGGAATTCTTGTGGGGCTAGTCCTGGTAAAAAAACAAACCACATTTTGATATCTGAGCTATCCTGCTTTGTGGTTCATCCCAGATAGTTTTCCCTGACAAATCCATGATCACTTTGTTCCCTCTGCTTATAATATAACCAGCACTAGCATTTGTCTTTTTCTTTTTTTTTTTTTAATATTTGTATATACTTTATTGGTATATTTTAGGTATACAATATAATTACATTCATCATTGAAAATTTGCACCTTTACATAATCTCTCTTGGTTCTTATTTTTCCCCCTTCCTCTGCCCTCCCTTCAACCCCTTCATCCCTCCCTATTTAGCATTTGTCTTTATGTCCTTCCACCTTATCTCTTCTGCTCATAACCCAACTCAATGGACTTGGGCAGAAAGGGCCTGCAGAGCTGGGAATGCTGGTGCTGGCCAGGCAGGGTGGCAGGGCTTCTAACGACTGGGGCTTGGGGAGTTGGGGGTGGTAGGATCTGGGTCTAGCCCTCCAGCGCAGCAGGTGAGCCTTCTGCTCATTTGTTTCAAATGTGACAAGAGGGCCAAGGATTTAGCTCAGTGATTCTGGCACCAGCTTCGCAAGCCCAAGGTCCTGAGTTCGATCCCTGGTACCAAAAAAAAAGAAATGAGTTACTCAAATGTGACAAGAATGATGGTCACTGCAGAAAATATGGATCAAAAGCAAGAGGGCCAGGGATTCAGCTCAGTGGTTCTGCCGCCTGCCTCACAAGCGCAAGGTCCCAAGTTCGATCCCCGGTACCAAAAAAAACAAAAGCAAGAAATATAATCCATCCACCACCCGACCTTATGCCATTATGTTGTGTGTCCTGTAAACCTTCAGTGCAATGCATTGTATGTTTGCTTTTATTATTTAAAAAATCTACTGGCCAGGTGTATTGGTGCACCCCTGTAATCCCAGCACATGGGAGGCTAAGGCAGGAGGATCGCCACAAGTTTGAGGCCAGCCTGGGCTAAATGGTGAGTTAAGATCAGCCTGAACTACATAGCAAAACTCTGTATTAAAAAAAGAAAAAAGAAAATCATACTGGACATAATATCTGGGACCTATATTTCTTACCTCATGATTTACTGGGCATCTTTCTGTGACCAATAACTATGAAGTATATGTGTTATTTTTATTGTCTGTACACATATGTTCTACCTTCATTTACTCAGTTGTCTCCTAGGAGTAGACATTTGTTTTGTTTGTAGTGTTTGGACTACTAGGCAAATGATATCCCATTAAGCTACACCCCCAACCCTGAGAAATCAATCTGGATATGCCTAAAGACCACCCTACAGATGTGCATCCCCATGGTACACAGATTGCCATATTGGAGGGTGTGGTGTTGGGCCTTTGGTGCCTCTGTCTACCCTACCCTCCTAAGCAGCAAATAAGAGGCTGTGTTCCTGTCCCTAAGCAGCAGTGCTTACTCCTGGGTATGCATTTGTTTATAGTCAGTCTTATCATTTTCCACCAGCCGAACTGTCTCAAGTTTGTCAGTTCTTTAGTGATGCCTGCCCTTGGGGTTTCCCTCCAGGCTAGAGAGGTTCCTCCCCAGCCACTGTACCGTCCAAAGGGTAGGGACTGCAAGGCTGGGGTTCAAGTAATTTTGACCCTTGTCTTAACAGTACCTGAGGGCTACACCAAAGTCTTCTAGAGATGTAAGTATGTGTTTGAGGAAAGGCACTGGGTTACAGGCGCAGCCCAGTGATACAGTGTTTGCCTAGCATGTGCAAGTCCCTAGGTTCCATCCCCAACATTGCAAAACAAAAAATAAAAGGAAAAGCAATAGGAGTCCAAATTTTTCGATGCAGATTATCTCTCCCTTCATTCTGAGGTGATCTTTCCTCTTTGTTCTGTATTGCCCTCTGCTACATGAAGATTGGTGGGACAGGGAATGGTGTGGTCCTGCCTCACTGGATGGGTTCAGATCCCTGAGCCTCTTTTAAAGCAGAATCATGGGATGAAAGATGAACATGCAGTATTGTTGTGTAACCTCCTGTGGTGAGCAGTGTGCTTTGAGTGGTGCCTGTAGAGAGCCCATGCCGATATCACTCCTGAGATATTCAGGGCAGATGGAAACAGCTGAGAGCTGAACTCTAAAGTAATTGGTCTCTAAGGGATATGGCAGGAAAGACCCCATAGCAAATTCTGTTCAGCCTGGCTGGTAGGAGCCCTCATGAAAATGGCTTCAGAAAGACTGACATCCTGCTCTGCAAGTTTTGGGTTGGAAAACTCAGAAATGCCTCAGCTCACCTCTGCCCCAGGTAGGTGTCCCTGGGGCAGAGTTTGTTGATGGACTGACTATGAAGATACTAGGCTCCCATCCCGCAGCTCTCTGGCCCCCACATCCCCCACATCCCAGACCTGATGTTTGTGGCTTAGCATCTTTGATTTTGTTTTCTTTTCTTTTTTGAAATGAGGTTCAACCATGTTGCCCAGAACTCACAATCCTTTCTTCTCATTCTCCCATCTCATTGTCCTGAGTAGCTGGAAGGCCAGGTTATGCCACCACACCCCATTCCTTCTGTGATTTTTTTGGAATGATTTCAGAGTAATGTTTGTGCTACATCTGCAGAAAAGAAATTGAAAAGTCCACCCAAGTCCTCAGGAGGGAGCCATATTTGTGAGCCAGACTATTCCCGCTCACAGAAGGTCCCCACCCCATGCTCCTCCTATTGGGTGGCAGGCACATTTCCTATCTGCCTGTGATGCTACTGATCATGAAGTCTGCAGTGCTGTTGTTCCTGGCCCTACCCAGGAATGGAGAGCCCTTCTACCTGAGAAACACGCCCCCAGCATCCCAGGCCCAGCTATGCCTGTGGGTGACCTGTATGCCTTTCTTTGCAGGGCATCCTCCTGGTATATGACATTACCAACCGCTGGTCCTTTGATGGCATTGACCGATGGATCAAGGAGATCGATGAGGTAGGTTGAGGTCTGCGCCCCTCCAGGGGAAGGTGTGAGCTGAGCTAGGCCTGGGCATAACTGCTGGCCATAGCCGCGTCACAGCTGGTGTTAGGCTTGGCAAGTGAAGAGCACCCAGACTCTGCTGTCTAGCCTGGGTCATCTAAACCACCTAGACCTTCCCCATTCTGGAATGCAGATATAGGGACCTGCCCACGGCTGAGGGGTGGGGGTATACAGCTTTTGTGCCTCTGCTGAGTTCTGTGCCCCCCTCCCAGCACGCACCTGGGGTTCCTCGGATCCTGGTTGGGAACCGGCTGCACCTCGCCTTCAAGCGGCAAGTGCCAACAGAGCAGGCTCGTGCCTATGCAGAGAAGAACTGCATGACCTTCTTTGAGGTCAGCCCCCTGTGCAACTTCAACGTCATCGAGTCCTTCACGGAGCTCTCTCGCATCGTGCTCATGCGGCACGGGATGGAGAAGATCTGGAGGCCCAATCGAGGTGGGGCTGGCAAGATAGGGTGTGGGCTTTAGGGTGTGGGGTGTACTGTGGGAGTGAAAGTAAGGTGGCTCCTTAAGAGTTGCAGTCACCTCACCTGCCCTTGAGCAATAGGCTGATCATCTCTTTGGCCCCCTGCTGAAGTGAGGGCTGGAGCTCTGCGTGCACCTGTGTGTCCTCCTTTGCTCTGGAGTCTCACAGCTGGGCAGTTGCAGAGGCCATGCTTGCAGCTTTGCAGTGTTCTGTCCCATGTTCTCTGACAAGTCCTTGATCAGAACCCCAGCTATGGCCTTGTTCTCAGGGAGATGGAGCCTGGGGACATTGATGCTGTGGTGCTTCTTGGCAGGACTCGCTGCTATGGGCAGAGGGGTGGTCACAGTGTCACCTTAAGATGAAGCCATGGGGGAGCAGTACATCTAAACTCCTTCTCAAGAGGAGCCATGAAGAGCCCAGTTGTTTCCTGGGCCTGTCTTGCCCACAAGAAGGACCCACTGCACCCTGTAGACCTTACTGGGTACAGCCAGGCTAGAAAGAGCTACAGGAGGGGCTGCAGAGTGACTGGCTGCAAGAGCTAGTTGACCACCTCACCTCCCTTCTTGCCTTTCTGACCCCTCTCCCATCCCACCCCCAGTGTTCAGCTTGCAGGATCTCTGCTGCCGTGCCATCGTCTCCTGCACCCCTGTGCATCTCATCGACAAGCTTCCACTGCCTGTCACTATCAAGAGCCACCTCAAGTCCTTCTCGATGGCAAACGGCATGAATGCTGTCATGATGCATGGCCGTTCCTACTCTCTGGCCAGCGGGGCTGGGGGCAGCAGCAGCAAAGGCAACAGCCTTAAGCGTTCCAAGTCTATCCGTCCCCCTCAGAGCCCTCCCCAGAACTGCTCTCGAAGCAACTGCAAGATCTCCTAGCAGAGCCAGTGGGCATCACCTGTGCAGACTCTGGGAGGCTCACTGGGGCACTCCTGACCAGACAGTAGGCCCTACTGTGTGTATGAAGACTTGGCCACACAGCCCTGCCTAGGAAGCGCCAGGTTTCCTCCACACCTGAGCTGAGTAGAGGGAAGGAGCGTGTAGGAGAACACGCTCTGTAGACTGCCAGAAGGGCCTGTGGGCAGCTGGGCTGCTGGTGCTACAGGGCCCTGATCTGAACCAACCTCCGATTTCACAGCTACCTGGGATTGGTCCAGGAAGGACCCTAGATCCCATCTTATTTATACAGAGAACATTTCACCCATTTTGTATTTTAAAGGGCGGTCAGGGAAGCCTGGATGCAACCATGTGGGGCACAGGGTCACATCAACCATGGGGCAAGTTCCACATGTTTAGGGAAGGAGGGATTTATGGCAGTGGTGAAAAGAATGGGCAAAGCTGGATTTTTTTGGATTTGTATACACTTTGCCTGGGGTGTGGGAGGTACATAGCAGCCAGTGGGAGAACAGATGGGCAAGGGCACCCTCCAGAAGCTCCTGGCAGATATCTTGGCCCCAGCTTCATTTTTAACCAGGGTGGTCAATGTGCTACAGGCAAGAATGTAGCTCCTGCCAACCCTCTGTGGATGTCATCCCTGTACATTGGAGCACCTGCAACTCAGGAGAGAGAGAAAGTGGGGCACACCCCAATCTTTTCCACTTTATAGGTCCCTCCCACCCGTGACTTGACAACTTCGGTGATGTTTACTATACAGACTCAGATCAGCACCTCCAGGTTGAGAATGCAGAGCTGTTTGCAGACTTGTAAGATGGGGCCACACCCTGCGCTCCTCTGGTGGTGTCTGGGACACTGGACACCTCTTTCCAGCCTCTTGCTCTTGGCACCTTGTGCTCATGGACCTCAGCTGTGTTCCTGTAGCTGCTCCTTGCCTGACATGGCCCTTCTGCCCAGGAGCTCACATATCATTGGAACTTCTTTGGCCTGTTTCTTAGAGTTACAGCCTGGGACAGCAGCCTCATCTGCTCTGTGGGGTGCAGAGATAGACACTAAGCCCTCTCAAAGACCCATCTGCCAGCCCCTATGCTGGAACACAGCAGGGTCTGGTCATCTTGCCCATCTTGAAGCCATGGACAAATCCTCTACAGTGCTGCACCTACTCCTTTGTGCCCTGGGCAGACCTCTCCATGAGGACATCACCCTCTGACTACTCCCCTGATGACAAAGCCCTCCATTACACTGGTGCTCAACTCTTCTTCCTGCCCTATGGCCCATGGCCACAGCAGGAGCCCTCCCCTGGCCTTGGCCCTCTCACCCAGGACCCTCATAGTGCATGTGTCCTGAGATGGCTCTCCTGTGGGTGGACAATACAGCACTATGGCATACTGTTCTGTAAAGTGAGTCATGCCACCAGGAAGAGGGTTGTGGCTGTGTGAGCTGCCTGACACCAATGGCTCCCTGGGCCTGAGGCTGACCACAAGCAGGTTGGACAGAGGCATCCCACCCACTGGACTTTACCTTTCCCCTACCCACCTGCTCCCAGCAAGGGTCCTGTCTTTGGAATCATGAACAAAATCACACAGACTTTGTTTTGAGGACCTGCATAGTCCCTTGTGCACGGTATGAACACTACCCTGCTGCTGTTGGATTCCATCATTCCTGGGTTCTTTGAACTGTTCTTATTTCATTGTACAGTAAATATAATTCAGCTGTGACCTCTCTCTTTGGTTTTGTGTACCTTGGGCTCTGGCTTTATTTGGCCATGGTGGGTGGCATGTGTCTGGCCATGGTATTCAGCTGCAACTGAATCTAAAACCTGCTGGGGCTGAGGCCGCCAGTGTCCACTGACCTAGACTAACTGGGCTTTGCTGACACCTGTGTCCCTGAAGCTGTCAGCTGGGCTTACACCTCTGGCTACAAGGGGTTGAGAGTGGGCTGGGGCACCCAGGCCTGGTCATAAGCTACACTGTTTTCTGGGGGACAGGAACCAGCCTGAGCAGTCCCATCTCACAAGGAGCCCCTGACAGACCACCTAGGACAGACCATCCCCCACAACCTGCCACAGCTTCAAGGATGCCTTATAGCTGGGCCCTGGAACTGGTACCCTCTGCAGGAATGCATCTGCCACAGTGCAGGCTCTGCCAGGCCCTGCTTAGCCAGGAGTATGTGAGGTGTCCTGGAGCTGAGCTGAGTGGGGTGGGAACTCTCCACTTTGAATATGGCCCCAAACACTAGGAAACACAGCTTCTGGCTCAGGTACCACCTGTGCTGTTCCTCAGGAGCATCCTGGGCCTCAAGCAGCATCCCCCTCACTCCCAGCTGGAGGTTGCCAGGTTGCAGAGAGCTCCTTCCAGGCCTCAAGCTAGGTCTGGCCTAGCCTCCCCCCATCTCTCCTTATCAGAGCCACTCCCAGCTGTCCACCCTGGTATTTGGGACCAACTTTTGGTCCCATTCTGGCCAGACCAGCCCCTGGCTCCTGGGTCAGGAGGTCAGGCACAGGGTCACATGAACATTCTCCATCCTGTCTCAGAAAACTCCCTGGGGCCCCAGACCTCTGAAGCCACAGGATTTGGAAGGGCAGATTCTGGCAGTCTTTTGTCCTGCCAGCGGTGTTTGATCTCAGCTGAGGGCCTGTCTGGCTCCCTCCCCTCCCCTCCCCTGTGGAAGAAGGGCATCTTGTCCAGCTGGAGGGTGGATGCTGGTCCTTATGAGTGGGTGTCAGGACAGTGAAAGACTCCAGGGTGCTTGCAGTCACTGAGTGACTTGTAGGACGTTAGCTTTTTTCAGAGTGCATTGAGATGCCCTTAACTACGTGATCACGTCTGCGGTCAGCATGCATATGGGCCATCCATTTCCACCCAGGATGAGCCTGGGCCTCATTTTTTATTTTGGTGTTTCTAAGGATCCAACACTGGGCCCCAAGCATGCTAGGCAAGTGCTGTGCCCCAGCCCTGGGACCTGCTCTCTTGCCCAGCTGAGGATGGGCCTGAGAGGCCCTCAAGGGCCCAATTTCAGTGGAGGGGGTGTCTGTGAGAATCCAAAGTCCATCTGTGTTTCCCTCACCCTACCCCATCACAGGGCCTCGCCCCCAGATTTTAGATTCAACCTTCAGGGAAATTGTGACACTGAAAGGGTCATGGAAAAGGTCGCAGCCGGAAACAGACCCTCATCATCTGCTGGTTGAAGGTGGAGTCCTTTGCCTTACCTGGATTCACAGGTGACAGGCACCAACTTGGACCTTACTTAAGGGAAACCTGGGCCAATAGTCTGTTGGGGTGGGGTGTGTAACTGAACCCACTGTGCATGGGAGACGGGGTCAGGGACAAAAGCTAAGCTCTGCCTGCCCTGCCCCTCCCCCCCTGAGCTGAGGGGGTGGGTCTTTAAGGAGACTTTGATCCCTGCTGGGCTGTGCCCTGCCCTGTGGAGTGGCTCAGGTTACAGCATCCCCTTCTTTCCCCCTCTCCGGCCAGAGCTGCCCTTCTCCGCCTCTTGGTGACCCTCTTGGCCACTGGCTCTGAGCTTCTGGGCCTCTGGCCCCTCCCCTCCTCTCTAACTCTGCTCTGTGCTGACTGGTGCCTGGGAGCCATCCACAGTGGCTGGGAGAGGAGCAGGCACCGCATGGGCGACGAGCTCTGGGAGATCCCAGAACCCACCTGCCGTGGAGTCAGGAGAAAGAATCTGCCTAAGGATCTGCCGTGGGCTCCAGCAGAGGCCAAAGGAGCTGAGGGAGTCATCAGATTGGGCGGGCCATCCCAAAGGAGGCCCAGCTGATTACAGGCCCAAAGAGTGGATGCCTGCAGGAAGCTGGGCTCCAAGGGGACCCAAAGAGGGGCTGGTGGCCACACACCCCTGCCCCCTGGCCCTGTGATCCACATGCCCACCCTGCAGTTACGCCTGCTGTTCCTGCCTCTTTTCCTCATTGTCCAGCTGACTTCGGGGGTCAGTCTGCTGCCAGAGCCTGGAAGCCACCCTGGAGTGTGCCCTAACCAACTGAGCCCCAGCCTGTGGGTGGACGCCCAGAGCACCTGTGAGCGGGAGTGCATTGGGGACCAGGTGAGCATTGGGGACCCACTCCCAGCCCTGTCCTAGAGGGGACTCCAACCCCATTAGTCATTTACTCCTGGGGCTTTCCACATTCTTGTCAAGCTTTGGGCCATGCCCTGTATGAGGCCTAGATGATACCCTATCTTTGTCCTCACATGTCTAAAGAATGAGACCCCTGGGCTGGGGATTTAGCTCAGTTGTTTCGCCGCCTGCTGCACAAGCGCAAGGACCTGAGTTCTATATCCGGTACCAAAAAAAAAAAAAAGGAGACCCCTTCCCTACTCCCCTGGGCTGCCTGGTCCCCCCAGACCTGATCCTTCCCCTGCTTTGGCACCAGTGTGTGGACACAGGCCTGTGACCTACCCCTCAAACAGCACCCTGCCTGAGCCACTACCTTTCCCTCACGCCCAGGATCCATGGAACACTGAGCTCTGTGGGGTGGGCACAGTGGAGCTGGCGGGGTGGGGGGGAGTGTGCAGTCAGATGTCCTATCTTATATGTGTGTATGAAATTCTGGAGATGGGATCCAGGGCCTTATGCACACTAGCCCTCTGCCAGTGAGCTGTCCTGCCACTGTCCTGCCTCTGAGCCCAGGATTGGCATACTCGATTGCTCACAGCTCATTATACTGAACAGAAAGCACTTTCCCAGCTTTCCAGAGGGGAAACAGATTTTGGTAGAGGGATTCATTGACTATGGCTGCAGAGTAGGGGTCACCCTGCCCCACATGCATCCTGCCATAGGAGCAAGGCCAAAGACTGGGGGGGAAGGCTGGAGGATGTCAGGCTCATGCTGAGCTGCCCCATCCCCCAGGACTGCACAGCTGCTGAGAAGTGCTGCACCAATGTATGTGGGCTGCACAGCTGCGTGGCAGCTCGCTTCCCTGATGGTGGCCCAGTTGCACCTGTGACAGCAGCTTCCTGTGAGGGCTTTGAATGCCCACAGCAGGGTTCCAACTGTGACATCTGGGATGGGCAGCCTGTGTGCCGCTGCCGTGACCGTTGTGAGAAGGAGCCCAACTTCACCTGTGCCTCCGATGGCCTCACCTACTATAACCGCTGCTACATGGATGCAGAGGCCTGTCTGCATGGCCTCCACCTGCATGTTGTGCCTTGCAAGCACATCCTCAGCTGGCCACCCAGCAGCCCAGGGCCTCCAGAGACGACTGCACACCCAACATCTGGGGCTGCCCCAATGCCGCCTGCCCTTTACAGCAGCCCCTTCCCACAAGCAGTGCATGTTGGAGGCACAGCCAGCCTTCACTGCGATGTCACTGGCCGCCCGCCACCCGCTGTGACCTGGGAGAAGCAGAGCCACCAGCGGGAAAACCTGATCATGCGCCCTGACCAGATGTATGGCAATGTGGTAGTCACAAGCATTGGACAGCTGGTACTCTACAATGCCCGGGCTGAGGATGCTGGCTTGTATACCTGCACTGCACGCAATGCTGCTGGCCTGCTGCAGGCTGACTTCCCGGTCTCTGTAATCCAGAGGGAACCAGACAGGGAAGAGACCTCAGACAACCCAGCCCTGGCTGAGTGCCTGCCAGACATGCAGGCCTGTGCTGGTTCAGCCTCCCCGCACCGTGTTCTCTGGCACTTTGACCCACAGCGGGGTGGCTGCATGACCTTTCCAGTCTTTGAGTGTACTGGGGCCACTCAAGGCTTTACAACATATGAGGCATGCCAACAGGCCTGTGCCCAAGGCCCTAAAGATGCCTGCACCCTGCCAGCTGTGCAGGGTCCTTGCCAGGGCTGGGAGCCTCGCTGGGCCTACAATCCACTGTTACAGCAGTGCCAGCCCTTTGCCTATGGTGGCTGTGAGGGCAATAGCAATAACTTTGATAGCCGTGAGAGCTGCGAGGAGGCTTGCCCTGTACCTCGCTCACCACCCTGTCAGGCATGCCGCCTCAGGAGCAAGCTGGTGCTGAGCCTGTGTCGAAGTGACTTTGCCATCGTGGGGCACCTCACTGAAGTGCTAGAGGAGCCTGAGGTGGGCGGTGGCATTGCCCGAGTGGCCCTTGACGATGTGCTCAAGGATGACAAGATGGGCCTCAAACTCCTGGGCACCAGGTACCTGGAGGTGACACTGAGTGGCATGGATTGGGCCTGCCCCTGCCCCAATGTGACAGCTGGGGATGAGCCTCTGATCATCATGGGGGAAGTGCATGATGGTGTGGCCATGCTGGATGCCAGCAGCTATGTCCGTGCTGCCAGTGAAAAGCGTGTCAAGAAGATCTTAGAGCTGCTTGAGAAGAAGGCCTGTGAGCTGCTCAGCCGCTTTCAGGACTAGCTCTGTTGTCCTCTCCTACTTGGGACTAGCTCCCTTCCCTACCTCCTCCTGCCAGGACTAGGCCCACTGTCCCTTTCGCCTCACCTTCCTAATGAATAAAGGCTCCTCTTGTCCTTGGAGCTCATGCCTAGTAGACCTGGTCAGGGACCCTGACCTTTCCAGGTCTCTCTATCCCTCAGCCTGTTCTCCAGCTGGGGTCTTGATACCAACTGGGTCTTTGACCAGGTCACCAGAGAGCACCAGTTCATTCTTGGTGACTGCCTGCAGCCTTGGAGTCTCCAGGAGCATAGGTGGGGACCAGCTGTGCCCTGACAGAAGCTGTCCTTCTCTCCAACAACAAGGCCCAGGATACCCCTAAGCCTGACCCCCCAACAGGCCAGACCCCTCCCATACACCCCTAACCAGGTGCTCCCAGGAAGAGACATGGTGGAGACCCAGAAGGGGACAGCAACACTTTATTCCAAGGCAGACTGGGTCCAGACTCTTGACAGGCCAGACTAGATGGGGCTGGTCATTCCCAAAGCCTGGCCCAGGGAGGCAGGAGCCAGGGTCTGGATTGTGCCCAACAGAACCTTTGGCAGGGGTGCAGGCACCCAGTCTGAAGAAAAGGGGCTACTGTTTCCGGAAAATCAGGCACTTGTTATTGGCTGGCATATCCACCTGGAGAAAAGCTTTGCTAGAGTGGCCCTTTTTCCCCAGGAAGACCACCCCACCTGACCCAGACCTACCTACCATCTTCTCCAGGACAAGGCCACTGGCCTGGCCCAAATCTTCCAAGAAAGCTGTGTCCCGAAGCCCCCATTCTGGGTTCCTATGGTAGGGGGAAAAAATGAAGTCATAGCTGGGGGTAGGGGCAGCCATCCCACCTTCTGTCTGAGCCAGGACCCTTCCTGCCCAGTTCTGACCTGCATCTGAGGGTTAGGTCAAAGTCCACGTTGCTCTGGGGAGAGATCTTCCCATTGACTGCGTAGGGCTGCAGGGACAGGGTGGGCATAGCCTGCCGGCCCAGGATCACTCCTCAGCAGGCCAGGGAGACAGACTTGCAGAATGAAAAGGACACTCCTTCCCACCCCCAAGAAAGGAAAAGCCAAGGACCAGCTGGATAAGTAAGGAACCAGCTAAGGCTTCAAAAGGCCTTGCACAACCACTCACCCCATAGGTGATGAGCACAGCCTTAGGCTTGAGCAGGTGACCTGCTCCTCTGAAGAGCCCCTGGTGAATGGAAGGCAGAATGCAGCGAGTCACCTTCCCCAGCCCAGAAGAGCCCTGGGCTGGGGAGGCCCTACATAGGGCAAGGGGTGGCTACCTCTGTCACCTACCTCCGTACAACTCAGGGGGCTGATGTGGATCATATTGATGCACAGCAGCAAGTCCAGCGACTGCGGCAGGATGCCGCCCCACCGCTGCCACTCCCAGGTCACGTCCAGGTACAGAGGGGCCTTCACATTTGACAGTCCCCAGGACTGAGTTGTGGCTGCGATGCTGCGGGAGGTGGCGGTGGGCTGGGACCGCAGAGATCTACTCACGCGACCCTCGACCTGGGCCTACCCTCACGCCCTCGTGGGCTGGGCAGTGGACGCACCTGTCCAGGCAGCGCTGGTCCACGTCGGATGGCTGCCACTCGGCATATGGGAAGGCCTGCGCAAAGTGTGCGGCGTGCTGCCCGGAGCCCGAGGCCACCTCGAGCACACGGACGCCGCGCTGGGCCGGATCCACGTACTGCTGGAGAACGCTCAGGATGGGCTCCTTGTTTCGCTCTGCGGCTGCCGCTACCAGCATAGCGGTCACTTGCCCGTCCCGCCGGGACCCTCCAGAGAGCGCCAGCGCTGTGGTCGGGTTCCGCCGCAGGGCACGCTGGGAGCTGTGGGTCTGCCGCCGCGCCGTGGCCCAAAGGCCGACTCCCCCCCCAGGAGCCCACGCGCTGCCTCTTAAAGGCTCCGCGGTAGAGTGCAGCTAGGGATGGGAATTGGCACTGGATAGCAGACCGGGAGAGATTTGGGGGATCCTGGTTTACAAACTCCAGTGGGCTCAGGGGGCCTGTCACACAAGGCGCGCCAGCGAATCCAGAGTTCGTCCTTCGGAAAAGCTCATTTGTTTTCGTTCGTATCTTCTGGGAACCGGCGATCCCTCGGGTCTCAAGTCTTTTTTCCAAGTTTGGACGGCAATCTTTTTGAAGATGGGAAAAATTAGGTCAAAATATATGCGCCGCCCGGGAATCGAACCCGGGTCGCAAGAATGGGAATCTTGCATGATACCACTACACCAGCGGCGCTGTTGGGAAGCTAACCTGCACACAAGACTTAGCAACTGTGATGTACGCGGGCCGCGGGCGGGTAAGCTCATACTTCGTCACCGCCCCGGAAGTCGGACCCGCGCTACATCTGGCACTGTGGTGCCGAGGTCTCGCGGAGTCGCCCCGCGGCTGAAGAGAAGGTGCAAGGATGAGGACACGGGTTTGAAGACAGCCTTCATTCGATACTGTGCCGGGCAAAGCAAGGGCAACCGTGGGCACTCGGAAGCCGACAGGAGCAAGGCTCAGGTAGGAGGCTCTCGATAAGGATCTGAAAGGCGCGCCCTAGGTGTGGGCGTGGCTTTGTGACGTTTGTAGTTGGAGAGGGGCTCTGTGATCTAGGACTGTGATGGGTGGTGTTCAGGGCTTCTTTGTGACACTGACACAAACTGCGCCAATTTAAGGGTGGATGGATTGACTGTGGGAGGGGTCATTGGTCCCTGAAGTCTACGTGGGAGGGCCCAAGGATGCTTGTCAGCTCGGGGTCCATGTCTCAGAGGGGCCTCTTTCCAGAAAATGCTTAGGCCCTACCCCACAGAGGGGTGTCTCGCTGACCAGGACCAGGATGGTCCCTATCTGGGATATCAGACTGGGGCTGTGGTTGAGGGCATGACCAAGGTCGGGCATCAGTCGAGGTGGCCAGGGCGTGTGGCTAGACCAGACAGGAACAGTCACGGCCCCAAGGGACACTGGTGTAGGGCAACCACTTAGAACAGCCCCCCAAGAAACCAGGGGGGTTTCTACTCAGGGCCTCAGGTGAGTCCAGGAGTGGGCCTCTGCTCAGGCAGTCCTGCCAAGTCCAGTGATGTCCGGTGTTTGCTGTGACCCTGAGTAGTGCGCTGCAGTGGGCTTCCCTGCTTCCCATCCTGGCCTTTGCTTACCTGGCTAACATTTTGTATCACTTTCTCCTGTTTTTTTCAGCTGAGCATCTTCCATGTGTCATGGTCCAGGAGAGGGGAGGGTGTCTCCTTCTACATGCATACTTGGCTTTCAAGCCCCCTCAAGGGCCACCTGAATTCCAGGGGTACCTCACCCCGAGACTTCACTTGGAATTCTTTGGGCATGGAGTGGAGGAGCCTGAGATCATCTCCTTGCCTCCTCCCTTGTTGTATGAAGCTGCTTTAAGGGATGTCCACAGTGGCCAGCAAACAGCATTGTTTAATAGTACGTAACCCCAGGTTGATGTTCATCTGTAGTGTTCACCACTCTGGGCTAGATGCCAGGTGGGCCAAACACCTGCCCTGGTTACTGACTGAGGTCAATCCCTGGCAGAGAAGCAGTGGATATGGCTGAGCTGAGGTCATGTTTGAGGACACACTGGAAAGCATGTGTGTCAGGTGCTAGTAGCAGTCTGGAACCTAGAGGGACAACATCTCCATGAGTAGCCAAGGTTGAATTTGTTGAGGTCATATTATTATTGGGGTCAGAAGTGCCAGCTCCTGAGAGTGAATTGGCTCCCAAATGCCCCTCTTGAGGGACTTATATATAATACTGGGTGGAAGCACCATGGCATGGGCCACTTTTCCAACATGGGAGCTGCAGGTCCTGGATTCTGTGCTGTGCAAGGGACTCCAGATTTTTGGGTTCTTTTAACCTCACAGTGGCACCTCCTGACATTGGCCGTAGTCCTGTTCCCATTCTCTGGATGCACTTTCTCTCCTCACCTGCCCCCAGTTATCTCAGGGTCTGGCCTACAGGAAGTGCTGGCCAGTGTCTGATGAGTGAGGTCAGATCCTACTATGTCTCTCCTCCTCAGCCATCTTCACCATGCCCAGAGCCAACAGCAGGGCATAGCCTGTCTTTTGTGCCCACTGTTCATTGTGAGGTAGGATATAAGAAAAAAAAAATTTTTTTTTGCCATACCGGGGATAGAACTCAGGACCTTATGCTTTTTGAGACAGGCCTAGCACCACTGAGCTAAATCCCCGGCCCCAGAATTTTTTTTTTGGTACTGGGGATCAAACTCGGGTCCTTGAGCTTGTGCAGCAGGCAGCGAAACCACTGAGCTAAATCCCCGCCCCCCGCCCCGAAATTTTTCAAATGAGCAAAAAAACAAAAAAGAGAGGGAGACTAGGATTTTAAAATTGTACTTTAAGCTGGGCCCAGTGGCGTATATGCCTATAATCCCAGGACTTGGGAGGCTGAGGCAGGAGGATTGCCATGAGTTTGAGGCCAGCCTGGACTACATAGTGAGAGCCTCTCTCAAAATAAGTGATTTTTTTTTTTGTACTGGGGATCGAACTCGGGACCTTGCTCTTGTGAGGCAGGCACTGGAACCACTGAGTTAAATCCCCAGCCCGAAATAAGTAACTTTTAAAAATAAAATTGTACTTTAAGATGGGTGCTCTAGTACATGTATTCATACTGTCTATTAGTTTACCCATCTGGCAGACTATATCAGAATGCAAGCCATTTATATGTGTTTGAAATTGAGATATGCTGCCCACTAATATTTACAGGTGAAAAGGACAGGTCCAGAGCTCAATATGCAGGCTCTTTTTTTTGTACCGGGGATCAAACTCAGGACCTTGCGCTTTCAAGGGACCACTAAGCTAAATCCGCAGCTATATGCAGGCTTTTTGTGCCTTTAAGACCTTTAGGAATTTTTTGAGTGGTTTCCCTGGAAGGGAAAAAGGCTTGACCAACTTTTGTGGTCTGAAGTTTAAATGCACTATAAGACCCAATAAATGTACCCAGCTCCAGCTCATGGGATGCCTTTCTCTCATGAGGGCCCACTCTCTCTGAGTATGTACTTTTGAATTTCTGCCTAATAAACCTTTCCTGTGCCTCTTACTGACTACAAAAGTCTTTTCCTTTGATGGGAGTCAGCAAACCTGCAAACTTACTTTATAAGAAGGGTGGGTTAGGTTCCTTATCTCAGCAGCAAGAATCTTCTGGACATCCAGTGACAACTGAAGCCTGTGGATGCCCATGGGCTTACTTCCCAAGCCTCCACAGTGCCTCCTCCCATCCCTCACCCAGCACCACTCTCCTTGGTATATTTCTTGTGGCCACTGTTTTGTTTTTGTGTTTAGTTTTTTGAGACAGAGTTGTTGTAGAGTAGCTTCAAAAAAAAAAAAAGTGGCTCATCAACTAAACATTACCGGGTTTGGGGTTGTTCACCTGTCCTTTCAGAGTTGGATTCCAGCCGGGGATTTAGCT
The DNA here is from genome assembly GCF_053883595.1 of Heterocephalus glaber. Classification (NCBI taxonomy): domain Eukaryota; kingdom Metazoa; phylum Chordata; class Mammalia; order Rodentia; family Bathyergidae; genus Heterocephalus; species Heterocephalus glaber. The sequence goes on along the minus strand of NW_028258467.1, from coordinate 1,821,771 downwards.
CAGTGGTTCCGCTTCCTGCCTGGAAAGTGCAAGGTCCCAAGTTCAATCCCCAGTACCCCCCCCCCCAAAATGACTACAGAGTTGGATTCCAGGTTCTTCTCATATAGGACAAAGAATTGAACAAAACAAGCTACATCCTACATTCCAGTCCTGAGAGGCAGTGCCGAGATCCCATGCCTCAGGCTGACATCAGGTCTAGGCCATCCTGTTGAAAACTTGCTCTCAGGCCAGGGATTTTGTTCAGTGGTACCACACCTGCCTTACAAGTGCAAGGTCGGAGTTCAATGAGAGAAAATAAAAAACAAAACCAAAACCAAAAAATACCTGCTCTCACATGCAGGATTTTGGGAACTGTTCCCTGACTGTGTCTGGGATCTGTAATCAACAGGTCACACCTACTTCCCCAGCTGGCTTTTTCGTTTTGTTTTGTTTTTTTGTACCGGGGATTGAATTTGGGTCCTTGCGCTTGCTCGTGCAGTAGACAGCGAAACCCCAGCTGGCTTTTGCCATGCCCTAATCTCCTACCTCAGGGTCTCACTATGTAATTTAGGCTGGCCTTGTATTTACTCTGTAGCCCAGGCTGGCCTCAGACTTTCAGCAATCCTCCTGCTTCAGCCTCCCAAGTGCTGGGATTATTTGGCTACTGTACAAATTACCCCCAAAATTGGTGGTTTAGAACAAATTTGTTTTCTTGAAGGTATCAGCTTCTTGCAAAGGCCTTTGGTTCATGGCCACATCACTCATCTCTGCCCCCATTTCCACAGAACCTCCCCTGCGTCCAGATCTCCCTCTTTTTTTCTTAGAAGGGCACCAGCCACTGGATTAGGGTCACCCTAATTCAAGATGGTTTTATCTCAAAATTCTTGCCTTAATTATATTTACAGACTTTTACTCCAACTCCAAGTAAGGTCACCTTCTGAGGTTCCAGGTGAATACTTTTTTTTTTTTTTTTTGTACTGAAGATTGAACCCAGGGCCTTTGCACTGAACTGCATACCCAGGTTTTTAAAACTGTGTCATTTTGGGGCCGGGGATTTAGCTCAGTGGTTTTGCCACCTGCTGCACAAGCTCAAGGACCCAAGTATCCCCGGTACAAAAAAAAAAAGGCATAAGTGTAAAATGTGTAATTTTGGGCCAGGGATTTAGCTCAGTGGCACCATGCCCACCTCACAAGTACAAGGTCCTGAGTTTGGTACCAAAAAAAAAAAAATGTGCATTTTTCATAAAGGGGAAAAATATGTTACTCCCAACCTGCTAGATGTCAGATATGCCAAGTTAATGGTCCTCAAGGTCAAAGAATGAATGCTAAGGAACAATGGAGATTAAGAATAGGAAATTTTATTGGGCAACAGGAATAGCTCCTGAGAGACAGGAGGGGTCCCGAATGGGCTGCCAACAAGCACACTTCTCTAAGGAAGTTTTATAGAGCAAAGTCAAATGGGTGGGTACAATGTGGGTCAAATTATAGTCAACCAGGGCTAGGGATTTAGCTCAGTGGTTTCGCCACCTGCTGTGCAAGTGCAAGAACCCGAGTTCGATCCTCAGTACCAAAAAAACAAAAACAAAAACAAATTATAGTCAACCAATACAATTACAAGTATAGCCACTTAGCTAATATTGATCCATTAGTATCAAGGGCATATGGATGACATTAGTAATGCTGGTCAATAATCTATAGTCTTAGGCTTATCTTTAGTCTTAGTAGTCTTACTTAGTCTTAGTGGGTGGGAGAAGATGGCCCATCCCTAATGAGATGATGCTTCATATATATATATATATATATATATATGGAAATCTCAAAAGGGTGGCACCAATAATCACAAGGTTCCTTAAGGAACTATGTAAATCTGGCCATTGTGACTTTAATTCTCAGATGTGCCTCCAGCCAGTTTTTCTGTTTTTTGTGTGTTTTGTTTTGTTTTGTTTGTTTTTGATACAGGGATCAACTCCGGACCTTGCGCTTGCAAGGCAGGTGCCGGAACCACTGAGCTAAATCCCTGGCCCTCTAGCCAGTTTTTGATGTGTTCTCATCTTCTGCGCTGACTCCTTCAAGGGCCCAGCCCTGTCTGGCTGCCTATAATATGTCTACCTAATTTAGCTGTCTTTAATATCTTGAGAGAGGGTCTCACTAAGTTGCTAAGTTTCCAAGGGTGGTCATGAACTCACTTGGGTCCTCCTGTCTCAGCCTCCTGGAGGTTGGTTGGATTTAGAAGTGGGCCAACTGGCCCTAGGAAACTGGGTGATGGATTCTAGAGTACCTAGCCACAGCATTTTGGGGACAGACTCCTTATTGTCAGAGCCTGGGCTGGTCAGGGCATGAATTTTATGCAAAGATTGACTGAGGATGCCTGAAAACTTGAGCTTCTTTCTTCTTTTACATAAAATGTTAGAATCACATTTAGAGGCTTTTTCTTTTCTTGTTTTGTTTTTTTCTCTGCATACTTTTTTCTTTTTTGGTACCGGGGATCGAACTCCAGGCCTTGCGGTTACGAGCCAGGCGCCGGAACCACTGAGCTAAACCCCCAGTCCTCTTGTTTTGTTTTTTTGAGACAAAGTCTTGCTACAGAATTCAAACTAGCCTCAAACTCACAGTGATCCTTAGCCTCTGAGTGCCAAGATTACAGGTATGTGTTGCTACATCCAGTTTTTTTGTTTTGGCTTTTGAGATAGTGTCTTGCTATGTTTACCAGGCTGGCCTTGAACTCATTGTGATCCTCCTGCCTCAGCCTCCTGATAGATTCATTTTTCAAGAGGAAAAAAATTAGCCCAGCATAGTGGTGCATGCCTGTAATCCCAGCACTGGAGAGGCTTAGGCAGGGAGTTTGAAGCCAGCTGGGGGTATATAGTGAGTCCAAGGCCAGCTTGAACTTTTGAGACCCTGTCTCAAAAAACTGAAAAAGAGGGGGCCAGGGATTTAGCTCAGTGGCACCATGCCTGCCTTGCCAGCACAAGGTCCTGAGTTCGATTCCTGGTATGAAAAAAAAGAGAAAAATGTACTTTTAAAATTAGGATTGCAGGGGCTGGGGATTTAGCTCAGTGGTTCCACTCCCTGCCTCGCAAGTGGAAAGACCAAGTTCAATCCCTGGTACCAAAAAAAAAAAAAAAATTAGGATTGGAGTCTGTGAGGGAAAGCCTTTTCTTATGCTGTACACTGACTGGGTCCCTCCAGTCCAGCTGTCCACCTCTCTGACCACATGATACTGCCTGCAAAAAATAACTGCCTCTGCAGGCACTTCAGGGGCAAAGACAGTGTCAGTCTGGGGAAGACTACCAGACTGGATAGAACCTCAGCTCTCAGTCCCCTCTGCCCTGCGTCAGGATGGCTGGGGCCCCACTCCACCGTCCCTGCAGCCAAGCTGAGATCTTGGCAGTGGCAGGGGCCCAGGCTGGCTCTCCTGACTCCCTTCCCACAGGAGCCCCACCAGGCTCTCAGGCTAACCTCAGGCCAGGGTGGGTCTGGGAGCAGTGAGGCTGAGAAGGTCCCTCAGGGAAACTAGACTCCTCCTACCTCCTTCTGCTCCCCTGGCTCCCCACTGCCATGGGATCACTGGACCTCGCACCCACCCCATCTGTTCACCCCACCAGCCTGTCAGAGCCAGTCTACCCACTCTTCTCCCTGGGAACCCTTTTGAAGGTGTTTGAACCCAGCTTTGGACTTCAGAACTGGCCTGTTGTTGGGGATGGACATTTGGCCCTCATAGTTTGGCCACCAGTAATTAAAGCAAAGACTGAACTCATCTGTCCATAGGCAAATTTGTGCAAGGCTGGGCCCTGGGCAACTCCATGTTATCCTGGCCAGCCTTCTGTGGGGACACTTTTTTCTAAGTAGTTCAGGCTGGCCTCAAACTCATGGCAATCCTCCTGCCTCAACCTCCTGAGTACTGGGATTAAAGCCAGGCACAACCACTATGCCTGGCTGTGGGGACACTTTTTATACAGAGGTCGGACCTCAAGAGCTGCACTCCCCACACCAGGCCTTGCACACTGGCCCCTGCCCTGCTGTCTCTCACTATGACCTAATAGCTTTTTTCTTCCCAGGCCCTCAGGGAACAGCATATGCCAGCTGTAGGCTCCCCCAGCACCCTGTCCTGCCTCCCCCACGCGTGAGTGAGCAGCTTGATCAAGGCCACCAGGGGAGGCCAGGGCAGACCACAGACAGACCATCCTGGCCTTGAAAGAGCACTGCTCTAGCGCTAATGGGGGAGCGGGGGGGGGGGGGGGGGACAGGCACTGGGCAGAAAGGGCCCAGCTGGCAGTCAGTGTGGCCAGAGAAGGGCCCTTCCTAAGGGGCATGCTCAGGCCTGGACTCTAGGATGTAGGCAGCCACTCTGCCCTCTCAGGGCCACAGCTGGATAGAGGAGGCTTTTGTCCTTTAGCTTGTTCAAAACAATGGAGAGCTAGGGGTGGTGGCACACCTATCTAGCACAGAGATACCCCCCAAGCACAGAGACTCCCTGGCACAGAAACCCCTCCAGCACAAAGATGTCCCAACACAAAGACCCCACAGCAAAGATACCTCAGCACAGAGCCTTCCACCCAGAACAGAGACCCTCAGGACCCAGTAAAGCGCCCTTCACCTGTCAAGGGTGAGGTCCCCGCGCTTCAAGGACCCTGCCTAAAGACTGTGTAGATCCGGAGGCCGCAAAACCACTGCCTCCCACTGTCTAGCCGTACACTACCCACCAACAATTCCACCTGGGTCAGCGTAGAGACCCCGCTGGTGATCCCCGACCCCGTCCACCCCACCCCCACCCCCAGCGCGCCGGGGCCCTAGTGCCGCTCAAGCGTGAGGGCCCTTTAAGGGAAGGGGGCGTGTGCAAATCTCCCGCCCCCTGCTCCACCCCGTTCGCCGCACTTAAAGGGTCCGCGTCCCCGGGGCTGCAGAGTGCTAGCTAACGGAGAGGGAGGGTGGGTGAGTGGGTACGGGCCGGCCCTGGGTGCCGGCCGGCGCACGATGTACACCATCACCAAGGGGCCCAGCAAGCTGGTCGCGCAGCGCCGCACAGGTGCGCCAGGGTGGGCACGGGCGCGGGCCAGGCAGGGGGCGGGGGCCTGCGGCGCTGACGCTCCCCCTCACGCGCCCACAGGTCCCACGCAGCAGCAAGTGGAGAGCAGGCTCGGCGAGCTCCTGAAATGCCGGCAACCCCCGCCGCCGACTTCACCACCCCCGCGGGCACAGCCCTCGACGCCGCGGGCTGGCCCCTGGCCCCTGGCGAGGTAAGCGGGCGCCGGCGGGGTGACCTTGGGGAGGGGGCGGGGCGCGCTTCTGTCCCACCTGGCTGGGGGCTGGGCCCGGCGCGCGCATGGATCTTGCTGGCCACGCGGGGCCACGCGGGCTTCGGGCGACCGCGGGCTGCAAGCTTGGACCCTTTAGGGTCAACCAAGGTCAAGGTTTGAAGAAGTCCACCCGGCGCTGGCCCTCAAGGGCTCCTGGCTGTGTCCCTGAAGAACTACGTGTGGCCCCCGGGCCCTGCCCTCCCCTCCCCTTCACCCTAGACGCCCCCGGGAACTCAGTGCATCCCCTCTTGCCAGCAGAGACCCGGGGCGCGTTGGGGTCTGCAGCCTTTTGCCTTCCCTCGCCAGCCATCTTCTGGTGCCCCGTGGAGACTCTGTCCTGGTCACTTTGGCCTGCAGGGACTATGACCTGGAGGTCACCGTTCCCCGTTGCGGAACCTTTACTTCTTTGGCTCAATTTACGGTTCTCCTGGGCCTGTGAACTTCGTTCCTGCTCCTTGCTGGACCTGGGCTCCTGGCTTAGGCCCCGGGTTGTGGGGGTGATGGGGGTGGTGGTGCGTGAACGGGCTCAGGTGAGGCATGTGGGACATACCAGAAAGAAGGGCACAGGTGGGAATGGGTCTTTCCTAGTTGAGAACAGACAACCCCCAGGCCGGCCTCCAGGAGTTCAGGGCAGTCATGGCTGGGTGCTGGCCCTCAAGGTCTTCTGGCAGTGTCCCTGAAGGAGAAGCCAGCCACGCACTACCTGCCCGTGCCCATCTGAGACACTTTAGGAGGAGGACTAGGGGCAGGTTCGGAGTAGAGGAATGATTGAAAGGCACACTGGCACCTGGGGTTCAATTCCAGGAAGTGTGCTGAGAAGGGGGAGTGTCCTGGGGAGTGAGGGGATCCTTGGGAGTCTTAGGTAACTTTAGCCTACCAGTGATGTCGAACCTTTTAGAGCTTTTAATGATACAAACAGCCTACTGCAGCACACATGCCATAGGTTCACCACCACTGGCCTGTGCCCTCAAGGTTGCCCTGCCTTCCCAGGAAGAAAAGTCTGAGCCACCATATGGTCACTCAGGCAGAGAGCTTGGGGCTGGGGTGTCTGGATAACCTACCCACTTCTTACCTGGGGAAACTTTTCCTCTGCAAGCCCCCCTTGGGGACACAAAGGCAGGTCTGCACCAGAGTTGGAGGTGGAGTCAATGAGAGGAAAATAATACTCCCCAGAACTCTTAAGTGGGGAAGGGCTTCAAGGGACACCCCCAGGCCCACTGGCTGTTCTTCCTATACTCCATAAAGGACTCAACAGGGCCAGGGATGTAGCTCAGTGACGCCATGCCTGCCTGGCAAGTTCAAGCTCCTGAGTTCAATCCCCGGTACTGAAAAAAGAAAAAAAAAAAGACCTCAGCAGGCCACTCCTGATGCAGATGCCTGAGTTTCTCCATCAGCTCCCCAGGCTGGGGACACTGTCCTGCTGGGCTCGAGGAGCTGTGGCTAGGGTGGGTTGTGTGCCAACTGGGACATGAGTGACCCCATGCCGTCTGAGGTCAATGGGGAATGGGCCCCCAGTCTGTGAGCTGGGACCTTCTGGCAGCTGTGGGTCCTCCACATGGAGCCTTCACCCTGCTCCTGCATCTTCTCAGGGTTCCCCTCCAAAATTGCTCACCCCACACTTCCCACCACCTTGCCTTTTCTTCTGCATAGCATCTTTTACCACTTACATCCCTCTTTCTGACCAGCTATGGGGGGAGAGGGTGTGAGGGTCATTGCCTGTACTCCTGCTAGTATATGGCAGAGGCCCAAAGTTTCTGACTACCTAGATGTAGCAGCTCCTATTCTGGCTGGTCACAGGTCTGTGCACTGCCCACAATGGTGAACAGGCCAGCTGGGTCTGTGCCTCTGACAAATTGTTCCTTCTGGTGAGAAACAGACAGAAGAGATGAAATGATAAAATGGGACCATTCGATCACCTGTCCTTAGGGGTACATGGGGGTGTGCAAGGACCATCAGAGAGGGGGACAATGGGATGAGTCTTGAAGGGCAAGAAGGGACAGCCCAGTGAGGCAGGCAGGGACCCATCCAGGAGTCTGGCTTGGGGGCTGGTGCTGAGTCAGGAATATGGATTTGCTGCTGAATTCTGATGCTTCCCCCTGACATTGTGTGACACAGGTGGGTCACTTCCCCCAGTCTGGATTCCTAGGCTGAAAAATGGGCATCTAGTCTCTGGTCGGGGTGGTGGAGAGGTTAAATGAGAGGTCTGTGCTGGCAGCACAGGCTGGAGCTTGCCTGTGGGCAGCCTCCACAGGAATGAACACAGTTGGCTGGACTCCACAGGTGCACACTGGGGCTGGTGCCCTTTTCCCTACAGAGCCTCACTGGACCTTACATAACTGCAGGGGTGGGGCAGGCGGTGTGTATGGCTGGGCAGGGCCCCATCCTAGCCCCAGGGCCACCACCTTGACCCCTTGCAGTTCACAGTCCTTGGCTGTAATTTCCTTGTTTGTTTTTTTTGTTTTGTTTTATTTTGTTGAGCCAAGGTCTCACTATGTAGTAAGTGAGACATAGGCTGGCCTTCAACTTTGTATTCCAGGCTGGCCTTGAATTCCAATTCAAAGCGATCCTCTTGCCTCAGCCTTCTGACTACTGGAATTTCGAATGTGTGCCACTATGCCTGGCAGTTTCCTCTTGTGTTAAAAAAAACTGATGTCCAGTCTTCAGGTTTTCCTGGAGTTTGAAGTTCTTTCAGAGTGGGGTGGTTGCAGGCATGAAGAGATTCCTAAACTGAGGACAACCCTTTATGCCCTGGGGTTTATGGGGAAACTCAGGGAGTGAGCAGGTCAGGGAGTAGCCTGTGCCCTCTTCCTGGTTTCCCCCTGCACATCTTAAGATTCTCTATGGCCAATACACCCTGCCAGCCCTGGGGCTGGCAGGACCCTGCGCCCCTCAAGACCCTCCTCTTTATTTTAGTGCCCCTTTCATCTGAGGAGGAACCCAGAGCGGCGCTGGGGCACCTGAGCCCAGGAAAGCGAGCAGGCCGGCCGGGACCGAGAGTGCCTGGTGGAGTGGCAGGCGCAGCCCAGGACTCCGGCTCCCCCTCCTGCTGTAGGTGCGGCCCCATTCCCTCTAAGGCCCCACCCTGGGCTTCTTGAGTGCAGGGCTCGGCCAACTGCTGCCAGCCTGGGCAGCCCATCCCTGCCCTGTGCCTTTTTAGTTGGGACAGATCCATTGGCCCCTTGATGTCTAGTGTGCCGTGCCCTGGGGGGAGGGGGATCTCACTCACTTTGCCTCCTGTCTTGGGTCTGTGGGGAGTGGGCCAGGGTTGTGGCCATACTGTTTCCATGCAGGGAACCACCTGGCACTCAGTGCTTATCCCCCTGGGGCCTGGGGTACCTGGGGAGAGGGAAGGGCAAAGGCCATCCCGTTGTTCCGTCTGTTTTCTCATGCTGGGGGTGTCAGCTCTATGGAGCAGCATCTATAGATGTGGAAACTGGGCCTAAGCAGCTGGGGTTGGGACAGAGATCTGGTCATGGCTGAGGTCAGAACTTGGGGTTATGGAGGGTGAGGGGGAGTGTGGAGGGGCACTAAGTCTAGCCTTGCCAGAGGTCTAGAACACAGCTGGAGCCCCTCAGTGGCCTATAGTCTCACTTCCCTCTGGAGAGGGCTGCAGGTATGAGCTGAGCTGCTGGGGCCTTGGGCTACAGCTGGTGTGAGCAGGTGCTCTATGGTTGAGGAAAAAGTACCCATGCTGGGCCTGGTCTGAAGCAGTGGGCAACACTGCCAGGCAACAAGCCTGGTGGCAGCTGGGCTTGGATAAGTACCCACCATGTCTGTATCCTCCCCCTTCCACAGTCAAGGGCCAAGGCTTGTGTTCAATCGAGTGAATGGCCGGCGGCCCCTCGCCACATCCCCATCCCTCGAGGGGACCCAGGAGACCTACACACTGGCCCACGAGGAGAACGTCCGCTTTGTGTCCGAAGGTAGTGAGGGGCCAGATGGTGTGGTGCAGGCTGCTAGTTCCCAGTAAGGTGGACTGGGCTAGCTCCAGGTCCTCTTCTCTACTGCTGCCTGACTACCCAGCTCTCTGCCCATTTGTCCTGTGGCCAACAAGCAGACTGTTTACTCCCAGTGTTGGGCTGGAGTCCAGGGTGGCCACTAGGCCCTCGGGTGGGAGGGGTGCCAAGGGCCTGGCTCAGCCTGACCATCATTTCCCTACAGCCTGGCAGCAGGTGGAGCAACAGCTGGATGGTGGCCCAGCCGGTGAGAGTGGGCCAAAACCTGTGCAGTATGTGGAGAGGACCCCTGATCCCCGGCTGCAGAGTGAGCCCCCAACCCCAATTTCCTCAGGAACTTCCCCCAGATCCTGTACCTCCAGAGAAGCTTCTTCCATGTTCCTATCTTCCCTCTGCCCCTCTGACCCTGAACTGGGCTCTGGCAGGTTGCAGGCCTAGGGAATTGGGGAGGAGACTCCTGAGCCAACCACCTTCTTCCCAGTGCCCCAGGCATGCTTGGAGTGCGGGTGAGAGGCTTATGGTCAGCTTGAGGGTAGAGATACCAGTCTGGAAGGTGACATCACTGCCCAGCCTTTTGTTTCTTTGCCCACAGACTTTGTGCCCATTGACCTGGATGAATGGTGGGCACAGCAGTTCCTGGCTAGAATCACCAACTGTTCATAGTGGCTGCCTGAGAATGAATGCTGCTACGGAGGACTGTTTGCCCTATCCACCATGCGGCCTGGCTGGGTGCCAGCCACACCTGAAGTGCCAGCATTTGGACTTTTGCACCTGTTGTTCCCTTTTGGTCAGCTGTTCCAAGCTGCCAGGGGCCAGGGGCCAAACCTGTCTGACCTCAATCCTGCTCACTGTACCCAGAGACCAGCCCCTGGGGCTGGCAAGGAAGAGCTCCAGGCTAATAAAGTTGAGAAACTGCCCTCTTGGAATGTCCTTGCTTTGGAGGTTGTATGGGGTTGTATGGTTCTTCTTACCCAGTTCCAGTCCCTACCCCTGGACTCCAGGCCCAGCCCAGCTTCCCCTTGTAGCTGAGTCCCCTCTGGTACTCTTGGGCCAGCGTGGGCTATAGCTCTGCCCACTTCTGTCCTTTGGCTTCTTATCCAGCTGTCCATCCGAGGAAGGTGTTAGATGGCGAGCTCATTTTGCTTGGCAGTCTATAGACCTCATCTCACTCCTTCCCCTTTCCTGTTGGCATCAATGTGCCAGAGCTTCACCTCCAAGCCTAGAGATGTTAAAGAACTGGCTCTGTGCAAGTATTTTAGCCCCCATGACAGGGGGCTGGTATTAGAATACCAGCTCTTGAAGCCAGCAGACCTGGCTACGAGACGCTAGACAGATGTTCCACAGGTCTCAGGGGTGTGTGGTGAACCTGTAGGCACGAGTGTGGGAGCTTTGGTTACTGGGGAGACTGGCCTCAGCAGGCCTTTGGAAGACTGACATTACTTGGCATGAGGGGCAGGGGTAACCCAGTGCCCCCATAGGATGAGGTCCAGCCTGGGCTAGTGCAAATGTGGACAGGCCTCGCCCTCAGTCCTCTCCCTCCGTACATAGAAAAAGGTCCCTAATAAGTGCAGCCCCATACAGATAATCCCAGAGAAGGTCAAAGACCTCCCAACTGTCTCACGACTGATCGAACTAGAGCCGAATCTATAGTTTGGGCATGGCCGCAGAGGCGCCAGGAAGTGATAGGGGAGGGAGAGTCCCAGGGCTGCGCCGTCACGTGGGCCTCGGGCGCAGCCATGGCTCCGGAAGTGACGCGACGGTTGCCCGGCGTCCGTTGCTAAGCGACGCGTGGCGTGCCCTGAGCGTGGCTGGCTGCAACCTGAGGCGGGAAGCGCGAGCTGGGGCGCCATGGCCAGAGGTACAGGCGCGTGGTGGGTTGGCAGAAGTCCGGGATGTCAGGGGTCTCAGGGCTCCTTGGGGCAGCAGCCACGGTGTGCAGGACCCCTTTCCCGGCCATAGGTCAGAGTCCCGGTCAGGTTCACCTGCTTGGCCGCTGTCCCTCAGAGGCCTGTGCGCCCTGGCCGCGGCCACGCTTGTAAAGACAGTGGGTCTTGGTGCCCTGCCGGTGCCCAGGGCCAGACCTTCAGCCTCGATGCCACTCCCGCAGCGTGGCAGCACCCGTTCCTCAACGTCTTCAGATACTTCAGTGTGGACGAGTGGAAGCGGTCCAGCAAGGAGGGCGATGTGGCTGTGGTGATAGTACTGATTACTTTCTCCCCTGGATGGGCGCTGCATCTGGGTGCTCCTTGCTCAACTGTTGCCTACACTCTGCTCTCTCTCCAGGACAAGACCCTGAAGAGCTCTGTATATCAAATCCGGGGCTCTATCTCTGCCAGTAACTATATCCAGCTTTCCAGAACCAGCACCCAGTCCCTGGGGCTAACTGGACGGTACCTATATGTACTCTTCCAGCCCCTGCCCACCAAGCATTTTGTCATCCATCTGGATGTGGCCACCCAGGTGCGGTCCTTGGGATGGGGCTGTGTTCCTACCCACATGCCTGCCACTCCCTCCTCACAACGTGGCTCTGCCCCTGCAGGACAGCGAAGTCATCCGAGTGTCTTTCTCCAATCTCTTCAAGGAGTTCAAGTCCTCAGCCACGTGGCTTCAATTCCCCTTTGTCTTTGAGACTAGGACATCCAAGAGAGGTGACACCGAAATGGGCCTTGCATGGTTGAGGAAGGCCAGCTGTTAGCCAGAGTGGGGTAGTACAGGACCAGTTGGGCTTCTGTGATCCAATGGGCAGGTGGAGGCAGGACTCAATGTGGCAGCTGTGGAATGGGGCTTCAGGGAGATGGGCACTGATGTGGAGGTCTGTCTTGCAGACCTGGCAGGGATGGTCCCCCTGGGTGCCCGCTGGACCTGCCTGCAGCTTGACTTGCATGATATCCTGCTAGTCTACCTGAGCCGGTGTTATGGCCACCTCAAGAGTGTTAGGTTGTGTGCCAACCTGCTGGTCAGGAACCTCTACACCAGTGACCTGAGCTTTGATCCTGGTGAGAGCCATACCCTATTCCAGTCTGTATGTCCATCCCAGATTCTCTGCCTGAGCGCTGTTTGAGTTCTGGTTTGATGTCACTGGAGGGTGGGGCCCCTGGCTCTGGAGGCAGAAGTTGGGGAGGGAGGTAGCTAAACTGACTTAGAGCAACTCTTGCTCTTTACAGCTGTCACTGTAACTGAGGCCCAGCGAACAAAACTGCCCATCACCCCTGTTCCTCGAGAAATGGCCTTCCCAGTGCCAAAGGGGGAAAGCTGGCATGACCACTACATTCACATCCGGTGAGTGGCTCTGCCCCTCCCAAGGGAGTCTCTAAGGTGGCAGGAAGGCAAGTCACCAGATGCTGACTCTCCATCCATCAAGGTTTCCAAGTGACAACCCACAGGTACCTCCTGAGCCAGTTCTGAAGAACAGCTCCCCTCCTGCAGCAGGTAGGTCTGTGGCCCTGCAGGGTGCAAGGAGCTCCTTGGGAGTAGGGAGGACCGGAAGGGGACCTGGCGGTATGGGGCCTGCATCTGGCAAATACCTGAGGCACCTGTGGACAAACACAGGCACTAGAACTGGATAATTGGTTGGTTGTCTATTCTCTGTCTATGCTCTGTGGTGGTCTATGGTCTGGATAGTTAGTTGGTTGTCTGTGACCGGGACAAGGCTGGGTGGCATGATGAACAGTTGCTGTGGTGTAGCTTCTGCAGGGAGCAAGGCAGAGCACCTGGTCTCCCACCCCTGCAGCACCCTCATGGGTGTCTCTGCTCTGCTTAGCCAGTCACTGGGGCTCTTTGCTCTATTACAGTCTCCCTGGAGCCTGTGCCACAGCTTCCTTCTCCCCTAGTGTCCCTCAGCAAGCCCATGCAGTACAGCGTGTCCCCTGTGGTCCAGATGCCCAGCCCCACAACTGTGAGTACCCCCTGATAGGGCCAGGAAATGGCAACCCCAGGGTGCTGATGGACACTTGTTCCCCTGCAGTCTCTCCCAGCCTCCTCTGCACCCAAGCTCCTTCCGGAAGTCAGCCAGTCCTGCATGTACTCAGAGGGGTCCAGCCTAGGTGGCCTCAGTGTCTGTAGCCGAGATCCTTCAGCCTGGGTGGAGACCTCTGATGTACACTCTGTGGTCAGTGGCAGCCACATGCCCGGCCACAAGTCTACTGGCATGCCTGTGGCCCTCAAGGATGCTGGCTCTCAAAAGGTGAGTCCCCATCCTAGGGCAGGATGAGGATGGGCAAGGTAGGGTGAAGGGCTGCCCCATCTGGCCCACCCCGAGCTGCCTTCAGGACAGACAGGCCTCTAATACCTCTTCTCACATAGCCTCTCAGCAGAAATCAAAGCTTTTAAGAGGTAGCTTGGGGCAAGAATCCCTTCTGAGAGAGTAAAGAAGGGCTTGTTTCTGCAACTCTGAGGGATACTCCAGCCTGATGTGGTCTTTTTGGGGCAGGACATAGGGTTCCTTGAGGGTCTGGCATTATCAGGAAACCAGCTTCCCATGAGAGAACCTCTGATAAGAATGACCTAGAACACTGGCAAGAGCTTACCACTGAGCCACAGCTCCACTCTAGGCAGTACAGCATGGGGTGGGCAGAGGCAGCCTGTGGTGGGGCTGTGCCCTTCTAGGATCTCACTATGTATTTTCCTCTTTTAGCACTTCCTCCTAGACCCAGTACTGAGGCTCAAGGGGATCATCGGCTTTGGGGGCCACAGCACCAAATGGGTGAGGGTCCAGTGGCTCTTTGGATGGTTCTCATGGCACAGTATTAGCGTTGAATATGTGGAGGGGGACAGATTCCCAGCCACCTTGGTGTCAGGGTCCCTTTACCCCCTGCAGACTCTGCTGGCTTCCCTCTGGTCCTCAGACTCTGTCTTGCCCTCACCTGCTCAATCCTTTCCTGGGCACATGGGGGGCCTAAGGTCATAAGTGTCCCCTGTTCCTTTGGCATAGCCTGACAGGCAGTAGCTGGGCTCAAGTGTTCCAAAGACCCAAGAGCTCTGACTCACTTCTGGGAATTGAACTCGGGTCCTTGCGCTTGTGCAGCAGGAGGTGAAACCCCTGGCCCTCTAACTCACTTCTTTTTTTTTTTTTTTTGGTACCGGGGATTGAACTCGGGACCTTGCGCTTGCGAGGCAGGTGCCAGAACCACCGAGCTAAATCCCCGGCCCCTCTAACTCACTTCTTTAGAGCTACCACAAAGGTGGTCCCTGTGATTCAGACCAGCTTTGTGGGGCACAGGCACAGTGTGGTGGGTGAGGTGGGCCTTCTAAGGAAAAACCCTTATTAGAGAAAGCAGTATTTCCTTCCTGCACCTCACTGACCCTGGGCCGGGTCTCCTGCTAACCAGACCAAGTTTCTGGGATTGGAGGCAGGGTCTGGAAGATGTGCGCATGTGTCAGCTATCCCCTTGGTGGCCATGTCCCATCAACTTATGTACCTGTGACGTAGGGAAGGTGTGCACACATGTATGCTGGGTTTTCACCCCAAACCCCCAGCTAAGTAGGAGGTGAAGGTTCTGCTGGTGACCTTAGACACGGCCCTTACGAACCAGGCCCTGTGGACCAAGGATGGGGCAGCTGTGGCTTACCCCTGCCATGCAGTCATCGTCGTGTTGCACATCTCCACTGGAGAGCAGCGTTTCGTCCTTGGCCACACAGACAAGGTGAGTGCCATCAGTGCCTGATGGGGAGGGAACCTGTAGGTCACGCACCCTTCTCCACATTGTGCCTCCCCAGGTGTCCGCCTTGGCGCTGGATGGGAACAACTTGCTGTTGGCCTCGGCTCAAGTGCAGCCCCCCAGCGTGGTACGGCTCTGGGACTTCCTGACAGGACGGTGCTTGTCCCTCTTCCGGAGCCCGATGTGTGCTGTCTGCTCCCTTAGGTGGGCACAGGACTTCACCTGGTTCTGGGCAGCTTTGGGGGGCGGGGTAAGTGCAGCTGACTTCCTTGTCCTGTCCACAGCTTCTCCAGCAGTGCGGCTCTTCTCTACGGTGTCGGCAAGGACCACCAGGGGAGAACGGTAATGATCTTGTCCTGGAGAGGAGCAGGCAGCTGTGACCATAGTCTTTGTTTTCTGAAGTCTGTCTTGGTTTTAAAATAACATACTTTTTTTGTTTAAAAAAGAAAGAAAGAAAGAAAAAGCACAGTGGTGTGCCAGTAGTCACAGCACTTGGGAGGCTGAGGCAGGAGGATCCCTGGAACCAGAAATTCAAGGCCAGCCTGGTCAGGATAGCTAGACTCCATCTCCAAAACAAGTCCAGTGACAGAAAACAATGGTTCCCCTCTTCTGCCTCCTTCCTGGTAGGGAATCCTGTGGTCCTGACAATGTATGTTCTGGGCTTTGGGACTCTGGGGAACCTGTGGCTGCTTCATGAAAAGATGCCATAGTGAGTGGTTCACTTTTCATCCCTGGCACAACTGGCGTCATTTTAAGTCAGTAAGCAATTCACCTATCCTCTCTTGTCATATGTTGTACCTTGAGATGGGCTGTGTTATCGGGGAATCACACTCAGGGTCTTTACACTGAGCTACATCCCTAGTCGTTTTTTTTTTTGGTACCTGGGATCGAACTTGGGACCTTGTGCTTTTGAGGCAGGTGGCGGAACCACTGAGCTAAATCCCTGGCCCCCTAGTCTTTTTTAAAATTTTTACTTTGAGACAGGGTCTCACTAAGTCACTAAGCTGTCCAGGCTGAACTTGATCTTGTGATCCTCCTGCCACAGCCTCCCAGAGTACTAAGACTACAGACATGTGCCATCACACCCAGCTAAGATGCCCCCCCTCGTCCCGCCCCATACCAGGGATCAAATGCAGGGCCTTGCACTTATGAGGCAGGCACAGCGCCACTGAGCTAAATCCCTGGCCCCAGAGGTATGTGTTTTTATGAGAGTCAGTGGCTCCTCCCAAGTACTGAAGTGTCCCAGCATTTCACGTTGCCAATACCTCTTGCTTTATTATCCATTCTTCTATTTGTGGGTCAGGTTTTACTTTTTGTTTCTTCTTATGAGGTTGCAGTGTCTAGCCAGGCTTATCTCTGAGGAAGTCCCAGAGTCAGCCACATATCAGGGCCAGTGTGTTGCAGGGCCTGATCTCCCCACTCAGCAACCCAACTGCTCAGAGGCTGAGTTCTGCGTGAGAGAAATGCTATTGCCTATTAGGGTTCACCTGGGCCTCACTGAATCAGGCAGGGTAGGAAGAGGGCTTGCAGGTCAGCATCTGTGGCCAAAAACCTGGGTTTGTTGCAGGTGGTGATGGCATGGGGCACTGACCAGGTGAGCCTTGGTGGCGAGGTGGTAGCTCTTGCAAAGGTGCACGCTGACTTTGATATCCAGACCTTTCGGGTTTCCCTTTTGGATGATACCAGGTGACAGGGCTGGTCCATGGTGCTGAACGGGATCTAAGCCTTGAGCCCCTCTACTCCTCAGTGTACTCACTCCTCTGCACCTCCTGCAGGATGGCGTCATGTGGGTGGGGCAGCATACGGCTGTGGCGGCTGCGTGATGGGACGTTGCGTTCTTGCCCCGTGGACCTGGGGGAGCACTGTGCACTGGAGCTCAATGACCTCGCTTTTTCACAGGCCCTGGATAGCCACCAGGTGCCCTCCATCCACACTCTGTGAGCCCCTGCCCTTCCCTACCACTTGCTGCCCAGCCCACCCTGTGCCCCCAGAGCCTTGCCTCACCTTTCATCTCCCTGTGCAGTTATGTGTGCAGCCTCAATGGCCACATCCTGGAGATTGACCCCCAGCACATGGCTGTGCGATGCATCTACTGCCTGCTGCCCACAGGGGTCCCAAGTGACTCCCTCCCCAGAAAGCAGTCCTTCAGTGCAGGTAGGGGGGCTCCTGTTCTAGGGGTAGGTGGCATCACCTTGAGGCACTGATGCCCAGGCTTCCTAGGTCCTGGCATTACCATCAGCAGCCTCAGTGTCTCTCCAACTACGTGTGCTGTGGGCTCTGAGGATGGTTACCTGCGACTCTGGCCTCTGGACTTCTCCTCGGTGCTCCTGGAGGCAGGTGAGCCCTCGAGTGTGTACCCTGTCACAGGGATGGGTGAGAGCCATTGGAGAGCCTGTGCTGCATGGGGGGCTGGCCATGTCCTTTGGCTCTGTCTTCATCAGTGCCACTGAAGACTGGCATCACAGGAGGGCACAAGGTGGCAGCTGGTGGGCAAGGCACTGATAAGGGCCTGGGTTAGGTTTAGGAGTGGCCCTCTGGAGGGAGCTGTTTCTCCCAGCCTGTAGGTAGTCTGGTGCCCTTGGCAAGAAGGGGATGGGTTGCCTGTGTCTTGGAGGCCTCAGTGCCCCAGAATGTAGAGAATCTGAGGTCAGCTCTGGTGACCAGTGGCCCCCAGAGGTTGCTGACATTGCTTTTCCCCAGAGCATGAAGGCCCCATCAGCTCAGTCTGTATCAGCCCAGATCGTCTCCGTGTGCTCTCCACCACCTCATCAAGCCACTTGGGCTTCCTGGACATCCCATCCCGAGAGTACACTGTGCTGGCACGCTCCCATATGGCCCCAGTGCTGGCGCTGTCCATGGAGCAGAGCCAGGGGCAGCTGGCCACTGTGTCCCTGGATCACACTGTCCATATCTGGGACCTGGCCAACCTGCAGCAGGTTGGAGAGGGGGCTGGGAACCCCTGAGGCCCTTTGTCCTTCCAGCCCCACTGCAGCTTCTACCTTCTGCTCTGTCCTCCAGCTGTATGACTTCACATCTTGTGATGAGACTCCCTGTGCCGTCATCTTCCAACCAACATGGCCAGCTGTCTTCTGTGGCTTCAGCAGTGGAACCATGCGTGCCTTTAGCCTGGAGAGTGCTAGGGTCTTGGTGGAACACACGTGCGTCCCCAGCACAGAGGCCTATGGTGGAAGAGGGTGGTCTGTGGGATCCCTGGGTGGAAAGCATCTGCAGCTAAGCCAGTACTGCCTACAGCCCTGCCTGTGTGGCTCCATGGGCTGAGATCAGTGGGCATCCTCACGTGTGCTGCAGGTGTCATAGAGGAGCCATCATTGGCCTGCTGGTTACCCCTGATGGCAACTTCCTATTCAGCTCCTGCTCTCAGGGCTCCCTGGTTCAGTACAGCTGCGCCAACTCTCAGTGCCACGTCCTCCGTGTAGCACGTCAGGCCCCTCAAGCCCCTCAGGCTGGTCTCAAGGTACTAGGCAACCAGTGCTGAGACACTTGAGGCCCACATGGTACTGGGTGCTATCTCCCTAGCCTTATATTCATACCCCTGGAGAGGGTTTTGTTTTAGGGTTCATAAGTACCTCTCATCCAGTGATCAGTGAGGATCTGCCTGCCTTGCCCCAAGAGGAGGTGGGCAGCCTGAGCACCGGGTGGGGTTAGGCTTGGCCAGAGAGCATCTGCCTCTTCCTGTGGCCACTGTAACTTGGGCCTGCCAAGTAGTCCCTTGGTTGTCCCTCCTGGGCCCCACAAGGACTCCCAACTTTGCTCATAGTGCCTGGTGTCTGGCTGTATCTTAGATCTCATGTCTGAGCCCTATGGCCTCTGAAGGAGTACCACACCCTTTCCTGCTGATGTTTCCCAGACATGGGGGTAGGGTAGGGCAGCACTTCCTCAGGCTACCCATTGTACTGTGGTGCCACCTTTCTGCCTGCTGACCTGATGCCCTGTGCTACCACAGCCAACATGGTGTGCCAGGATGCCCAACCACACCCCAACACCCTAGCAGTCAGCAGAGATAGCCGCCTGCTGGCCTTTGTAGGCCCCTCCAAGTACACAGTGACAGTCATGGACTCAGCCTCTCTAGATGAAGTGAGTCTGTGGGATATCCTGGGTCCAGTGATTCTTTCCTTGGCCAGGTGTGGAGTGCAAGGGGGTCCAGGGAGCAAGTAGGCAGCTGTAGTCACTCAGTAGCAGGCTCAGGGCACCATCATACCTCATTCGTGGATGCAGAGAGCTCGTCAACCAAGTAGGGGTGCTAGAACTGGCCTTGCTGTCCTTGGGACAGGCACCCTCCTGTACAATGAAGGTGGTACCCATGCACCCAGGTGGGTGCCCAGAGGCTGCCTCCTTCCCTGGCTTTAGTTGGTGTCAGCCTTGCTTGGAGCTCAGAGCCAAAGGTCATTTTTCACCCTAGCTGCTGCGGGTCAACATTAGTACTCTGGACCTCGCCAGAGGCTGCCTGGACTCAGCTGTGGCCATCTGCTTTGGCCCTACATCCCCAGGCCACCTACTTGTGTCCACGTCATCCAACAAAGTTATGGTACTGGATGCTATGTCAGGACGCACTGTCCGGGAGGTGAGCCCTGGGACTGTGGGCCACTGGCATGCCCTCCCTTCCCTCTGTTCCTGCAGCCCCTCCAGCCAAGGGGGCTGTAGCTGTACTGTGAGGAGGGGAGACCCACAGGCTGCCTGCTGCCCACTACAGGGCATTTTCCAAGAATGGTTCATTGCAGCTGTCTAGTGCCCGCCCTGTGGCTTGTGCCTCCCTTGCTCTCAACAAGGGTGCCTCTTTTTTGCTGGTGGCCTCTGGCCAGGCCATTGAAGTCTGGGAGTACTCAACACAGTCTGACCCCAGCTGCCAGGTATGTCTGGTGGGCAGGCAGGCAGCTCTGGTGCTTGATCCTTGGATGCCCGGGGCGGGGGGGGGGGCAATGGGCACAGCTAGCAATGCTTGCAGGGCAAAGAGGGCAGAGAGTTAGACCTCAGCACCATCTGTGTTTGCCAAGGCCTAATGCTATGTGGGGCTTCTTAGTCCTTGGTCCATCAGGGTCCTAGGAGCACACAGCAGGATGCCCTGTGTGAAACAGCCACATTTCCCCTAGGTGTACATCGGTCACTCAGAGCCCGTGAAGGCTGTGGCCTTCAGCCCTGACCAGCAGCAGGTCCTCAGTGTGGGTGATGCCATCTTCCTCTGGGATGTACTGGCCACCCCTGAGAGGCAAGTATCTGGCCTTGATTGTGTCCACCTGGGTCTCTTGCTGGCCCCCTGATATCCTTCTCATTGCCTCCAGTAACTGAAGCATTGCCAGGGCCTCCCCAACCCATGAGGCTGGTGAGTGGTCTGGGTGTGGCTGGAAGGGGAGGGTGTGGAGACATGGCAGGTTATAATGCCAGGTGGAGGGGGCACCACTCCTTTTCCCATGTCTCAGATGCCCATAACCACTGTAGAGGCTGGCCTCCCTGAAAGATTCTGCCATCCCCAGCCTGAGTTCCACATAGCTCCTTCCACCTCCAGGCCCAGGCACAAGACAGCTGGAGGGTGTCATGTCTGGGGTCAGGGGGCTTCCCCAGCAGCAGGTGTCCATGGCATCCCAGGTGTCCACAGCCCAGCTAGACATCCACTTCAGGCCCCCCAAGGGCAGTGATGGTGAGAGGCAGGGTCCTGGGGTTCCTGGGAGGGTCTAAGTGCCATGTACAGTGCTTCTGGGGTGTGGGATATAGGGGACTAGGCAGTGTGGGCCCCTCTTCTTTTTCTTCTTGCTGTCCCCCTGCCCCAGGCACATTCTCCACATCAGAAGAGCAAGGATGCTGTGAGGAGAACCACCACCCCACAGTGCTCCAAAAGTCCCCAGGCCCACCCGTGTTTGTGGAGAAGGACCCCAGTGGGGCTGGAGACAGGGCCTGGGGGGCTGTCAGTGTCAGTGGCTCCTGGCGGCACCACAGGCAGCCCATTAAGCAGGGAAGAATTTTGTGTGGGGCAGGGTCTCTGGAAGGTGACAAGCTGTTCTGAGTCCTGTGGCCTTTCTTTTCCCTGCCAGGTGCCTGGAGTACCAGGAAAGTAAAAGCCCAGACCTCTATCCGCCCAGATTCCTACAAGCACTTCACTGCTCTCTATAAGGCCTTCATACTGGCCAAGGTTGGCTACACTCCACTCTGTGGGAAAGGGGGTTTTATGGAGCCCTCCTCCCCAGTGAAAATGAGCCCTCTCAGAGTTCCTGTCCCAAGATCTCCTTGGGACTGCTACTGGTCGTTGGAGACTTGTTCTCAGAGAGCACCTCTTCCTCTGTCCTGTACCCACACTTCCTCCATCTTGTGGCACCCAGACTGGACTTGAGGGATCTGCTGCCCCACCTCTACCTCTCGCTGGCTGATGCCTCTTCTCATCTCAGGCTTCAAGTGCATCAAGCTTTGCAGCACCCCCAACACCTCTCTGTCTGCACCCCCAGCTCAGACCCCTGCTGGCCTAGGTGTGCCCTGAAGCAGCTGGCATGGGTGGGATTTGGGGCCTAGGCAGCTGTGCTGGACACAGCACCCTGGGTCTGCTTTCTGCCCTCCAGCTGGTGGTGAGCAGCTGCACCTGAAGGCTGTGGTGGGTTACAATGGGAATGGGCGGGCCAACATGGTCTGGAGGCCTGACACAGGTAGGTCAAGGAGTTCTCATCAGAAGAATACAGGGCAGGGACAAGCTGCCTGTCCCAAGCTAGACTTTCATGGGTAAAGAAGCTCTGGCTGTCAGCAGGAATGCCCCAGGGTGAGTGGGGGAGAGATTGATACAGAGTGCTCCCCATAATGCCTTTGGCATTCAGCCCATATCCCAAGGATCTGTGTGGCTTTAGCAGTGATAGGGAGGACATACCCCAGGGAGGTTGGTGCCTTCTCTACCTGCAGGCTTCTTCACCTATACATGTGGCCGCCTGGCAGTGGTAGAAGACCTGCATTCTGGAGCCCAGCAGCACTGGCTCAGCCACCCTGAGGAGATTTCCACACTGGCCCTCAGCCATAATGCCCAGGTACCTGGCCTCATCTACTCTTGTCTACACCCAGGTCTATGGTACACAGCAGAGCCTGGTTCTCACCAAGGACAGTGAGAGAGACATGATCCCAGCCTCTTCTTCACCCAGAGCCACAGCTTCCCCACTGACTACTCACTCACCTCACACCCACCAGGTCCTGGCCTCTGCGTCTTGCTGTGGCAGCAGTGCTGCCCTCTGCCAGATCCGCCTCTGGGATGTGCTTGGAGGTCTCTGCCAGCAGCTCATCTCCCATCATAACGGCGCAGTGCAGGCCCTGGCCTTCTCACCAGATGATGCATTCCTTGTAACACTGGGTCAGTGGGCAGGGATTGGCAGAAGGGGGGGCTTCCTGGACTCCTGGACTCCTGTTGCCTGATAGGGCTGCCCATGGATCCCTAGGGGACTACAATGACCACACCCTTGGCCTGTGGAGCATGGCTACCTATGAACTTGTGTCATCTACCTGCCTTCTGGAGCCCATGCATGGCCTGGCCTTCAACCCCTGGGACACAGGCGAGCTCACTTGCGTGGGCCTAGGTGCCATCACCTTCTGGTTTCTGCAGCAGTATGGGGCAGACATCAGCCTCCAGGTGCCAGGATTTTGGCTTGGTGTTCAATCCCACAGGTGATTTTCGAGGTGGAGTCTGACAGGGCTCCTGGGATATTGCTGACCAACAGTCACCCTCCTGCCCTGCCAGGTCCACCGAGAGACAGTCCCTGAGGAAGTGGGTGTGGCCGAGCTGACCTCACTCTGCTATGGGGCTGCCCCCCTACTCTACTGTGGCTCTAGCTCCGGCCAGATCTGCGTCTGGGACATAGGTGCTGGCTGCTGCTTCCTGGTCTGGGCGGCAGATGATGGCGAAATTGGTGGGTCCCAAATGTAGCCCCTGGCCCCTTGTGAGTGCAGGTGCTAGACATCTCCCTGGGAGCTGTGGTCCTGGGACAGGAGGCTGTCTGGGGATCACACCCACCCTGCCTCTACCCCCATCTCCCAGGGTTGTTGGTATGCTCAGGCTCCAGGCTGGTGAGTGGCAGCAATACAAGGTGGCTGCGCCTGTGGGCTGTGGAGGCTGTGTCTGAACTGCGACTCAAGGGCTCAGGCGCCAGATGAGCCACCAGAGGCCTGCTTGGCACCATCCCCAGAACATGGGATATAAGAGAGTTCTGGTGTCCTTAATGGGTCCCTCATGCTAGCACCTCTGCCACACAGTGCTACTATCAGCCCAGGGCTGCCCTTCAGATCTGTCACCAGCTGGGCTTCTCCTTGGAGACATACTTGGGCCTGACCTGAGCCCCATAGGCTGCAGGCTGAACTCAGGGACATGCTCAAAGCCCCTAGGTACTCCTAATGTGGGGGCTGTCACTGTTTGTGCTCATGAGACAGCCAGGCCCCAGACACGATGGCCATGGTTGCCCTGTCACTTGGCTCTTGACAATGCTACTCCGTCTCCCCAATTCAGGTCCAATTCTGTGTTCATGGAGCGTGAGCTGACCCTAGACGGGGCTGTGGTGAGTGCTAGCTTTGACAGTAGCGTGGACATGGGTGTTGTGGGCACCACAGCTGGCACACTGGTATATCAGCTGGGCTGAGGGGACCAGCACTCGCCTCATCAGTGGCCACAGGAGCAAGGTGAGGCCTTGGGCTGGGAGGGAGAATGCTAGAGGGGTTCCATCCTGGATGGGCAGGGGAGACTGGCAAGCATGTTTGGCCCCTTCCCCCAACCCCTGCCCTCTTTGTTGATCTGAGTCCACAGCTCAGTAGTGACCATCTGGGAGTCCCAGGGTGGGCCCTTGAGCACACTTGTCACATAGGTCCAGCTGGCATCTGTGTGAGGCAGTGGTCTGATGGTCTCAGTAAGGATTCTAGATCTTTCCTTTCTCTGTCTTACTTTTTCTTTTTTGGGGGTAGTGAGGATTGCACTGAGGACTTTCATACTAATCTATACCCTTCCTCCCTTTTGAGACAGCATCTCGCTAAGTCAATAAATTGCCCAGACCAAGCTCAAACCTGCAGTCCTCCTGCATCAGCCTCTCAGAATGCTGGTATGACAGGGCATGTGCCACCATGCCCAACTAACCTTACTTTCTTTTGTTGTGCTTGTTGAATACACCCTGTCATTTGTCCTGACAACTCCCATGGACTGAGGTCTAGGAGACAGGAGGTCAGACAGGTTCTAGCAGGTCTGGTGAGATCTGGTCAGTTTCTAGTCTGTTCTTATTGAGTCTAGTCAGGTTCTGGTTGTGTCTGGTCAGGTTCAGGCCAAGATCTGGTCGTGTCTGGTCAGGTCTGGTCAGATTCTGGTCAGGTTCTGATTCAGTATGAGTCAGGGTCTGGTCAGATCTGAGTCAGGTTCTGGTCTGATGTGGTCAGGGATTGTCAAGCCTGGTCAGGTTTGGTCAGATCTCTTTGGGTCTCAAAGGTTCTGGTGGGGTCTGTTTGGAGCTGGTCAGTTATATTTGGATTTGATTGGGGTTCTGATCATATCTTGTCAGGTTCTGGTTCTCAACATTTCTGAGGTTCTGGTCGGGTTCTGGTTGGGTCTGGTTAGATCCATTCAGGCCTTGGCAAGGTCAGTCAGTCCTGTAGCCACTTCAGAAGCAGCACACTGTCCTTGGTGAGAAGCATGGGGGCTCCTGGAAGGGGGCTGTCACCACCATGCATGTTGCAAGCAGGGCTCTGGTTCTGTTCTCTCTCTGCTGAGTTGCTGCAGACCTCCGGAGAGAAAATGGCCTTGGGAGCTACAGTTCCCAAGGCAGAGCCGGAACTAGAGCAGCAGGGTCAATACTTGTCCAGTTCTTGTCTTTTGTGGCTAGGTTCCTGAGCATCAGGTTAGTTCCTGGGGTGAGCCAGTGTGCTAGTGTTCTTCATCACTGGCTGCCTCTGACATGTACTTCAGAAGATGTCTGGGTCCCACTTCACTCTGGCTTATTGTATTTTTCTACTCATGGAGTCCTGCCTTCAGTAGGCATGAGACTCAAAGAGTTGGGTTTGTTTTGCCTTGTCTTTTCTCCTCCACCGCCTCCTCCTTCTCTCCCTTCTCCTCTTCTTCCTCCCCCCTCCCCTCTTTCTCTCTTTCTTCCTGTACTGGGTATTGAACCCAAGGCCTTCACACCATTAGCCCTTTATATTTTTATTTTTTATTTTATTTATTTATTTTTGAGACAGGGTATCACTCTAGTTTTGGATAGGCTTGAACTCACTATGTACTCCAGAGTGGCCTTGAACTTGCAATAATCCTCCCACCTCATCCTCCTGAGTGCTGGGATCACAAGCATGTGCCACCATGGTTGGCTTTTGTTTTTTGAGACAGAGTCTCATTAAATTGCCCAGGCTGGGCTTGAAGTTATGATCCTCCTGCTTCGGTCTTCTAGAGTGTTGGGATTACAAGCATGGGCCACTGTATCTGCTTCTTACTCCTTTTTAAAAAATCTATTTATTCAAAGATAAGGGCTGGGATGTAGCTCAGTGGTAGAGCATTTATTTGCCTACATGAAGCCCTAGGTTCAATACCAGCACTACCAAAAGAAAAAAAAAGGAATTATTTATTTGAAGATAAGGGTAGTTGTTAAATTTGAGTTTGAGATGGAGTGAGGGAGGAAGGGTTACTTTTCTGTGTGGTCACAGATTTACTGAGACATGATTTACAGACCACGTGCCTCATCCATTTAAAATGAGTGGTTTTTAGTGTCTTCAACAGAGTTGTGTGGCATCATCTCAGTCAATTTCAGAGCCCTCTTTATCACCTCAAAAGGAAACCCCCCGCCCTCTTTTTTTTTCTGGTACTAGGGATTGAACTTGGGACTTTGTGCTTGCAAGGCAAGCGGTGGAACCACTGAGCTAAATCCAGGCTGGAAACTCCTATTTATCGAGCAACCACTCCCCATTTCTGATCCCCTCACTCCTGACAACCACTCATTGGCTTTCTGTCTCCGTGGGTTTATTCCTTTGGGCAGTTCACATGAATGGGTCCTATGCTGTGTGGTCTCTGTTTTCCAGGTTCATCCGGCACCAGCATATTCTTTTTTTTCTTTTTTTAGTGCTGCTATTGAGCCCAGGCTTTAGCATGCTAGGCAATCACTCTAAGCACTCTACCTCTGAACTGCATCCCAGCCCTGAATTATCTTCCTAAAATGAAATGCACCATGAGTTCACACTTGCATTTGAAATTGTAATTCAATGCTGGGCCTTTTCACTGAGCCTCAGTGGCGCACAGCACATGCACTTCCTTTCTCCAAAAATCTGTGATTTTCAGTGATACCTACATGATGTCATATCTCCTTCCTCCCGTGACAAACATTCAACCTTAGGGAAAACCATGAGGCCACCAGTATCATAACCACTGAACTCAGCTGGGGGTGCCTTTGTGTTTTTCCCTATAGTCTGCTGAAGACACTTAGTTACTTATTATGTTTCAGATTCTGCCACCTAGCCCTTCCACAGAGGCCCATGTCCCACTGGCTGGTGGGTCCCACTATTTCTGGTGGTCTGTTTCTTTACATCACCTGGAGGTCTCTAGGCCAAATGGGCTGGGGCAGGAAACAAGTGCTCTGTATGGACAAGCTGGCCTTGGCAGCTGGGGTAGAAAAGGCCTTGCTAAAGGTCCCTTCAACCCAGTGGGGTCCCCACAGGTGAATGAGGTGGTCTTCAGCCCTGGCGAGTCATATTGTGCCACCTGTGGAGAGGACGGGAGTGTGAGGGTGTGGTCCTTGGCCAGCATGGAGCTGGTAATCCAGTTCCAGGTGCTGAACCAGGTATGTGGGAGTGGGTTGGTCAGGGCTCCCTCTGGCCTCAGCTTTGGGGCTGGTGCCCTATCACCCCTTCCTGGGCAGTGCTGAGGTTTTGCCACCACGGGTCCCCAGAGCTCTCTCTGCCTTGCATGGAGCCCCCCATCCTGTGGACATCCAGAGCAGCAGCAGGTGGTGGCAGGCTACAGTGATGGCACACTGCGTGTCTTCAGCATCTCCTGTACCACAATGAAGCTCAAGATGCACCCCCACCAGGCTGCAGTGACAGCCGTTGCCTTCTCCACTGATGGTGAGGAGCTGGGGGTATGGAGGGTGACCACATCAGACGTCCAGGCTGGGGCTGGGCTCACAGGCCCGGTCCTTGCCCGGCCCAGGTCAGACCATCCTCTCTGGAGACAAGGACGGGCTTGTGGCAGTGAGCCGCCCCCACACAAGAATGACCTTCTGTGTGCTGAACGACCACCAGGATGCCCCAAACTCTGCCATCCAGGGCACACACAAAGAGGTGAAGCATCCTCAAGAGCTGGTAGAGAGGGGCCTGGGGTGAGGCCAGGTAGGATGGTGGGCACCTTGGGGCAAGAGGTACCCATAATCCTCAACCCTCAGTATAGAGACCTAGGAGTAGAGGGCGAAGACCTGTGGCTGGCTGCCAGTGAGGACCAGAGAGTCAGTGTCTGGGCCTCCAACTGGTCAAGGAACCACTGTGAACTCCTGGACTGGCTGAGCTTCCCGGCACCTGCTGCTTTGGAGGTAAGTGTCCAGTGGTACATGGGTGGTGACCATGCCTGCCCACCCCACCACAGCATGCTGCACTCCTCTGCAGACCTCAGGCCTCCCGCCACCCTCCCTCGCCACCTTCTGCCCTTGGGACCTGGCGCTAGTGGTATGTGTGGGCCTCGGCACACGTGAAGAGGTGGTCTTCTACAGTCTCCGCCAGAAGCAGGTGTGTGTATCCACCTGCTTGGTGCTAGCAGCCCTAGTGTCCAGGGCTTTGCAGCCCGGGGTCAGGGGCTGTGAGAACCTGAGTTGTACTCCAAGCAGGAGCCTCCATTGGAGGTCCCAAGCCTCATCCTCACTGTCCACAGGTGGTAGTGAAGATACTGCTACCCTTCTTTGCCATGTCCCTGAGCCTATCCCCGGGGCCCTGCCTCATGGCTGTCGGGTTTTCTGGTAAGTGCTGGTGGATGTGAATTCCGACCTGCCTTAGGTGGGGCCTGAGCCAGCTTAGCTGCATCCCCCCAGACACACACTTTACCTCTGTGCCTCAGGCTCCTTGTCCACAAGGGGGTATAAGAAGATGCCTGCTCCAGAGAGTGCTCAGGCTCAGGAGATAAGGTGGGGGAACACCCCGCACAGCACTGGCTGGGATCTGAGTGGGAGAAGGTAGTGGCACCAGGGAGGACTTAGGTAGCCCAGTCACTGGGCCAGAGGAGCTCAAGTGTGGGACTGCAGCAGGCCTCTAACAGTACTGGTTGCCTACACCTACACCATGTCCAGCCAGGGACAGAGAGGGAAAGAGCAGGGGACCCTGCAACATACCTCCTGACCCTCCCACCTATGCCCTTTGCCCACAGGGTGCACACTGAGCCTGGTGGACTGCACATCAGGGACCACCCAAGATTTTGCTGGCCATGATGATGTGGTGCACCTGTGCAGGTTCACCCCATCGGGCAGGCTGCTCTTCACAGTGGCCCACAGTGAGGTCCTGGTGTGGGAGGTCCAGAGCCCTTGAGCTGCAGTGGACCTGCTTCCCCGGTGCCCCAACAGGCCTGCTGGGCCCTGGGGCAGAGAAGCCAGTGTGGATGGTGGCATGTTGGGCAGAGATGCGTGGGACAGGGCTCTTAAATCGTCAGGGCTCATCTGTCTTGAATTCTGGTGACCTGAGAGGACTTAAGGGACTTGAGGGTATAACTCGGGTAGAGCATGTGTTTGGCACAGAAAAAAAAATCAGAATACCTGTTGGGTTTTTACTTAAGGGTTTTTTAATGTTTCTACTTTGTACAGTTTAAAATAAACGTAGACATTTATTGTATTTTGCTACATTGTTTTATTATGATCCTATCATTGCATCTCCACTGATCATTTTCCTGTCCTAAGCGCATCCCCTGCCATACCCGCGAGCCTCTTGCTCCAAATCCAGGACCATGGCCCTCCCTCCCTACCTGCGGGGCTGGGGGGGGGGGGGGGGGCGGAGCGGGGCGGGGAATGCATCGCAAAGGGGGCCGGCGCGATTCTTAGGCGGCGCTGTTGCAGTCCCTCAATCACTAGTGCGGCTGCGCGGGTGGGACCGGAAATACGGGGGGAAGGGGCGGTGCTAGGGGCCGGAAGGGCGGGAACGGGGCTAGTGTGGGGCGGGGAACTCACTGGGTCGGGTCGGGTCGGGGCTGAGGTTCTTGTGGGGGGGGGGGCTCCAGATTCGAGGTTGGGTCAAAACCCAGGCAGGCGGGAGCAGGCGCAGCCATGAGGCGGGACGTGCGCATCCTGCTGCTGGGTGAGGGTAGGTGCCTGGCCGCAGGCGGGTTGTGGGGTAGGTGGACAGGGCGCCGGACTTTAGACCTCCCGCGTCACTGCCCTCCCCCACCCACGCAGCTCAGGTGGGGAAGACATCGCTGATCCTGTCACTGGTGGGCGAGGAGTTCCCGGAGGAGGTGCGCGGCGCCGAGGGCGGAGGTAGGGGGCGGGGTTTCAGCGCCAGGGCTAGGGGGCGAGACCGGGTCATCTCTTACCTCTTACAGGTCCCAGCCCGCGCAGAGGAGATCACCATCCCTGCCGATGTCACCCCGGAGAAGGTGCCCACCCACATTGTGGATTACTCAGGTAGCAATCGCACCGGCCATAGGCTTCTTCCCCTGACCTCCCTGTAGAGGGTCTTCAGCAGGCTATCTCTCCCCTTAGAATCCGAGCAGACCGATGAGGAGCTCCAGGATGAGATCCACAAGGTTCGACATATTCCAAGCATGGCTCAGCGTTCTCAGCCACAGCTACCTTGGCCTAATCAGCTTCGCCCATTTGGGGAGCTGGATTAAGGCTCTGGGCTCTCCACAGCCTGATAATTCTTTGGTGAACTCTGAGCACCCGAGAGTTGTTGTGGCTTCCAGGACATACCCTGTTGCAGCCAGGACTTGCTAGTCCCTTCAGTAGTGCTCAGAGAGAGAAGAGACCAGATCTGTGAGGAACAGTCCCATGTCCTTCACAGCGTCCCCTTGAACCTCTGTGCTTTGGTCCTGTCTCTGTTTTGGTCCACTTTCCTGGACCTCCAAGCTGTGGTGGGGGTCATGCTTAACTGGGACTCACATAATAACAGCAGATGTGGGCCGGGGATTTAGCTCAGTGGTTTTGCCGCCTGCTGCCCAACCCGACTTCGATCCCTGGTACCAAAAAAACAAAACAAAACAAAACAAAACAAAAAATAACAGCAGATGTGTATGCCAGGACTTAGCCCCTTGTGGCATCCCCTGTGAGACCTGCACATACTGTCTTAGTCAAGGGTGCAGACACCATGAGCTGAATGGGCAGCCTCATCTCATCTCTGTCACCCTGGCTGCTTGTTGTGAGGTGAAAACGAGGTAGAGGCCATGGGTGGGTCCCTTTTTACCTACATCTCCCTAATCTAGATGATATGTTTGGCTTGAGCATTCTGGAGCTATTGACCAGACCCATGGTGCTGGGGCCTAGTGTCTGCATTGGGATCGGAGGGCTTGGGGGGAAGTCCTCTGAGACTGAGCAGTGGCTTCCAGTCCCCGGTGTGACACAGCTAGGGAGCACCTTCCCTGTAGGCACCTGGCTGGGCCAGGTTCCAGGAAGGGTGGGCTTCCTGAGCTTTGGATCCACACCTGGGACATGCCGGAGCCTTGGGTTATGTGGAATATCTTCTGGTCACCCTGCACCTTGCTGCTCCCCCTGCAGGCAAACGTGGTATGTGTTGTATATGACACGTCCAAGGAGGCTACTATTGAGAAGGTGAGCAGGAGGGGACTTCCCATCTGTCCCAGGTCCCTGTTGTTGGCACCTGGCTCAATCAGCAGCCCGTTCTCACTTAAAGCCAGATGGCATATAGTGGACCTTTGTGGTCCAAGTGGGCCCTCACCCACTCTTGTGGGTGTCTGCTGTCTGAGGGATCCCCACACTTCTGATTTGGGGTCAGTCTCCTGGGACTCCATCTCAATGGAGAGAGCCTAGAATGACCAGTCCAACTGTTTAGGCCAGCAGCTCCTTTCCTTCCCTGGCCCCAGAATCCCAGGAGGGAATGGCCAGGGGCTTGCTTGACGGCCTGGGACCCTAGTCCACTTGCGAAGGGGGGGGGGTTGCAGCTGTTTAGATCGGCTAGGGTCTCATTTGCCATCTTTTTTTCTCACTAGCTTCATTCCAGTGGCTGTAACTTTGACCCCCACTTGGCTTCGGCCTCTTCTCTCCTTGAGCTTGGTGCAAGCTCCAGGCAGACCATGGGCCAGGTAGGCAGCCTCATTTCATTGCCAGGCTTTGCCTTTCAGATCCGAACCAAATGGATCCCGCTGGTGAATGGCAGAACTGGAAGTGGGCCCAGGTAACAAGCAGGGGATACAGGGGGATCAGGGCCTACCAGCTCCCCATCCCTGATGACCGTGAGCATCTCCCCAGGGTGCCCATCATTCTGGTGGGCAACAAGTCAGACCTGCGGCCAGGAAGCAGCATGGAGGCTGTGCTGCCCATCATGAGCCAGTTTCCTGAGATAGAGACCTGTGTGGAGGTGAGCAGATATGTGGAGAAGGAGGAAAGGAGGAGGGGACTTGGGTGAGAACAGGAATGTGGAGACTCTGCAGCAGGTGCCTGTGCGGGGCAAGCCTGACCCCTCTATGTTTTCCTTGGGTACCTCCCGGGTCCTGTCTTGTCCTGTACTCTCCCAGTGTTCAGCCAAGCACCTGAGGAACATCTCAGAGTTGTTCTACTATGCCCAGAAGGCTGTTCTGCACCCCACACCCCCCCTCTATGACTCTGAGACAAAGCAGGTGAGTGGTAGGTGAGAACACCACACTCTGCCCTAAGCTCTTTTGGGTATTGGGTGGGGAGAGTAAGCAAGGTGGGTGGCAGGGCAGACCAGGTGAAGGCCACCTGCAGCACTGAGCTGGTGTCCCTGCAGCTGAGGCCCAAGTGTGCCCAGGCCCTTACACGCATCTTCAGGCTCTCGGATCAGGACCTGGACAACTCGCTTAGTGATGAGGAGCTCAATGCTTTCCAGGTGTGCACCCTGCCCCATGATACCTACCCCCAGGCCTCAATCACTATCAGTGATGTGACCTGGCAACCAAGGGCAACTAGCTGATCTGAAGCAACTTCTTCTTGGAAGCAGAAGTCCTGCTTTGGCCACCCCTTGGCCCCACAGGCCTTGGAGGATGTAAAGAGGGTGGTATGCAAGAATGTGCCAGGTGGCGTGCAGGATGACCGGCTGACGCTGGATGGTAAGGCAGATGTCCTGCTCAGGCCGTGGTGTGGGGAGTGGGGTGTGCTATGGTGGATGCTACCTCCTCTGGTCCCCCCCAGGTTTCCTCTTCCTGAACACACTCTTCATCCAGCGTGGCCGGCATGAGACCACATGGGCCATCCTACGGCGCTTTGGCTACAGTGACATGTTGGAGCTGACCACTGACTACCTCTTCCCACCGTGAGTAGCGGGTGGGATGGGGGATCGACCCTTCCAGGGGCAAAGTAGGAATGTGCCCTACTGTACTGGCTTCCTGGCCCAAGTCTGCCTCAAACCCCTTGGTGTCTACAGAGTACAGATTGAGGGACTCTGGGCCCATATCAGGGCTCTGATATGGGATGGTCCCTGTGACCTAGGGACTCAGCCAGGCCTCCCACACACCAGAGACCAACACTACCCTCCTTGGTTGCTCCCAGCTATGGGATGAGGGGCTTCAGGAGCCCTGGGAGGCCTGACTGCACAGATGGGGTAAGCAGGGTGACACCAGGAGGTGTGCCAGCACAGAGTACAGGGTCCCCTGGGAACCGGATGAGTATGGTGTCCCCCACAGGCTCCACGTGCCCCCTGGCTGTACCACTGAACTTAACCACCATGGCTACCAGTTTGTGCAACAAGTGTTTGAGAAGCATGACCAGGTGAGCCCCACCACTCTTGCCAGCCCCTGCCAACTGCCCAGCACACGTCACCTCCACCCTCTGCTCCCAGGACTGTGATGGTGCCCTCTCGAGGGAGGAGCTGCAAAACCTCTTCAGCGTGTTCCCAGTGGCCCCCTGGGGTCCTGAGCTTCCTTACACTGTTCGCACCAATGCAGGCCGGCTTCCTCTGCATGGGTACCTCTGCCAGTGGACGTAAGTACAGCCCTCAACACCCATCTACACCGGCCCGCCTGCACCTTCCTCACTGTGACACTGTGCCTCCCATCTACCCAGCCTGGTGACCTACTTGGATGTCCAGCGCTCCCTCGAACATCTTGGCTACCTGGGGTACCCCACCCTGTGTGAGCAGAACTCACAGGTTCAGGCCATCACAGGTGGGCACCCACCCCCTGGGTCTTGGGCTCGGCTCTCCCTGGAGCCCCCCCTCATCTGAGGTCACCCTTTCAGTCACCCGTGAGAAGAGGCTGGACCAAGAGAAGGGGCAAACACAGCGGAATGTCCTCATGTGCAAGGTGGTGGGGGCCCAAGGAGTGGGCAAGTCCTCCTTCCTGCAGGCCTTCCTTGGCCACAGCCTGGGGGTGAGTGTCTGTGGGAACCACTACCCCCAACATGGGGGAGGCTCTAGGGCAGGAGAGTACACTTAAGGAATGTTGGGGCCGTTGAGCATCATGGTCTCCCTCCTGCCTCTCAGCACCAGGATACCAAGCCATTCCCCCAGGGATCTCCTGTCTACGCCATTGACACAGTACAGGTCAACGGGCAAGAGAAATACCTGATTGTGAGTGCCAGCCACATACTCTGACCCTGAAGGTGGGCTGGGACACCCTCATGCCCATCCCCCCACCTTGTGGAGCTTTCTCAGGGTACCCCTGGGAAACCCAGTCCTTGGGAACATGCTCTGAGGTCACCGTCTATCCCAGCTGTGTGAAGTAAGCACAGACAGCCTGCTGGCCACCTTGCCCGATGCTGCCTGTGACGTTGCTTGCCTGATGTTCGATGGCAGTGACCCTACGTCTTTTCTCTACTGTGCCAGCATCTACAAGGCAAGGCAGGGGCTGGGGCCTGCTGGAGAGCACAGCTTAGGTGGGGTAAACAGTGAGCTCAGCTTTCACACAGCCCATCTCCCACAGCGCCATTACATGGACGGCCAGACTCCCTGCCTCTTTGTCTCCTCCAAGGCTGACCTGCCTGAAGGTGTTGTCCCACCAGGCCTGTCACCGGCTGAGTTTTGCCACCGGCACCGGCTGCTCGCCCCAGCCCAGTTCTCCTGCAAAGGCCCAGCCCTGCCAAACACTGACATCTTTACCCAGCTGGCCACCATGGCTGCATTCCCGTGGGTTCCTGCACCACAGCTATGGGGAGGGTGGCCTGTCCTGTCCCAGAGCCATTGGTGTCTGCTACTGGGTGTGCTGGGGTCAGGCTGTAGGGTGGGGCTGTGTGGCCTGGCCTCTGCTGAGACAAAGTGGAGGGTTGCAGCAGCAAGAGTGCAGGCACAAACCCTGAGTACCCCTCTTTCCTGCAGACATCTGGCTCACACAGAACTGCACCCCACCTCCTTCTGGCTCCGGGGGATGCTGGTAGCTGTCGGAGCCACTGTGGCAGCAGTTCTCAGTTTCTCACTCTACAAGGTCCTGGTGAAGAGCCGATGATGGCCTGGAAACCCTAACACAGCCTGCTATTGGCGCCTTGGGGTCAGCATGGCCTGTGTGTTGTGTGTTTTCAGCCCCACAGCATGTCTGCAGGAACCCTAAAGCACTGGTGTATGACTACTGCTTGGGGAGCATCTGTCTTTCTAAACCTTTGCTTCTGAAGACAGGCCACCCCAGGCTGGGCTTTGTTCTGCCATGCCATGCCCTCGTTCCTGCTTGGCCTGATGGTGGGGAGCAAGTGTACTGTCCGTGCATGGCCTCACCCTTGCAGGTACCTGTAAGTGGGAGACAGGTAATGGGCGAGGAAGTAGGTGACCAGACCTGGGGTTCTCAGGTCTTCCTGCCTCCTCCTTGGCCTAGGTGGTCAGAGGGTATGCAGGGGCCAGAGGAGGTGGCCAGAACAGGAAGTGGCTAGACTGAGTGCAGCCCCTACCTTTCTGTCCAGTTAAGAGCCTTGCCCATGGCCACATCCACAGCAGAAGACAGATTGGGTTTCCAAATTAAACTTCTGTCCTTTCCAGTTCTTGCTTCTCCATTTCTGAAGACAGCTTTTCTTGAATCAATCTAAGATACATGCTTTGTTTTGGTGTGGGCTGGAAATGTCACCTGACCTGCATATACCTCCCATTCCCCTGTCCCCATTCCAAAGCCTCACTCAAGCCAGTGTATGGCAAATGGCCTCTGGAGGGTGCAGTCATGCCCAGCTATGGTCCAGGAGCATCAAAGTTCATCAGTCTTGAGATCTCAGGGTCATGGTTCCTTGTGGGGACAGTACCTTCTCTGGGAATGTAACTTTCCCTGCCTAAGGTCTTTCTACCCTTCTCCAAGACTGGATGTTCCCCCTTACTGCCCACTCCCTACACTCCAGGCCGGGGCTGTTCTGAGATGAAGCTGTTGTCACGAAGTGCCAGGAATAGGATAGCTGTGGAACGCTGGCCTAAGCGGGAAGCACAGCCAAGATGACCCACAACACAACCATGCTTCAGTACCTACAGACAAGTGTCTACATGCTTCTCCCAGCTAGATACCCTCCAGCCCACAGCCATGACTGAATCTGAGGGTCTGGATTTGGGCCTGAGTTCATTTTGGAGAAGGGCAGGATACTATTTATAGTCTGTTTTATCTCCCAGAGGCCAGGAGTGATGACACCATTGCATCTCTGCTACAGCCGGCAGGATCCAGGGAGGGTTTGCCATGTTCTGTACACCCCCTTGGTCTGCCACCTCCCTGGTTGGAGAGGTCTCTGCCCTTACTAGCAGCAGGTACTCCCCTTATCCCTGCTGCATCCCTACCTTTGGGGGTACTCTGCTCCTGGCCCTGGGGCTTCAGGAGTGACTCAGCATGTAATTTGGTTTTGGATGCTGTATGGGGACAGTTAAGAGCAGGGCCTTCTCTACATTTGCCACCTGACTCGAAGTTGCATGGGGCCTCCTTGCAGCAGTGCTAGGAATAAGAGTGGATGTCTCTAGAAGGCATACTGGCACTTTCAAGAGAGCTCTGGGCAGAAACTAGACCATAGGAACCACAGGGTTACAAGCAGCGGAGTCTCGGGCAACTGGGTGGCTTGAGAAGGCTTCCCGGAGGAGGTGACGTTTGTGCTGAGTGTTGGTTTGAGAAGGCTGACACGGCGCTCAAAGCGTCTCGCAGCGGAAGTTTTAGGTGCAGCAACTTACTGGGAGGAGCTTCTGCACCGCGGTGCGCGACAGCGGTGCCCCAGGACTGGGACGGCGCTGAGTGGTCCTGTGCCTGCCTCGGGTGTGCGTGTGGGGCGCGTGCGTGCAGGGGCGCTGTGTGCGCGAGTGCGCGGCACCGTGACGTGGTGGCCCGAGAGCGGCGCGCACTGAACAGAGCAGGCAGAGCGGGCCGGCCGGGGCGGAGCGGAGCCGTCCGCAGAGCAGCCCCTCCCGGCCTCGGCCGACCCCGGCCCCCGGCCCGGCTCTATGGACAGGAGCTCTCTGCTGCAGCTTATCCAGGAGCAGGTGCGTGGAGTAGGGGCCGCGCCGCTACCGGCTCCTTTCCGTTAAGGGGCTGGGGCGGGGGGAACTGGGCACGGGGAGCCCCCCCCCCGCGCCTACGCCCCTTTGCAACAGGACCTCGGGCCCTGGCCGGCCTTGGAGGAAAGCAGGGTGGAAGGGTGGGTGTTCTCTGAGGGGCGGATCTTCTCAGGACTGGTGGGTGGGACCTGAAGTAGGGTGTGAGATACCCTGGGGAGCTTAGGTGCAGCAGGCCTAGGACCTGTGACCAGCCAGGGTCCCAGGAACCAGCCTGCAGATCCCAGCCACCCCTCAGCCCCGGGCCTGCGGCTCCTTCACCGCAGCAGCTGGATCCTGAGAACACAGGCTTCATTGGCGCAGACACCTTCGCTGGTCTGGTGCACAGCCATGAGCTGCCCCTGGACCCAGCCAAGCTGGACATGCTGGTGGCCCTGGCCCAGAGCAACGATCGGGGCCAGATCTGCTACCAGGAGCTGGTGGACCTGGTCAGTGCCATGGTGGATGGGGAGTAGGGGCGGGGGCCACACCTGGGCAGGCATAGCACTCTGGGCAAAGCAGGTGGTTGGGTGGCCTCCCCCTGGGTGGCCTCTCTCTCTCTCTCCTTGTGGGTATGGGCAGGATCTCCAACCCACAAGGGCAGGGGTGCCCTAGGGGTGTTACTGTAGCCCACACTCGGGCCCCTGCCCCCCAGATCAGCAGCAAGCGCTCCAGTAGCTTCAAGAGGGCCATCGCTAATGGACAGCGGGCGCTGCCCCGAGACGGGCTGCTGGACGAGCCAGGGCTGGGTGTCTACAAGCGGTTTGTGCGCTATGTGGCCTATGAGATCCTGCCCTGTGAGGTGGACCGCCGCTGGTACTTCTACAGGCACCGCAGCTGCCCGCCCCCCGTGTTCATGGCCTCAGTCACTCTTGCCCAGGTGGGCTGCCCACCCAACACCCCGGGAGCCTTGAGAATCCCTGGCCCTGATGAACTATACTGTGTCTGCAGATTGTTGTGTTCCTGTGTTATGGGGCCCGCCTCAACAAGTGGGTGCTGCAAACCTACCACCCTGAATACATGAAGAGCCCCCTTGTGTACCACCCTGGGCACCGTGCCCGTGCGTGGCGCTTCCTCACTTACATGTTCATGCACGTTGGGTGAGTGGGGAGCCAGCTGGTGAACCCCTCCAGCACCCTGCTCCTTCAATCAAGGCTCAGCCTAGGGGAGAGGAAGCATGAGGCAGGCTGAGGGCAGGCTACACCGCTGACCGCACCCCTCTTGCTTATTTGCCCCCATGTGGCCAGGCTGGAACAGCTGGGGTTCAATGCTCTCCTGCAGCTGATGATCGGGGTGCCCCTGGAGATGGTGCATGGCCTACTCCGCATCAGCCTGCTCTACCTGGCAGGCGTGCTGGCAGGTGAGGCGGGCACGGGCCCCCTGCCCACCTTACTGGCTGGCTGTGCCCTCACCCCTGCCTCTGCTTATGCAGGCTCCCTGACTGTCTCCATCACCGACATGCGTGCCCCTGTAGTGGGGGGCTCTGGCGGGGTCTATGCCCTGTGCTCAGCACATTTGGCCAACGTTGTCATGGTAACTGGGCCGCCTGGCAGGGTTGTGGGAAGGGCCCCACCTGGCCCGCCTCACGGCCTCTCTGTCTGCATGCCCCCCTCAGAACTGGGCTGGGATGAGGTGTCCCTACAAGCTGCTGAGGATGGTGTTGGCCCTGGTGTGCAGTGAGTAGGGGGCCGGGTGGGGGCTGGGGACCTTCAGCCTGCAGATGGGCACCTCCCACCTGTTGCTCCCTCTGCAGTGAGCTCCGAGGTGGGCCGGGCTGTGTGGCTGCGCTTCTCCCCGCCACTGCCTGCCTCAGGCCCACAGCCCAGCTTCATGGCGCACCTGGCAGGTGCAGTGGTGGGGGTGAGCATGGGCCTCACCATCCTGCGCAGCTACGAGGAGCGCCTGCAGGACCAGTGTGGCTGGTGGGTGGTGCTGCTTGCCTATGGCACCTTCTTGCTCTTCGCTATCTTCTGGAACGTCTTCGCCTATGACCTGCTGGGTGCCCACATCCCCCCACCACCCTGACCTGCTGCTCCCCAGGGCCAGAGGGGCATGTGGTGTCCAGCCACCAGGCAGGTCTGCACACCTGCCCCCCCCCGTGAGTGGACATCTCAGGGCTGCTTCTCCTCACAGGTGCAGGTGGGCCCTGTAGTCCACCAGCTGAGGCTGAGTCTCACTTCAGCCCTGGCCGCCCCTCCCAGGCCTGGGGGGGGGAGGTCCCCAAGGGTGGTCCCAAAGGAGACCCAATCCCATCCATTCCACCCCAGGACTTGCAGTCTGAGCCTTTTTGAATGAATAAATATTTTACACTCCACTAGGTAGTTATCCTGGGGCTCTGGAGGCTTGTCTACTCCCACCCTGCTAACAGACCTCAAGGGATGCACTCACCATGATGAGGGCCTGGGTTTCCATCCCCCTTTCCCCTCTGTACCTGCCAAGAGGTGCTAGTTATTCCACACTGCTAGAATAACTGTGTAGGTCCCAGAGCACCAGGGGAGGGACTGGGTTCCTGGTCAGGCTGAGTTTAGCAAGCTTTTATTGAGCTCTGGGGACACTTAGCCTCTTATTCAGCCAGCCTGCTGTCCAGAAACCTGTACCCTGATGTCTCATGACAGATGAGGAGGCAGGATTTAGGCCACATCCAAGTTCATTTGGTGTGAGTCCTGTGCTTTTTGGCTTGCCTTGCACTTGCATCCTTGCACGAGACCATGCTAGTGCCAAGGTCAGGCAGCATGTCCAGGCACAGCTTCTGCTGCATAGCCCAACTCTATAGTGCCGTTTCCACAAGGTGAGAAGTCCATGGCCCTGAGGCACTGGCTGGGAGGGACCCAGGGAGTTTGGGGCCCAAGGTCACCAGCCACCTCCTCCACCCGGACTGGGATCTTGGATGTACTCCTAGCCCACCAGTAGTCCACGTTGGCTTAGGGCTGTGACACGCAACTTGCACCTGGCCCAGGTACAGCAGTACTGCGTGAGAATATACTGCAGGGCTAGCAGGCCAGGCACTACACCCACTGCCTCACTGGACATGAAGGCTACCACCTCCAGAGCTCCAGCCTCCACGACAGTTATAGACTGTAGCTCTCGCGATAACATCCTGTAGCTCCTGACCAGGACCCTGCAACACACCATCTGCACATCTCACAGGCAAAGACGCCAGAACCTAAGTTGCACCCAGGCACAACGGAGGTGGTGATGGGGCCCATGCCTCGGAGGACGCACAGCTTTGTGTCTGCATCTCTCGAGTCTGGCAGGAGGAAGGCGGTGGCTGAGCGATGCACCACCAGCTCTGGGGGGTTGACGGCCCCCACTGCTGCAATGCGCCTTACCCCTCTACGAGTCAGGAGTCCCCGGTGCTAGACCTGGACCTCCTAGGGAAGCTTGCCCGCCAAAGACCCGCCCCTTCACGAGGCCACGCCCCAGAAGCCCCGCCTGTAGGTCACGTCTAGGAAGAAGCTCCACCTCTCCTCGTGGCCCCTCCCCTCCCCGTTAGTTTCCCCGCCACCAGTCCCTGCAAATCCTGAGTCCTGTGCTTCTCCGCTTTGCACCAAATGACCGTGGGCAGCTCCTCCCGAAAGACGGTGAGGGGAGTCCGGGCCGTGGACTCCCGCCTGGTTATCGGCCTTGTCCTCGACGAATTACCAGCGGCCCATGACCTCCAGCCGCCCACGTACGGCTTTGAACGCCCGCAGAACCTCTCCGTGGAGTGTCCGGACGGCGGCCCAGGGACTTGGGTCCTCGCACACCCTCAGCACTCTGGCGGTCGCTAAGTCCTCGCGGCGTGGAGTCCAGGTCGAGTCCTACAGGGCGGGGCCGGACTCGGGAGGCGGGGCCCAATGAGTGCCTGGACTCTCTGGCGCTGCCCCGCCCGAGGTCACGTGGCCTCCCACCAGCCCCGCCCCACACCGGAAGTTCCGGTGGTGGATTGCCGGACCGGGCCAAGCGGGTCGCGCCGCGGGCTGCGGGCGCACGGCGGCCGGGCACGGACCCTGGGAACAGCCCGGGCCGTGCCGCGCGGCGCCATGAAGGGCAAGGAGGAGAAAGAGGGTGGCGCGCGGATGGGCGCTGGCGGCGGCAGCCCGGAGAAGAGCCCGAGCGCGCAGGAGCTCAAGGAACAGGGCAACCGGCTCTTCGTGGGCCGCAAATACCCGGAGGCGGCGGCCTGCTACGGCCGCGCCATCGTGAGTGCGGGGTGGGGAGGCGGGCGGATCTGGCGTTCCTCTCAGCCCTGCCACCGAAGCTCGCAGCGACCTTGTTCCGCGGGCGCCCGGGCGCGGCTCTGGAGTCCGTGCTAGACGCCCTGGAACTGGCAGGTGGGATGAACGGGTGAAATGTTTAGGGCTGGCTAGGCTGGAGGCCGCGTACTCCTGCCCCTTGAGGACCCTAGGTCCAAAGTTAACCGTACAGGTTTGAGGAACTTCCCCTTACAAAATCAACTGAAGTTGAGAGTGGGCCGAGCCAGGATTCCGGCGTTGACAACTGAGAAACTTCTAGGTTTTCATTCCAGCCATCAGCTCCCAAGCTGGGACAGAATCTGGGGTATTTGGGTGTGAGAGAGAATGGCCGAGCCCACATCTTCACACCACCTGACCTTTGTCTCCAGACCCGGAATCCCTTGGTGGCAGTGTACTACACCAACCGAGCTCTGTGCTACTTGAAAATGCAGCAGCCTGAACAAGCACTGGCTGACTGTCGGCGGGCCCTGGAACTGGACGGACAGTCTGTGAAGGCGCACTTCTTCCTGGGGCAGTGCCAGCTGGAGATGGAGAATTACGACGAGGCTATTGCCAATCTGCAACGAGGTGAAGTGACAAGTTGTCTGGTCACAGGGCATACTGGTCTAGGAGGTTGGACCAGCCCAAGTGTGACCTAACAACTGCATTTTCCCAGCCTACAGCCTGGCCAAAGAGCAGCGGCTCAACTTTGGGGATGACATTCCTAGCGCTCTTCGTATTGCCAAGAAGAAGCGCTGGAACAGCATTGAAGAGCGGCGCATCCACCAAGAGAGTGAGCTGCACTCGTACCTCGCTCGGCTCATCACTGCTGAGCGTGAGAGGTGGGCCCCTCCCCTACCAGGCCACCCTCTCACAGGTTAAGCTGAGTAACCAATACAAGTGTTTATTGAAAGGCTGACATGGGTGCACAGAAAGCTGACAGGGAAGAGCTTGAGGTGGGAGTGGGCTCTGATCTCCTGGCCAGGTTCATCTCTGACCAGCTCCTGGTCGATCCTCAGGGAGCTGGAAGAATGTCAGCGAAATCACGAGGGTGACGAGGATGATGGCCATATCCGAGCCCAGCAGGCCTGCATTGAGGCCAAGCACGTGAGGGTGCCCTAGGCCCACATGAGGGTCTGTGTGTGTGTGCGTGCATGTAACTGAGGATGCCCTGGCCCACAGGTGAATCTGTCCCTATGGTACTATGGTAACAGTGCCCTGGTTCATGTTGGTATGTGTGTTCTAAGTGTGAAGAATGTTCAGGTGGCCCACACACAGTACTCAATTCTTTGCAGGATAAATACATGGCGGACATGGATGAGCTCTTCTCTCAGGTAGATGAAAAGAGAAAGGTGAGCATTTTCTCTGAAAGTTGTGAGTAGCAAGTGCTGAAGCAGTGTTCCTTTCCTGGTTCCTGACACTGTCCCTATGTGCTGTAGAAGCGAGATATCCCCGACTATTTGTGTGGCAAGATCAGCTTCGAGCTGATGAGGGAACCCTGTATCACACCAAGTGGCATCACCTATGACCGAAAGGACATTGAGGAGCATCTGCAGGTAAGGGCCAAGAGCCTCAGAACCAGGGCTGGAGGCACAGACTGACACATGGAGCACTCTGACCCTGTTGTCACTGCAGCGTGTGGGACACTTTGATCCTGTGACCCGGAGCCCCCTGACCCAGGAACAGCTCATCCCTAATCTGGCTATGAAGGAGGTCATTGACGCATTCATCTCTGAGAACGGCTGGGTGGAGGACTACTGAGGCCCATTGCTCCATCCTGCTTGATAATCCTGGCTCAGGAAGGTCTTGAGGCAGAAGCCCCAGTTCCTGTACATAATTTGTGTCGCTGTGCCTGCCCCCATCAGTTCTGCTGGTGGGCTCTGGACTGCTACCCCTCTCAGCATAGCCTTTGCCAGGCCGTGAGCCTCTTGTCTTCTTTCTGGGCTGGAAAAGCAGATGGGGGTGGGTTGGGTTGAAGCTGCCATTGCTGCCACTGTTCCTGTAATAAAATTTGTGACCAGTACATGGGCACATCCTGGTGTGTGTGGGCCTGCCTCTTCTGGCTAGCCAAGGAAGGTGGAGATGAAGACACTGGTGTCAAGATTGAGTGTAGCGTGCCACCAGCGGTCAGGGAAATACAGCACCTGGGGAGGGGAGCACAGGGTTTAGTTGGGGAACTTTTGGCCTGGTAAGGCTCCCTCCTGCCAGCTACTGACCTCACCAGCCTGAATGGTACACTCCAGGGGCCTTTCAGATGGTGCCAAGGCTGGGTATGTGTCCCGAAGCCAGGTCAGTGTGGTCTTGTTGGGGTGGAACTCGGGGGTCTTCTCAGGTGGGTAGAGGAACCAGTGCTGGGGGCAGGATTGTAAAGTCACTCTTGTGTTGTAATCTGCACACCCCAAGCCTCATCACTACCATGTGCTAACCTTACGGCCATAGATCATCTCCGAGAATCCAGGCCCATGCCAGTGGAAGGGCACCCCAGAGCCAGCTCCTGTGGGGTCAGTGATGAGATGGTGACTAAATTTATTCTCTACTGGCCACCTTATACCTCCTGATCCTGAGGAGAACACACCTGCAATTCCGAAGCTATAAGCAGGAGTGGTTCCCAGCAAATGAAACGGAGGTGGGGAGTAGTGCTTAAATAATGATGCCCACTCTGTGAAGTTGTTGTCCCCAAAAAAGTACAGAGTATCTGTCAACAGGAAAAATAAGGGGTAGGGATCCTGGCACCTGGGACACCCAGGTGCCCCACTCCCACTGCTGCCCAAGGCTAGCTTACCGTTGCCCAGAGAAGCAGGGTCTTGGGGATGTAGCAGCTGCTCTACATATTGCTGGAAGGGTAGGTCCACTGTGGGAAAGCACGTAGTGAGAACCAGCTGGTTCTACCTTTAGGATGTTGGCAAGCAGGCAAGCCCTGAAGAGATGGGGCAGCTCACCTTTCTGGTAAGAGTAGGTGTTGGCGGTGCTGAGCCGAACCAAGTGGTCCCCAAAGGTAGCCAACAGACTCTCTCGCGAGCACAGGGCCCGAAACCTCTGCGGGGGTTGGGAGGCAATTTA
This sequence comes from Heterocephalus glaber, assembly GCF_053883595.1. NCBI lineage: Eukaryota > Metazoa > Chordata > Mammalia > Rodentia > Bathyergidae > Heterocephalus > Heterocephalus glaber. The sequence continues at coordinate 1,778,050 of NW_028258467.1, read as the reverse complement.
GCAGCTGAGCGAGCAGGGCCAGCTGCCCGCGATGGGCTTCAGCACTCACCGAGTTATCCGTGAGTCCCTGTAGGATGACGGGCCTGAGGAAGGCGTAGCTGGGGGAAAAAAGGGCAACGTCGAGCTCAGGTCATGTGCGCCCATGGCCCGGACGCACGCTGAAGGTTGGGGAAGGGGGCCAGAGCATTAGCGTTCTGATGCCGGCGAACCCGGGTGGAAGAGTAGGGCACACGTACTGCTGCACGAACTCAGCGTAGGTGAGGTCGGAGCGGCGCTCCACGGTGCAGCGTTCCTCCACGGCTACGTCTGGCCCCGGCCCAGCCTGCCGCCTGGAGACACATAGGGTCAGCATGGCTCGCCCTCCGCCCCACGCCATCCCCGCGCTCCAGCCCGCCCTGCGCCGCTCACCAGCCCCCGCCGTCAGCTGCCTCCGAGCAGAGCCGAGCCAACACCAGCAGCCAGAGCTCAAGCAGCATAGGCAGCCGCACCCCCACAGCCATGGCCCGCCGCCGAAGCGCAGCACGCCGGGAACTCCCTGCCTGCAAGCCAATGGCCAGTAGCTCTGTCGTCGTGGCAACGGGTCCGCTCCCGGAAGCGGCCTTCTTCAGCCCGCCCCGAAAGAAGCAGTTCCGGTAGACACGCGAAGAGCACACTGAGCTGCTATTGGCTACTGTAGTTACTATGACGATACTGACCCGGCCAGAACCCCTTGCCCTCCTTCCCGCGGAGTAATTGCCAACAGTCCGACAGCAACTGCCTTTTATTTAGTTCATAAGTTCCAGCCCCCCTTCATGCCAGCATAGAGGCAGGCTGGAGGCTGTCTCTAGTCCTGACGGGCCTCCGCTGAGCTCCTGAGGAAGCCGACCCAGGCTGCAGACCACAGGTCAGGAGTACTCGCAGAGATGGCCACAGCCCGCAGGACAGTGGGAGCTGCCCTCCAACCACTTCATGATGTGTTGCAGGTGGCCGCCGTGGCTGCAGCCCTGGCACCACACGAACAGGCCCTTGACCACGTGGTGGCAGACAGCACACATGCTGGCGCAGCGGTGGCACCTGGGGATGGAAAGACACCTCAGCTGGGGTTCTTGGGCTGCCTAAAGGCCCCAAGCTCCTAACCCCACAGCCCCACCTGTCGCAGACCCAGCCCCGGCTGCTCATGGGCCGCTTGCAGTGGCTGCAGTTGACATGCAGGGTGGTGGAAGCCTGGTTGAGGCAGCTTACAGCTTGGCTGGTACTCAGCTTGACCACCTGGTTGGACACATTCCAGAGGCGGAACCGCTGCAGTAGGTCAATGTATGATGTGTACCAGTGCTCCTGAGGGAATGGAGCCAGGTTAGGACAGCCAGGCACGAGGCAGGACACTGGAAAAAGGCTGGACTCACACTAGGAGGCAGTAGTCTGGGTTTGTCCGCAATATGTAGAGATGGTGCTGGGGCACCAGGTGTTCCAGGGAGGCCCACCCCTGCTCCATCACACACACCTGGGTCTGTTCATCGATGTCCTTTCGTACACGTTCACCTAACACGATGAGCACGGATACAGCCATCTGCACATCACCTTGCTCAGCATAGAAGTGCAGCATGTCGCACACCAGCACACTGAAGAAGTCTGGTGGCAGGCGGCTGTCATACAGTGCATGTGAGATGGAGAGAAGGGAGAAGGAGGAGTCCACAGGTGCCAAAGAGGCTGCATCTGCCTCACTGCCACTCACATGTGGTGAGTCCGCCTTGTCTTGCAAGTGCTCAGGCCCAGACGGTGTGTCCACAATCTCATGGCGTAATGGGAAGGCCTCCTGTGGCAGCACGTACTCAGGCTCCTCAGCTGGGAGGCAGGAACCAGCTGGTGGGCCTGGGCTTCCACTCCCCCCACCCGAACCCTGCCCAAACCCCTACCCAATTAGAGCCCTTACTCACGGTGTACATGTTCTGGGTCTAATGGGTACAGCTCATCCTCCTCACCCTCCACATCACCGAGCAGGTAGTCAGTGGGCACATCGCTGCCCTCAGTTTCCTCATTATCTACCCAGTATGGGAGGGAGGTCATTCAAGGAGTGGCTCACTGTGTGCTGCTTAACCCCACTCCCATCAGCATTCCTACTTGCCCTCTAGCCTACCCTCATTAGTGATGAGTGTGGCAGAGGAGTCAAGCAGAACTGTGTCGCTTCGTGTGTCCCCTTTGCTTCGATCCAGCCTTGTCTCACTGCCTAGCCCAGAAGCCATGTCCTTCAGGTTGAAACTGGGGGCAGGGAAGGTTCATGAGTGGTTGAACTCTACCACCCCCACTGTCTGGGAGAGCCAACCCTGAGCATCTACCTGTTCATGAGGGGCAGGCCACAGGAGCTGCCCTTGCCCACACTGTGGTTGAGGTTGGCAGAAGGCACCAGACCAGGGCTACAGTAGATGATCCGCAGCATGGTCCACGTCTGTGCCACCTAGGTGCAGGTACCAGCAATTTACAGGGCCCTGGACACCCAGCACCCCAGGTAGAGCCCCTCTGCCTGCATAGAATCACACACCAGCATTCAACTGCCCTGGGGACCCAATTTCTTGGCCCATGGGAAAAATTAAAACCCTAGTCTCTATCTTACAGTAGCACAGGGAAAACAGAATAAGAGGCAGCCAATGCAGAGAAAGCAACAGGGCCAACAAGACCAAGAGAGGGCACGTAGGAGGCAGCTCTTGCTTTTCTACAGGGCCACACGTCATGGGAGGTTGGACACCAAGTGCGAGACAGAAGTGAGGCTTCAGCCACATGACTTCCCAGACTTTTCCCATCTGGTCCACTTTGGCCCTGTATGATCTTGACACCCTCAGTTATTAGTGCAAGTGCTGGTGTAGGACTGACCAAAGCCAAGCCCTCAGCTTGGGGCAGGTGGTAGTACAGCCATCAGAGCAGCCAACCCCTGCCCTAAGGTCAATGCCCTTGGTCTTCCCTCAGCTCAACCCAACCTACCTGGTTTCGGCCCAGCTCTCGAGCTACCTTGGCATTGTGGTCACAGAGCTCAGCAAGTGGCCGGCCAGTCAGAGCATAACGCTCAGCTGTGTCTACAAACCAACTCATACTCCCACCACCAGGCTCTATCTCAAAGACACTGAGGGCACTGGAGGCAAGGCCTGAAAAGGGTTCGGCAGGGTCCAGCTTGCGCTTGAAAAAGATGGGATGGCGCCGGTCACCAGTATAAGGTTTGCGTCCTGATTCAGCAGCCACCAGGCTCTCCTTGGCAGCAAAGGCCAGGTCCCCAAAAAGGCCGTAACAGAGGCCCTCAGGGTTGGCACGCTCAACAGGCTGACTGGCATCGCGAAACAGGTGCTGGCACAGTGTGCTGTCCTTGGAGCCAGAGAGCAGAAAGGAGGGGTCATGGGGATGGCGCCAGGCGATGCCCGTTGTTACATCACGGTGCTCCTCAAACATAGCAGCTGGCACAAAGGGCCGACGCACATCCCACACATAGATGTTGTGATCCACCATCATGGAACATGTGGCTAGGTGGTGGCGGCACTCAGGCCGCCACTTGACACGTGCCACTGAGGCGATGGTCTGCACGCAGTGCATCTCCTTGGCACGGTGTGTGGTCATGTCCCAGACTTTCACCATCTTGTCACGTCCGCCTGTGGCTAGCCAGCCCCTGCAGGAAAGCCCCATCCAAGCCCTCAGTGACCTCTCTGGAAGACAGGACACCCCCAGCTCTGTGCTCCCCATACTCTGCCTCACAGGTCTCAAGTCAGTGAGACTTCTTTGAGCCTGGCTGCCCCCACACACCCTCACCACACCACCATACCTGTCCTCAGGGTGCCAGTCGCAGCAGAAGACGGGCCCATTGTGGGCTGTGAACATCCTCTCACATCGATCAGGACGGCGGATGTCCCATAGCTGCACGTTGCCATTCTCAAAGGTGGAGGCAAATGTGAAGTAATCTCGGATACTGAACTGGACATCTCGCACACTCTCAGACTGGCCTGCAGGCAGGGTGTCATTGGAGGTAGAGGTAAGGGGGCCTGACCCATTGGGGTGGAAGTAGCCTTTGGAATGGCTATAGAATGGTGTCTCACACCTGCTTATGGCTAGACCAGGAAGCCCAGAGGGTAAAGTGGGCAGTCCAAAGATCTAATGTGTGAATGAAGCTTAGAAAAGGGAGGACACAACTGGGTGGTTTCTGCACAAACTCCAGAGCCTCAATTTTCCCTGAATTCTGCATCTTATATTATTCCTTGGGCAAAGGTATGGGCCACCCTCAGGAGGCCATATATGAGCAGTAGGGGAACAGGAGCCCTACCTGGCTTTCCAAGTCTCCTGAGGACCAACGTCCTGTGGGAGTTACTGAGAAGGGTACCTCAGACTCTGCCCAACGTTTTTCTTTTTTGGGGGGGCGGGTACCGGGGATTGAACTTGGGTCCTTGCACTTGCGCAGCAGGCAGTGAACCCACTGAGCTAAATCCCTGGCCTGCCCAACTCTTTTACCTCAGGCTGGAGCTGCATGGTCAACCCCAAAAGACCAGGGGCTCAGTGACCAGGTCTACCCAAGAGCCTCAGAAGACAGTGTCTAGGCTTTCCCTGACACACAGGCGGCTCAGGAGCTTTTCTTTCTTTCTTTTTTTTTTATTAGCAAAGGTCTCACTATGTAGTTCAGGATAGCCTTGAATTCACTATGTAGCGCAGGCAGGTCTCGAACTTGTGGCGATCCTTTTGCCTCAGCCTCCTGAGCACTGGGATCACAGGTGTGCAGCACCACGTTGAGCAAGACCTGTTTTAATATGCCTCCAAGCTGGGTGTGGTGAGAGGCTAAGGCAGGAAGATTGCAAGCTTAGGACAAGTCTGGGCTACACAGTGAGTTCAAGACAGGTTGGGACTACATTGTGAGACCCTCCCTGCCTCAAAATAAAATATAAAAAGAAGAAGCTGCCCACAAATTTTCCGATGCCCCAGGGCTCTGCTTTGTACTTCACTTGGTATCACCAAGGTAGACAAAGGAGAGCTAGATCCGGGCTGGACATTAGGAGCTGGGCCTGCTAGGAAAAGGGCCCTGCGGGAACTAAACAGTGTACTCTACCTCCTCTGCATCCCTGGGCTGAGAACCCTCGAGTCCTGGTAGACTACCTATAATAAGGGGAACCTGGTGAGGTGAGAAAGGGAAGTAACACACTGAGTGGAACTAATCAGCCACCCAAGCTGAGCTGTGAACCCTCATGCTCTGCTCTCCATCGTGCCACACTTAGCCTCAATTCCTGATCATCCTGCCTCTCACCATCATTCCCCTGGTTCACACTTCACCCAGGTCTGCTCTCACACCTCCTCTGCTGATCCACCCAGTCCAATGCACAGAGCAAATGTCTGGACAGGTCAAGTGCCTGCAGAGACATACACCTACTCCATTCTGCCTCTGTGGGCCTCACCTGAGAAAGTGCTGACAGAATCCTTCCTTCGGAGGTCGAAGCACTTCATGAAGCCATCTTGGGAACCACTGAGCAGTACATGGGCCTCAGTGGGGTGGAAGCAGACTTTGTTTACAGTGCGTTTGTGTTCTGTGAACAGCTGGTCCTGCTTGTTACGGGATGGCCGACCCAGGTTCCATGTGACCACCACACCATTGGTGGCTGCTGTGGCCAACAGGTTCTCATCCATCTGGTGCCAGACCACATCTGCACAGCTCAGGTTAAGGGAGGGCTTCCGGCCCACACGCAGGTTTAGCTTTTCCACAAACTGCTCCTCTTCAATGGCAAAGATCTTGAAGATGCTGCGGCCTGCCACAACCACTTGGGCTGCATCACGGCACACACTGATGGCATTCGCCGGTGCATCTAGATGGCAGTGCATGGTGCGGCCAGTCAGTGCACTGCTACCAAGGGCTGTGGTCACGCGGGACATCTTCTCCATGGCTGCACCGATGGTGGGGGCAGGTCAGTAAAGTGGGTTGGCCTGGGCACCCTGGGTGTTTGTCAGTTCAGACTGCATCAGGTTGGGTCCCCTGGCACTGCTTGGGACTGGGCTGATCAGTCTTTTGTTACCAATCCAGGAAGTCTATCAGGCAGTCAGCCTCATAAAGAAGTTAAAACTCACTGAAGTCAGCCAAACGGCTCTATAGCTGTCATGAGACTTCTCACTACCATGTCTGACTTCCCCAGAAGACCCTACTCGTTAGTTTCCGCCCAAGCCACCCTTTCATCAGTCATATCCCGGAGTCCACCGCACCATGATCAGTCAATTCCAGCAGGGGAGCGAGGTAGCTCCTGTGGTACACACGGTCGGCCCAGGGTCTCCGAGGGCAAGAGGGCTCCGGAGAGGAACAAAATGGGGTAGGGCTAGAGCGACCCAGGGGACTGAGCTGTTTAAGGAGCTTGAGAGGAAGGAGAGGTCGGCAGGACAGAGTACGAGGTTCTGGTGTGGCAAGGTGGCGAAGGCTGCAACACCAGAACCAGAAGAGTGGAGAGCTTCTCCTTCCGCGAGGACTCTAGTCATTCACCGAAAGCAGACGACGGCTAGGAACGGCCTCACCGGAAGCGAGCCATCTCTTTTCCGCCCCTCGCCGGAAGTGGTCCGTCTCTTACCGGCGCCCCTCCGGAAGCGGGCACAGATTCTCCAGTAAGATAATAGTTCCATGTCCCGTCGCCTGGCTGGATCAGGTTGGGGGTCTGGTGGCTCCACGAGTCCGCCTCCGTAGTTTGTTCCTGTGCTTATTTTATTTTGTTGTTGTTGGAGACAGGGTCTTGCTATGTAGTTCTTGCTGGCCTTGAAAGCGCTATGTAGCCCAGGGTGGCCTCGAAATTGCAGTGATCATTCTCAGCCTCCCGAGCGCTGGGATTGCAGGCCTGCGCCACCACGCCCAACTTCTTTCTTTTTTTTTCATTTTCATTTTTTTCCGGTACCAGGGATCAAACTGAGGACCTTGCCTGTGCGAGGCAGGCGCGGCGCCACTGAGCTAAATCCCCGGCCCTTTTTTCTTATTTTTTAAAGGATTATAAAACTATTGACCAGTGCTCACCACTATTTACAATAAACAAAGTACAGTATAATAACAGTCTGACTACTACAAAGTTATTTTCTTGGCTTTCGCTGAAAGTTACCCAAATACTGAAAAGATTGAGCCTGCATGTAAGGAACGAGCTGAGGGTCAAGAAAAACATGCAGCCGGGCATGGTGGTGCATGCCTGCAAGCCCAGTTAGGGAGGCTGAGGCAGGAGGATCATGGTGAGTTCAAGGACAGCCTTGAACTACATAGTGAGACCCCATCTCAAAAGAAAGAAAAACATGCAGGTGAATAATTTAAATTACTCTTTTATTTCAACAGGTCCTAAATTGTGAAGACAACCATCTTAGTAGGTTTCCATGAGCCAAGTCTTAGACATTCCATGAGTCATGACCTTTGAGTACACAGTTCTCAACTTATTGTAAAGGAATGGGTCATGAGGAATACTGTATTTAAATGTTCCCCTTGGGCTGGGGATTTAGCTCAGAGGTTCTGGCGCCTGCCTCGAAAGTGCAAGGTCCTGAGTTTGATCCCTGGTACCAAAAAAAAAAAAAAAAAAAAAGTTCCCCTAACAAGTCTTGCTTAGCTAATTCAAACAAACTAGGTTTTGTCTAGTTTCCTTATTTGGGTGGAGAAGTTGATAGTGATAAAATTTTTCTTTTCGGGAATTTTATAAGTAAACTGCTGCATTTATGTGATAAAAGGCATAGATGTAGATTCTGATATGACTGCTTTGAAATTATCCACTTTAAACTGTCCAGTTAACCACAGAATAATTTCTTTAATTTGAAATATTATGGCTTCAGGAAAACGCTCAATTTAGCTGGAAGTAATTTATTTCTTAGGTTGCTTAAAATGATGGCATCTCAGAAGCATGGGTTTGTCACCCATGGTTTTTGTTTTGATGAATGTTTAAAAACAAAACATAAACCATTTACACAAATATTTTATTTATACAAACACAAGCAACAAAAAACTCAGAGTGGTCCTTAACCATGTGAACTAAAACTGAGTTCTGATTTGATTTCATGTGCTTCTTAATTTAATCTCAATGTTTTAGTACCAGTGTTTATTCTTTTCATGTTCTTCTACAAGTCGGGTTACCCCCACACAAGTCCCAAACCCCTCCACTTTCCACTTCCTTCCTCCTGTGGAACTCAGGAGCTGTCTCCCAGGCTCCATCGTACCCGATCTGCTCACCACACAGCAGCTGATGTCTTCTGCCAAAGGCCTCCCACAATGCCCTACTGCAGGTTAATAAGCCCCAGCCTCTGCCCATCCTGTGTCTGCAGCTACAGGTCCCTGCTCAAAGCTGGCCAAGATCATTCTACCTCTGTCTCCTGACCCTCCAGAGCTCTACTTAAATGGCACTTTCTCTGAGCATGGAGGTCTTCCCTGGCACCCTACTAAAGTAGCCTCACCAATCACTGTCCCCTCCACAACACTTGTCACAGCCTGATTCTTTGTTTACTGGTGATTATCACATGGATGTGAACACCAATGGAAGGATTAAATATGCCTTAGTTCCAACTATCAAGGCCTGACATAGCCCATTCACTCAGTGGCCCCATTCAACCACAGTCTCCCTTTCTCTTCTGGGCGTAGTCCTACTCTCCTGGAGCACTATGTGATCTTTTAGGACATCCTGATCTTTTGCTTAGTCCCTGTACATAGGACAGAACTCATTTCTGGCTTTCTAGAAGTGTGGGGTTAGATCCTAGATTTTTTTTTTTTTTTTGGTACCGGGGATTGAACTTGGGTCCTTGTGCTTGTGCAGCAGGTGGCAAAACCACTGAGCTAAATCCCCAGCCTGAACCTAGATGTTTTGAGGGAATAGTATGTGTAATGACTTTAGTGTCATCTCTCCATGCCTTCTCTCCCTGTTATATAATAGGAGCTAGGGAACTCCTGTGTTGGTCACTGCTCAGTTTCCAGTCTGGCAGTTTGTTGAAAGAATGCATAAATCTGATGCATTGAGAGTGCAGGAGAACCCCTGGGACCCCCAAGGCAGTTACCTCTGCATTACGGTCCGGTGACCCCAAAACAATCCGGACTCATGTTTTTACAACTTTTTTTAATATATATTTTTATAAACAGGTCACGTGATAAAATAGCACAAGAAACACTTACCAAATATAAGGTTATATCTTCCGCATATACAGGAGAATGAGGTCGTTATGTACAATAAGAAAGTGATTTTAGGGGTTGGTTGGTTTTGTTTTCCTTTCTCCTTAAATTTTCCTCCTACAGTCGTTGAAAATGTCACAGCTTCAGTTGCATTAATACTTTGGGCAAATGGACAGTTGCCCCCTCCCTATTAGGGGGCTGTGGGAGTAGGCTGAAGAAACTGGCTCCTGACCACTGACCACTCCAGCCTGGAGCCTCCTCAGCCAGCACTCCAGGGGCAGGGAACTCTTTGGGCTGTTGAACTGTTTCTCTGTTTCAACAGCATCTCTCTCTCCTTCTCTCTCTCTCTCTCTCTGGAAACTGGTTACTCCCTTCCAACCAGATAAAGGGTGTCCCAAGATTGGGTGTGGGCACTGTATCTCCTGGGGTTCAAGGCTGGGATGGAAAGGAGTTCCAGCCCCCTCCTCAGCATTGCCAAGATGTGCCAGCATCCCCCAGGAATTCCAAATGTCTGGGGATTGGACAGAAGACAGAGCCCATTTGGGCAGGCAGAGGTTGGGGAAGCTGGGGAGGGGTAAATGGGGTAGGTCTAGAAAGGAGCCCTCCCGCCTCTGAATGTGGAGGGTGTGCTGATCCTGAACCTTAGCTGCATCCATTTCTGCAGATGCCATCTGAGAAGATCTGCCCAGGGCGAGCCTTGGGGTGCTGGGCTGGGTGTGGGATTGGCTGAGCTGTTCCTCATGGTGCCAGTGGTGGCTCCAGCTTGAGGTTCTCTCAAGATACCTGTACCACCCCTAAGCTGAGGTGGACTGGACAGGCTGGCTAATGTTGATTAATCCAAGGTCACTCATCCCCGTCTCACCCTGGCCAGGGCCCAGGAATCTGTTGGCCCATGTGGGGTTGAGAGGGCAGACAGGGGCCAGCCTACAAGGTGGCCGGCTGCCAGGAAAAGGGGCAGCCTTTTGGGTCAATAGGGCAAGGGGAGGAGATGGGGAGGGGGAGTTGGGCTCCTCAGAGGGCCATGGCTTTGGCAGTGGCCTGTGTCCCCTCGAACCTCTCCAAGGGCTCCAGGCACGGTACAATGGAAGATGCAGGAGGCCCTTGGGGCTCCTCTGGGCCCCTGAGTCTTGGGGACTTAGTTCCCCTTTTCCCCAGGGCCCTGCCCGGGGTAGGGGACAACAGGGAGGCAGAGAACGGGTGTGGTGGGGAGGACGGCTGGGCAGAGAGCGCACCTAGGACCAAGCCCCCCAGCGGGCGGGCGAGTGATGGCGGCGGTGCTGGCGGTGTGGTGAGGGCGGGCGTGCAGTGCGGGCACGAGGGGCATGCACAAAGTCCCCGAGTGTGCGTGCGTGCGTGGGGCTGGCCCTGCTACCCCCTGCCCAGGGCGGGCCGGGCGGGCAAGGAGCCGAGGGGTGAGGGCAGGGTGGAGTTTCCCTCGGTTCGCTGGGTTCCGGGTGGGGTCAAAAACGGGGCTCAATGGCACCCGCGCCCGCCCAGAGCGTGGCCGGTTCCCGCGGCCGAGGCGGGGTGCCTCGCGCTACTCGATGACAAGGCAGCGGGGCAAGTGCTGTGAGAAGTACTTGAAGAGCTCAGGTGTGGCCCCTGGGCAGTTGGTCAGCTCTAGCTCCTCCAGCTCCTGCAGCTGCACCAGGCCGGACAGCCCCGTGGTGGTCAGCAGCGGGCAGCCTGTGGCAGGCGGGGCAGAGCAGAAGCTCAAGGCAACCGTGGGCGGGGCCTCCACTAGAAGGCGGGAGTGGGCGGTGCTGGGCAGGGAACCCCGGGCAACCATGGGTGGAGTTTGCACTGGGCGGGCCCTGTTGGGGCGGGGAGTCAGAGGTGGACCCCGCGCTGGGTCACTGTTTGCTACTCCTCCGGTAATTTGGACCTGGAACTAGGGAGCCAGCGCCTGGTTGAATCCCCATAAGGGGCTTGACGGGGATGGGAGCGTCGCACTAAGTGAGCGTGGAGGTCAGCGCACAGGAGGGATGCAGGGGCTCTCACCTGCCAGAGACAAGAGACGCAGACTCCTCATGGCCAGGAGGTGCTTCAATCCGAAGTCCTGCACCTGGGTGGGAGGTGGGGAGGGGGGCAAGCTAACTATTTTCGTTGCCTGAGACCTGGGCCCGTTGGAGGGCAAAACGGAGGTTTACAAGGCCCACGGGGAAGCCAGAAAGCCGCTGGAAAGAGCCGATGAAGACCCTGGGGACCCTGCAAGCTTCACTTAGGCTGGGTGCAGAGTGGGTTCCAAACCCCTTCACGAATCGAGTAGGGGCGGGAGCAGGTCACCGGACTATGCAGACGTACTTTCCCTTCGCCCCCCACCCTATTCCCCGATCCCAGAGCCTTGGAGGTGGGTACCTGGCAGCACCATCGCAGGTAGAGGCTGCGGAGGGACGACATGGTGGACAGGTAGCTGAGGCCAGTGTCCGTGATGCGCACACACCTGTGGTTTTACAAGAAGGGGACTGCCCACCTTACACAGCCTCGCCAACTCCTCAGGTGGGCGTCTCCCTCCTTCGCTTCTCCCACGCGAAGCCCTGCCCTCTCCGGAGTCCCACCCCCACACCAGTCTGCCCAGGCACTGCACACTCCAAGGATACTGAACAATTAACTGTTGTTGCATTTCCGCCGTTCTTGGAGCCTCCCACCACCCCGTAGTCCCGCCCCCTGCCCCCTCTCGCCTTAGGCCACGCAGGACTCCTGAGGGTTCAGCCCCACCCACTGTAGGGGCCCAGGTTCTTGGTGACCCACCCGCCAAGGCCTGAGTGTGAGGTCATGCGCACCTGTCCAGCACTAGCTCTTCCAGGCGGTGCAGGTCACAAGCCACGTATTCCAGGGCCATGTCGGTGATGCGAGGGCACCAGGAGAGGTCAAGGCTTCGCAGCTTGCGAAGGTTTTCAGCCACCAGCTCAACGCCATCGTCGGTGACCTTGGAACAGCCTGAGAGGCTGAGCGAGGTGAGGTTGGGCAGGCTATGCACCACGTTCACCACACCGTGGTTGGTGATCTCCCAACAGGAGAGCAGGCGCAGTGTGTGTGTGCTGTGGCCCTGGCGGGCTGTGAAGTAGGCCAGTGCTGTGTCCGTCACGTGGTAGGCCTGCAGACTCAGCTCGGCCAGGTTGGGCAGCAGCTGTGAGATGGCTGCGATGGCATCATCTGCCACATTGATGCAGTCGCTCACACTCAGTGAGGTGATTCGTGCACTGAGACTGGACCACAGCCCGGCCTCAGTGAAGTCATTGCAGCCTGATAGCTCCAGGCGCACCACCCCCTGCATCTGCTCCAGCATCACCTGTGGGGACAGGTGCCTATCAGAGGTGAGCCTTGCTCAGCTCCCTCGTCCCATCCCTGGAACCCTTCCCATGGAGCCTGGTGAGGATTGCCTAGGTAAGGCATAAAGGAGCCCTGGGAGGTGGGAAGCAGTGGTCTCTAGAATGTAGACTTGTTCAAGCATGGATCTAACTGAACTTTGAGCCAAGTGTTGTGGCCCATGCCTGTAATTCCAGCACTCTGGAGGCTGAGGCAGGAGGACTGCTTCAAATTCAAGGCCAGCCTGTGCTACACAGTGAGTTCAAGGTCAGCCTGAACTACATAGCGAGATCCTGTCTCACAAACAAACCCCCTGAACTCTGAGGAGTTCACTTCGAGTGTTTGTTACACTTCAACAACATTCCAAAAGAGGGGCAGGCCACGGGAGCAAGAGCCTGGTTAGTGGGCCAGGGATTTAGCTCAGTGGTTTCACCGCCTGCTGCGCAAGTGCAAGGACCCAAGTTCGATCCCTGGTACCAAAAAAAAAAAAGAGCCTCGTTAGAGCAGGTGCTCCAAGCTGTTTGAACATTACAGTCCAGGTCCTGGGTACAGGGCAGTCTGTCCAGCTGCTCCTCTGAGCTTTGCTACTAAGAAACCCTTCCCCAGTTGCCCCTCATCTCCCGCCAGTATCCTCTCCACCCAAGACCAGCTTTATGGGCAGGAAGAGCCCAAACTTAATTGGCTCCTGTTCTGTCACTACTGCCTTGAAATTATTGCTCATCTTTGAACAAGGGACCTACATTTCACTTCTTAATAGGTTTCCCAAGTTATATAGCTAGTCCTGCTCCCTCCCTCACCCAAAGCCATTCCCCCTTAGAGCACCAGTGCACCAGTCTCTGGTATTTTCTTGTTGTGTGCTGAGCCTCCTCTGGGCCCAGCACCATCTCACATCCATGAGTCACTGCAGCCTGTCCCTAACCTTCCCCGGCCTTGTCCCCTCCTGACCAGTTTAGGCCATACCTCTAGGCCAGCATCGGTGATGGTGGAACGCTTGAGGCTCATGGCCTTGACCCCCTTCTTGGAAAGCGCATAGTTGTCAATGAACTCACAGATGTCCAGGTCAGAAACACCAACCAGGCAGAACCCCTCAAAACCACGTGCAGCAAAGCCCTGCAGGTTCACAAACTCCTTCTCGCCACCAGGCAGCACATTGTAGAGCTCCTTGGCATGCAGCACGGGCATGAGGCCCGCCCAGAACTTAGGCTGGTAGAGCACACGCCGCCAGGCCTTGCACACCTGAGCTAACACACACTTCTCACATGCTGAGAAGTACCAGAAGAGGCCATTGAGGATCTTTTCATCTGTGGCTAGTGGTGGCCGCTCTGCTGGGGGTCCAGGCACTGGGGAGGCTGGTCCACCTGCAGGGGAACATGGGCCCCCAGCCAGGACAGCCCGGGACAGTGGGGTAGCCAGGTTGGGGGGTGGGAGGGTAGGTGGGGGCGGTGGCTGGCAGGGGCGGTTCTTGGCAGCTGGCGTGCCCTTGGTGATGCTGGCTGCACCCAGGCCGTTGGGCTGGCCTGGTAGCTTCACTAGACCATTTCGAGGCAGGCACGGAGGCTTGGGGTCACCGCTGACACCGGGGCTCGACATCTTCCTCGAACACTCTGCAGATGAGTGGGGAGGGGAGAGTGGGTTTCCTGGTCTCTGAGGGCCTCCTCAGAGGAGAGTCAGCCTTATTTCAAGCCCGAGTACCCCCTCTCATGGTACTCCCAGAGCCACTCAATAAAATCTGAGTGCATGCCTCTCCCACCCTGACTGTGTGTAGCAACAAGAGGTAAGGGCCAGGGATTTAGCTCAGTGGTTCCGCTGCCTGCCCCAAAAGCACAAGGATCCAAGTTCGATTCCTGATACAAAAAAAAAAGGTATCACTTGCAACAAGAGGTAGGCTGCCCATGGTCATGGGCCTCACGGGAATGAGCACCTACTGTGTATAATGGCTGAACTGTTCATGGATGCTTTCTGGTGCTCTGGTGCTGAGATTCCCATTTCATCCATGGGAGAATGGAGGTAGAGCCCCTACTTGCATCCTTCTCTGTTCCTCTGATCCCCATTATTAAGGCCCACTAGCCCCACCTCTGCAGGGCAGGGTCTGGAAAGTGTTTGGGACGGTCTCTGGCCTGCCCCTACAGATGCTAGTGGGACTCTCTGGAGTGGCTCTGGCACCCTGTCTCATGTACCAGCTCTCATGAATGTTGATGCCACAGGCGGGTCTGTGACTCAGGATATACCAAAGGGCAGGTGTCTCCCGAGGGTTGACTTGGGGGCCAGCATGGTAAGCCCTGCACATATGCTGCTCCCCCCCCCCCCCGATTCTGGTGCAATGCTGGTGATGGCCTCTGTCTTTTTGCCATGCAATCTCAGAGAGGGTGAAAAAGCTGCTCCCAGATCCCCCTCCCCTCCTGCCTGACCAAGGTGGTCCCTGGCCTCACAGGGATGTTTTACAGTGCCACCAAGGATGTGTGTGTGGTGGGGGGAGTGGAGGCTCCCAAGACCTTCCAAGGCTTGGGGTGGGCATTAGAACAAGCAGACCCTCGGGAAGAGAGGGACTAATATTTCCTTTCCAGCTGGAGTGGCAAGGCTGAGAATGCTGGCTGCCCTTCCCCCCAAATCTGGCCTGACCCTTGGGAAGAGGACTGGAGCCACTAGGAGGGAGGGATGAGGGATTTCCTGCCCTGGTCTTTTCAGTACCACACCCCCACTGGCTTCCAAGCCCTCTGAGGAGGGTGCTTCCCACAGTGACCTAGGCTGGGACCAGGGATCCTACTGGTACACATGGTGCTAACCCATCTTTGGGTCCAGAGGCCTTGCTGCTCTGGCAGCCACAGGCCCCCTGGCACTGGCAGCCCACCCCAGGCCTCCCTATTCCACCTCCCTCCCTCTTTCCTAAAGACATCATTTGGGCCCTAGGTGGCAGGGCTAGCTCTCCCCTGAGGAGGTTTCAACACGTTGGCTGCCCCTTTACAGGTATTCATGACCAGGAAGTAGTAGCCACACACTGGCTGGTACAGCGACATCCATCACAACACTTGTAGAGTGCCCACTGGGATAATCACGTATTTCAGCCTCATGGCAGCCCAGTGTGAGGGGGTGGCCACTATTGTTACCCAAGTTTTCAGACAAAGAATCTGAAGCTCCAGGGAGTTAGTTTGGCCACAGTGGCAGGGGATGCCTGACGCGGGGCTACCCCAGTTCCAGGAATGCCAGTGCAGATAACAGGTGATCATAGCACAGCAGTGACCCCGATGGGGTAGGTTGAGGTCCATGACCAGCACTCCTGTCCCAGCAAGGCACTCTGGAAACTATACCGAGTTTAGAGAGGCAGCCGCAGGTTTAATATCCTCAATGCCCCCAAGCGGGGGCCTCTCTGCTCCCCAGGCCCAGGTTGCTCCGATTTCCTGCCCAGGATGCCCCGCCCACCCGGCCGCCACCGCTTCTCCAAAACCAGGCCCAGCGCACTCGGCTCCTAGCACCACGGACAGCGGCCTGCCTCGGAGCCAGGCATGGGCCGGCTGCACCGTGGACAGCGGCGGGGGTCGGGGGTGGACTCTGGCAAACCCAAAGCCTGGCAAGCCCAGCTCAGGAGGGAGGAGCCCCAGAGGCGGGGGGCGGGGGGGGGCGGGGAGAAGCCGCCTGATCGGCCAAGATCCGGAGGAGGCGGCGGAGGCGGTGCCAGGGGAGAAATAATCCAAGAGCTGTGCCGATTTAGGCTGAAAATGCTCCCAGCCGCGGGTGTGCACGTGGAGTGCAGAGATGGGGGATGCACGTGGATGCCCTGGGTACCTACGGGCCTCCTTCCCATTGCCCACTGGAACTCACATTTGCATGAGCCCACCTCTCCATCCCTACCCTCCCTCTAGGTCTCAGAGTCGGGCTGGTGAAAATAAGGCACAGATGTCCCTCATCCCACAACTCCATGTGAGGCTCTGGGCCTGACCCCACGGAAATGGCCACATCTCAGCCCAAGGGTTGAGGCTTGGAAGAAAGCTGACCTCACAGTGGGAGACTAGAACCTCCCTCCCAATTAGGAAGTGGCTCAAACAAGGACCCCTCCACCTTGCTCTGGACCTGGCCAGATAGTGGCCAAGGGCCTATTTATCATGGCTTACAGAGTCCCTTATGGTAGTGCTGCTGCTGTCTTCACCCAGCGTGGCTCCAAGGACCTCATCAGAGTTTCCTGTCAGGAGCAGGGGCAGCTGCCAGGCTACTTGGGGCTGCCTCTCCCCTTAGGGGAACCACTTTGGGGAAGAGAAGATTTTGAAAAATACGGCCAAGTTTAGCCAGGCATGGTGGCACACACCTCTAAACCCAGCACTCAGGGAAGCTGAGGCAGGAAGATCACAAGTTTGAGGACAGCCCGAGCAACTTAGTGACTTAGAAAAACCTTGTCTCAAAACAAAAAATAAAAATGCCTGGGAATGAATATAGCTCAGTGTGAAAGCCCTGGGTTCAATCTCCAGTACCACACACACACACACACACACACACACACACACACACGAAAAGCTAGCCTAGTCTACATAATCCTTAGCCCCAGTCCTGCTGTGTTGTGGACAGTTTGGAGTAGAATTCTGGGGAGGTCCTCTGCTAGGATAGTCTGTGAAAGTTCTCAAGGTCCCTGGGCCAACCCCAGGGAAGGGGGAGACAGTGGTCACTACTCATCTTGTCCCCATCAGCTCCAGCCAGAGCCAGGTCAGGATGCCCCCAGAGAGAGCTGACTTCGACCTCTGCACTCTACCCAGAAGATTCACTGTGAGGCCTGAAGACACAGTGGGCCCTGGGTACTTCTAGGAGAACCAAGCCCTCCGCTACTTCTAGGCCAACGTCCACAGATAGCCATGCTGAGCCTACAGGAGCTGCCCCTTCTGTGTCCCATGTCACTGGAGCCTGAAACTAAGTTGGTCTCAGATCCCTTTCTACCTGGGCACAGTCTGGTCCCTGTTTCCTCCAGGGCTTCCTCTTCTTAAGCTAGTACCCACTTCTCTCTATTCTTCAGTGCTGGATGAGCACCATCCTGCCTCCCCACTAGGGCCCTATCATGTATATGGGAAAGCATCTCCAGGGTTTCACTCCTCACCTAGTTTGTCATCACTGTCTACATTTACCCCTGGCCTGGGAACTCATTGAGGACAGGCAGCACCATGGATGTGTGGCCTCTGAGTGTTGCTGAATGAATGAATAAATGGACAAATGAAGAAATGAGAAATAGTGAGCCCACTGCAGAAAGGGATGCAGCTGCCAGAGGTCTGAGAGGCTTGAGGGTGGAGTGGTCTGAGTTAAGAGGTTGGCAGTCAGGGAGGTGTAGCTAAAGAACTTATTCCCAGTTGTGATAGTGGTCAATGTTCACAAGGGAGGGAAGCCACTGGGGTTTGGGAGGGGTTGGTACCAGAGTCACTGGGAAGACTCCCAAGACCACAGGCACTTAAATTAGGCCTTGGAATATGCAGACCCCAGGGGAAGAAGACACCTGTGTCTATTTTTCAGATGAGTCCCACTTCTGGAGCTGCAGGACTAAGAAGGGTGGCTCTCCATTCCTCATAGTCTGGCCTGACTCCAGGGAAGGGAGCAGGAACTTCTGGGAGGGAGGCACAGGAGAGGCCCTGCCCTGTTCTTTCCAGGATCACACCTCCCATTACTAGCCTGAGCCCTTCACACACTGCCCAACCAGGGTGGAGAAAGCAAGACTCAGGAAGTGAGTTTCCAGAAGTTGCACAAAACTGATTGCCCCAGAACCTCCAGGCTGTTTGATTCCCTGTGCCCCTGGCCATGTGTACATCAGTAGCCCTTTTCTCTGTCCTCTTCTGCTTCTGGGATCTGGGATAATAGTCTTTGTGATCAGTGGCCTCACCTAGCAGGGTCCCTGCCATACCCCTGCCCTCCTTCCAGAGGGTGCATGCTGCTTGCCTGCTAACACCCTTACTTTCATTGTCCCCACTCAGGGACTATTCCCCCATCTCTGATGCCTGAATCATTTTTTTCTTTTTTGACAAGGTCTCGCTATGTAGCTCAGGCTGACCTTGAACTCTCACCAATCCTCCTGCCTCAGCCTCCCAAGTACTGGGATTAAAGGTGTGTGCCACCAAGCCTGTCCTAACACCCTAATCTTTGTGATCGTCAAGCTTGGTTTGGCTGCTGGGTGGCTTGGCTTTCATAGAACCTTCATTAACCATCTTCTCCTGCCTGCTGAGGACCTTGGAACTGAGCAAGGCCTGGGTAACCAGAAATCTTCACATCAGGCTCAGTATGCAGTGGCAGCCCCAGGGACTGAGGTGACAACTGGGGTAGATGGAGTTGGGGGCGAAGTGCAGGCTGACACGTTCTGTGACAGCCCTGTGACTCAGGCACCTTCACATCCCTGCCACTTTGCACATGTCAAACATGTCCCTCCCGCCCCCAGCTGGAGATGCATGGCTCGTGCACAGGGGCTTTGGGATGGGGAAGCCCTTGGCCCAGGGGCACATAGGCCTTCAGAGAGACCCAAATTGATGCCCCAGGAGATTGGAACACTGTGGCCCAGCACAGAGCTGCTCAGTTAAGTGGGACTTGGAAGTGGGAGCTGGCTTATCTTGGCACCCCATCCCTGAAAAATATATCCCCCCAAGCTTAGATGAGGGCTCCTAGTGCCTACTGCTTTGAGCAGCTATTAAGCAAAAGAATGTGGCCCTCCTTCACCCTCTGCAGCCAGACTGGCCATTGGCACTTACTGGACCACTGGTCATTCTCCCCATGCCCCTGGAACTGCCTTGGAGGCACAGCAAGGTATGCCAACAGGTGAGAAGACAGGGTCTGCAGACAGCTGAGCAGGACCAGCCCAGGAGTCCCTTCCTTCATCTCAGGGGGATGTACCTGCTTCTCAGCAGTGCAGGGCTTCCTGAACTCAGGTCCCTCCCACCTAGGGGCCCTTATTCTCTCATCAGTGGGCCTCAGAAAAAATACTACAGGTGCCCCCAAAGTGGATGTGTGCTGGAGGGGGTGATCCTATCCTGTGTACATACCCAGTGATGGAGATGCTGAGCTTGCAGGCTGGCTCCAAGGTGAGAGTGATTGGGAACCAGGTACTGGGGGTGGCAAGAACTGGGGCAGCTGAATCTTGGAGTCCCTATGCACCACCCATATTTATATGAGCCTTGAATTTCCCTTCCCTCCAGATGGCTCCTCATCCAGCTGTGTGGCCACCTCTGGCTCCATGAGGCCTCTGCCCTGGCTCAGGGAAACCTCAGACCCTTCAGATCCCAGGTCAGCCAGGCCAAACCTTCTGCTCTGAGGCTGCTGTCCAACACCTCATCAAAGAGGTGAGCTGGGAGAGACGGTCTGTGTCCTGTGGGGCACCAGGGAGGCCCGAGCTGACCCTGGTCAGTGGGTAAGTAAGTAGCTATGGAAGAGGTAACTGAGGGAGGGAGGCAGGTGAAGTAGCATCTGCCATCTGCTTCCCCTGCTGAGATCAGACTGCCTGCTCAGGCCGGGAGGGGCTGCAGGTCAGGGAGCCAAGGCTCCAACCATCACAACCTTCTCTCTTGGGACGATGGGTGAGGGACCTTCTTCACTCCCCCAAACTCCCAGGAAGACCCAAGGTTTCTGCCCTGCAGGGCTCAGAGTGCCCACTCCCCATTCTGAGGCCCTCCAGCCTTGGCCAGGGCCCAGGCCCTCCTCCAGAACCAAAGACCAGCCACAGCCCATTCCTTCTGCCTCCCTCTGTGGGTGGCAGCTTTATACAGGCCCATGTCCAGAAGGTGTTCAGAGGAGGGCCAGCCCCCGGCCACATACCCACATGGTTCCTCTTGGACTTTAGCTGCATCTAAACACCTGTCACGTAGACCCAGCGAGCAGTTCCAGGTTCGGGGTCCAGAGCTTAGAGACTAGCCAGGCGGGGTGGGGCCTGGGGGCCTGCAATTCTGCATCCTCTTGGAGGCTCTGGCTCCGGTAGTAATGACCCACAGCCCTGACTGTGCTGCATGTGACGAGTGGGCCTCGCTGGGGCAACCCACTGGGGTGATGGGCTTTGGAAGGCCTGGCAGGGCTGCAGGCCCCGCGGCCACAGGGCGAAGAGGGGAAGGGGCTGCTGTTACATAAGCCTTTCCCTGGCGATGGCGGCGCTGTCCCAAGCCCCCTCCCTGCCCCCTCACTGTGGCCGCGGCAGTAGCATAGCCTGGCCCCCTCCCCTCTCCACCACCCCTCAGCCAGGCCATGCGCGCACACCTTACCTCGGCCTAGGCTCCTGGTTCATGCCATGCCGTCTGCCGGGCTACCTGGGGTCATGGGGAGCCCAGCATGGGCGCCGGTGAGCGTGGAGGCGACCGAGGGGCTGGACTGGCCCGCAGGGCCCGGCCGCGCCCCGCACCCCACGTCCTGGCCTGGCCGGGCCCCCTCGGCCGCGCCCTGAGCGGGGCCCCCTATGGGAGAGGATCGGCCGCCCCGAGCCTCCCACTGGGGAGGCTGAGGCTGTGCCCAGATAAATAAGGCCGCTTTGCAGGGAGCCGGGCGGGCGCTTCCTCCCTCCCCTCGCCCTCCTCCCTGCGCTCCTCCTCCGCGCTCCTCCCTGCGCTCTCCTGCCGCCGCCGGAGGCACCGCGCGTGCCCCCCGCCCGGCCCCCCGAGAGCCGTGCCTTCGCTCGCTCCCGGCTCGAAGACCAATCGGGGCTTGTGGGCCAGGCGGGGGCGCCGAGGATGCGGAGCCCCGCCCCACCACCCCATCCGCGCGGCGCCGTCGGGCACGCGCCAGGCTTTGCGCGCCCTGGCACCCCCTTCGCCGCGGGCGCCCGCACAATAACAAACGCGCCCGGCGGAGCGTCGGAGAGGACAGGGGAGTGCAGGCCAGGGCTAGCGGCCAGAGAGAAGCAGCTGGTCTGCGCCCAGCGGGGCGACCTGGAACCCTGTGTGCAGAGGAGAACTCAGGGCCTCTGGACCCAGCCGTTAGCCCGGGAGGTTTGGGGGTCCAACGGGGATGGAGGCCGGCTCCACACATCCTGGCTCGGCACTGTCACCTGCAGGGACTGAGGAAAGGGAGTCTCAGCTTGAAGAGGCAAGAGTCCGAACACCACCCTCCGGGACCTTCCCCAAGCTGGAGGCCAGGCCCTCTGGCACGGCATGCCTTGTGCACTTGCTGTGGGCCAGGCCCTGGAGGCCCCTCGGTGGAGAAAGTCTCATACCTGCAGAATCATGCAAACAAATGACTAAACAGATCATTTCAGAGAGTGACAATAAAAGTACAAGAAGGCAAGAAGTTGTTGTGACAGTGGCCTCAGGAAGGTGGTGGTAGCTCCTGAGGACATCATATGCCATCTGAAACCCCAAGGGAGAGAGGGCGAAGTGGTTCAGGAAGGGGTGTGCAAAGGTCCTGAGGCCTTAAAGAGCCTGACAAGTTCTTTTGTGATGGACTGGAGGCCAGAGGATGGCAGCTGCTTCAACTCAAGCAGGGATGGGGATGAGGTTACACTGGAGGATTCTTGTCAGGGCTACTGTCCACGCCACACCTCCCAGCAGGCTCAGAGCCAGAGGACAGGGGCTAATGGTGCCCTGTCCTGGTGGGAAGCAAAGACAGGGGAGGAACACAGTGTGGGGAGACCAGAGCCAGGTCTTGGAATCAGGGAAAAGCCACAGGGCTGAGAGTGTCTTAATAGAAATGAAACCAGCTGGTGCTGGTAAGCAGGGCCTAGTGGGCTGGAGTGAGACCTGGGGGCATTGGGCAAGAGAAGCCAGGCTGACTGGACCCTGGTGGGGCTGGGGGTGTGCTATCCTTGGTATAGGGCTCTGGACAAGGGCAATCATTTGTGTGTGGCTGGGCTCCGACACTCATCACCGTGCCTGGATATGGATAAGGAAGGTAAGTTGGTGTGGGACAGAGAGAATGAGAGCCCTGAAGACACCAGGGTGAGAGAGAGCCGACATTCAACCTGTCCCCTTACCTTTGGGCAACAGCTGCCACCACCTCCTGTGAGCACATGTGGATGGTAAGTGGCAGAGAGGGTTTCCCATCAGGCTCTGAGCAAGTTGTGCTCTGCTGGGGCTAGTACCCTGCCTGGGCAAATAGACACACCCAAGTTGGGCATGGGGAGGTCAGGACACATAAAGGCATCTGGATCACACAGCCTGGAAAGAGCATCAAAAAGACTGAGCAATGATGGCACTTATTCAGAGGGATATTGGCGAATATTGTTTGAGAGGCCCAATCTGCCTCCTCAGCACCTCTGAACCCACCCACTTCCCTTCATCTCTGTCACCTCTCCATGGTTGTCAGCAGCTACTCCTCACTGGTCTCTCCACCCCTCCCCTACCTCTTCTCAGGATGTAGGAGGTCACTTTACGACACAGACATGGTCCTGTCCCTTCCAGGTCTCTGTTCATTCTTTGCTGCATCTTGCAAAGCCTTTTGTACCTGTCACTCCTGGCCACAGCCTCCCTTCTACCTGGCTCTTGGAACTTCTGCTACACTGGCCAACCTCTGGGGCCAGGAGGTTTCCATGTCCCTCACCTGTAGTGCCCTCACCTGTAGCGCCCTCTTACCACCTGCACTTTTTTTTTGGTTTTGTTTTTGTTTTGTGAATTGAGACAAGGTCTTGCTATGTAGTTCAGGCTGGCCTTGAACTCCTGGCAAACCTCCTGCCTCAGCCTCCCAAATGCTTAGATTACAGGCATGTACCACCATTCCCGGCTCTGCCACCTGAACTTGGATGGTTCTATTTGCCCCTCAGAACTTGGCAAATGTCTTTTTCTTTAGGAGTTTTCCTTCTCATGCCCTCCAACGCCAGGCCCTCCCCTTTTCAGCCTGTGTCCCAGTGGACTGGTGGCTGAGAGGACCCAGAAGGCCCAGGTAGGGTTTCTTTTCTCATTCCTGTGCCCCCCTGGGCACCCAGCACAGCACAGGTGCTGGACACTTGTGTAGTGAGTGAGGGATGGGCAGATGGTTAAGCATGAGAAGTTGCCTTACTGGGACTGTGGCCCATCTCTGTGGAGGATGGCCCATTTTGACAGATGCCTTTGGAGAGCCACTAGGTGGCCTTTAGTATCCTCAGGGGAATGTAGGGTACTGCTTAGCCCGGCTCAGTGAGGATGATTCCTTCCTCCATCAGTCCTGGGGGAATCCCAACAGCACCTAAAGCACCCCTGCACTGGATCTCATCTCACCTGGAGGAACCCTCGGTGGAAGCACCTGCCCTCCTGGACCACATTTCATCTGGAGCAACCCTTCTCTGAAGAACCTTCTCACTTGGAGCACCCGTCACCTGGCACAACCCTTCACCTAGAGACTCCCTCACCTGGAACACATCTCACCTGGAGTACCCTTTCATCAGGAGCACCCATCCCCATCTCACTTGGAGACTCCCTTACCTACTTTTTTTTTTCTTTTGGTGCTGGGGTTCGAATTCAGGACCTTGTGTTTGCCAGACAGCCATGGTGCCACTGAGCTACATCCCCAGCCCTGAGACTCCTTACCTAAAGCATATGTTACCTGGGGACCCCCTCACCTGGAGCATCCCTTGCTTTGATGCCTGAGCACAGAGGACTCCTCCATGTCTAGGCTGGTGGAGGTCCCAGCTCTGGGGTTAAGGATCAGGGGTTGAAGTTCAGAGGCTGCTGGCTCATATGGTCCCAAAAGGAGGGCATTGAGAGGGAATAATAGGCATATCAAGGGCTGAAGGTGACCCCTAGTGGCCCCCTAGGTCCAGGGTGAGGGCTCTGAACCTACCCTGAGAATTGTCACAGGAAGTCCTCAGGCATATCATTGAGGTAGAACATGTGCCCTGGAGCCACACTCTGAGCCAAATCTTCCCCAAGTGGGGGCCACGTATCTTCCCCACTGAAGTAGGCCTGAGCTCTATAGAGTGGGGTGCCCTGAAAGTCTCAGCATAACACTGGGGAGGAGAGCTCCCACCCTAGAGCAAAGTGATTCATCCTGGGGCCAGATGGGCCCTCTGCCCTCCACTACCCCTGCCCAGAGGCAGAAGCTGGAGAACCCTTAGCAGAGGCACATGGGGCACCAGGCTGAGGATGTTTGGCTGCCCTGATCACTCCACTGCCAGAAAACATGTCATGGAATGAGAACTTCATAGCACAGATGTGGAGTGGCCCAGGTAGCTTCAGGTGAGGGTGGTGGGCCTCTCTGCTGTCCTCAAATACTGCTCTACCCTGGCCCGCCCCCTGTCAGAGCAAGAGGATGACTCAGGGCCCAGCTGTCACCACAGCAACACATGTCGCCTAGCAATGGCGGTCTCCCAGCAACGGCTGTTTCCTAGCAATGGGATATTTTCCCGGTCCTGGCTGGAGCCAGCAGCTATTTTTAGCTTGGTTGCAAATCAATCCGCAGCTGCATTTTAGGCTCCTTAGGAGAAGCAAGGTGTGTGTCTGTGTAGGGGTATTTCTTGGCCAAGGGAGAAAAACACTTAAAATAGGGATCTTGCTGCCTAGTGCCCTGAGGTGGGGGGCTAAAGGTAGGAGAGGTCAGATTCCATGGAGATGGGCAGGACCAGAGGTTGTGCAGTCTGCCTGGGAGAGGTGGCAATGATATCTTGTGGGATTCCTGGGAGCTCCTTCCCAAGGCTGGTGGCTTTTGAATTCTGAGGCTCTGTATGTCAAGCCAAGCAGGATGTCCTAGGCCAGTGGCCCTGGTGAGTGTCACTAGAACATATTAGTGGGTGGTTTTGGTACCTCTTGTCCCTCAATGGTGAAAACTGTCTCCGTTGTTCCCAGCCACCAGCTCCACCAAGCAATACATCAGTCTCCCTAGTCAACCAGAGCAGATGCAGCATATTCCTAGTTTGAGGGGACTACGTGTCATAGGGTCAGTTGGGGACACACGAAGGGCTGGCCTCAGGTCACCACATCTCTACCTCATCCTGTTGCTACTGAAATGTGAGACCCAGGTTGGGGGGTCTTGGGCAAGTGGGAGATCTGACTTTTTTCTGGGCTTTCTCATTGTGTCCTCAGGGGCTCTGTCCACTGGTGCTTTGAGACCAAGCCCAAACTATCCCTTAGCCAGTGGTCCTTGCAGGGCTGGCCTTGTCCACCTCCCTACCATCCACCTTTTGCAGTCAACACTGCTTTCTGTTGGTGTTGCTCTGGGGGATTCTAGCTAGACTAGCTCCCTGACTTGTCAGGAGTGCTTCTTGTCTGTCCCTACCATTCCCTTCCTGAAGCCCTCTACCCTGCAGGGCAGCCACCTGTCTGCCATTGTGTCCCTGCAAGATGGTGGGGCTGCCTGTTCCTAGCCCTGCTCAGGGAGGGTCCAGCTCACTGTGGAAGTAGCATCAGAGCCCTTAGCTTGACAGCACCTGTGTCATGGGGCAATGCCAGCAGTGGGCAGCCCCAGGGGGGTGACACCCTGACAGGGACAGAGGCCTGCTTATACCCAAGCACCCCATCAGTCTATGCTTCCAAGGCCCCTATGGAGCAGCCAGTACAGACACTGGGACTCACGTCTCAGGACAGGTTCAAGCTGGCCACCCCTCACTGGGTCAAAGGGCTTTGGGATGGTGATGTCCATGTGGCCAAATTTGGGCAGAGCAGCAGTCTGGAGAAAGGGGCAACAATTCTGGACTCTTCAGTCTCCCAGAGGGGGCCAGAAACTGCACCATGGCACCTTCCTGAAATGCACCCTCAGGAGGTTATTGAGTCCTTCCCGGTTCTGTCATTCTGACTTAGGTGAGAACTGGGAGAGGCCACTTTTGAGGGCTCATGGCACTGGAGGGTCTGGATCTGGGGACACTCAAGGGAACCCCAAACTGTAGGTAGCCGAGGGAGTTACCTGAAGTTTGGAAGTCATTCATTCACTTATTTATTCTCTAAGTATTAGTTGAGTTCCTGCATCCAGGTGTGTCATGTTTTAAACCCACAGCAATCCAGGCCAGACATGGCCTCCTGGACTCCATGATCATGGGTAGTAGAGGTCTGATGGCTAGTGATACCCACATACTTCCTCAGGTGGGGCAGGAGCTGTGGGAAGTGGTGTCTGTCCAGGTCTCTTATGGTGACAGGATCATTGGCAGGCCCTTAAAAGATGAGGCTGGAGTGAGGGGCAAAGGGCAAGACAAGCTCAGAATTGAGGAGGCAGCTCAAGCCAGGTGTGTGACTCCTCCAGACCAGGGCACCCTAGAGAAACCTGCTGTTGTGCCCAGGACAGTGGCCCCTCCTCTGGGCAAGGGCTGGGGTAGGAGGTTGGGGTGTGAGGTTGGCCAGAGGCAGACAGACCTGAGGCTGACCCATCACAGTGCCACCAGGGGGTGCCTGGAGCCCACTGTCAGCCTCAAAGGTTTAAATTAGGGTGGCCGCTACCCTAGTGACCACCAAGAAGTAGTTCTGTAGCTTCTAGGCCAGCATAGCTGTGATGGTCAACTGGAGTGTCCACTTCCTCTGCGAGTGCCTCTATGTCTGCTATGTCCCCACTGTATCTAACCCTTTCCTCTCCTTTTTTTCAGCACTGAGGACTGAGCCCAGGGTCTCATGCATGCCAGACAAGTGCTCTACACTGAGCTACAACCTACCCTTTTTATTTTGAGACGGGGTTGCACTAAATTGCCCAAGCTAGCTTTGAGCTTGCTATCTTCCGGCCTCAGTTTTCCCAACAGGTGGGTGTGCCCAACTATTCCCGGGCTCCTTTTAAATATTTATTTATTTATTTTTGAACTCAGTATTCAAGGCCCATCTTAACTGCATAGTGAGACCCTGTCTCATAAAAATTATTATTATTGGATGATTGAACTCAGGAGCTTGCACATGCCAGGCATGTGCCCTCTCACTGAACTACAGTCCCACCGCATTGTAACCAAGGGCAGATGTATTAGCTTTCCCCTGCTGGGACACAATACCATCTTTTCTCTGCCATGGCCCCCTGCCATGATGTGTCTGCTTTGAATACAGCTGACTATGGACTGAATCCCCTGAAACTGTGAACAAAATTAAAGCTCTCCTTTAAGTGGTGGGTGTCGGGTATTGTGTATTGTTTGGTAGTGTCACATACATTCTCATTGTTGTATAACCAATCTCCAATACTCTTTCCATCTTTATAAACTGAAAGCTATGCCTGTTTTCACTTGGTATATATCTTCAAGGTTCATACATATTATAGCAGGTGTGAGAACTTCATTCTTTTCTCCTAAATAATAATAAACCATAGTGTGGATATATAATACATTGTTTATCCACTTTCCTGCTGTGCTAGGTTAAGATATTCAATTTAGCTGGGCATGGCGGCACACATCTCTAATCCCAGCACTTGGGAGGCTGAGGCAGGAGGATTGCCATGAGTTTGAGGCCAGCCTAGGCTACACAGTAAGTACAAGGCCAGCCTGAATTGCATAGTGAGACTTTGTCACAAAAAAACAAAAAACAGAAAACCACACATGTGGGTCTGGGGATTTAGCTCAGTGGTGCTGTGTCTGCCTTGCAAGAACAAGGTCCTGAGTTTGATCCCCGGTACCAGAAGCACACCTCACACACACACACACACACACACACACACACACACGCTGAAAACAAAAATCAAAAAAGTTTAACTTGAGGGGCAGGATGTAGCTCAGCGGCACAGTGCCTGCTTGGCAAGAGTAAGGTCCTGAGTTTGATCCTTGGTACCAAAAAATAAAAAAGATTAACTTGATTGCCTTGTGGGATAGTAAAGCACACTTCTGGGAGTGTCTGGGTGGATCATGGAGATACGACCTAGGGTACTCCCAGAATATATGGTCTCTGGCCCTTCCCATCTGACCTCAGCTCTGCTTTCCCCCGCCACCATGAACTAAGCAACTTTTCTCTGACATATCCTTCTACCTTAATGTTTCTGCCTAGGAGCCAGTTGACCATGGACTGAATCCCCTGAAGCTGTGAGCAAAATTAAACTTTTCCTTTAAGTTGTGGGTGTTGGGTATTGTTTCCCAGCACAGAAAACTTAATGCACCGGGTCTTGGACACTTGAGTTATTTTGACCATTGTCACTCCCTAATCTGACCCCTGTGCCAGGGGCATTCGTCAACTGAGCCCCTCTGGAGCTCTCATTGGTCCGGGAGGGCCCTGGGGTCAGGGGAAGGGTGACTGGTACTTTGAAGCTCTCATTTGGGCTGGCAGTGAGATCCAACAGACCCCTCCCACTGGGGCCCTTGACCTCATCTGTGGCTGTGAGGGAAGGCCCTGAGCAGTGGGAGGGCCGGGGGCAGTGGGCTGCCTAGTCATACCTATCTGCTGCAGAATCCCTGGGTTCTGGACACATCCAGGATTTCCTAACTGGTTGAACATTTCAGGACTGCCTGCCATCACTCCCCCAGCCTGATTCTGGGCACTTTTGCGTGTCCCTCATGTCACCTAGCCAGGATTAGTGGGGGTCTGCTTCTGTGGTACAGGATGCCTTTTGCTTAGCACTCCTGTGCCACAGGCCCGCCTGGCACTGATGGCTCCCACATGCTAGCCCCAGAGAGCCCCTTTCTTCACTATTCATTCAACAACCATGGCATGTGAAGCATGGGTCTGAGAAAAAGATGTTGCCAAAAGAGGGTCTGCTCTGACTAGGCTGTCCGGCCCTGTCCTCCAGAGCTTGCCACCTCAGCCTTATGACAGCTGGTCTTCCCAAACCCAAAGCTGGCCCAACCCCAGGGCAGCCAGCACCTGCCCCTCCCCGCACTGGGCCAAGACTCCTCTTTCTTCGGGTACCAGGTGGTCGGCATGTGGGCTAGAAGCTCAACTCGTACCCTCAGGGAGGGCCACTCCCACCTCCCACTCCAGAGGTTCCACTGGACTTCGGCCCTCCAGCCCCCACCCCACCAAGGACTCCAGAGCTAAGGACAATGCCCAGACTAGGAAGGGGATGCATGGCGAGGCAGGGGCGGCTGCACTTCCCTCCCGCTTTCTGGAAGCCCGGGCAGTGGACTGTCAGTTCTCTCGCTGCTTGCTCACCCGGCTTCCATGATTGGCTGAAAGTTCCGGAGCCCACGGCTATTGGCCACGCGCCAAAGCCCCGCCCCCTATCCCCGAGCCGGGCGACAGAGTGTAGGCTTTCAGAGGCGAGCTAGCGGCCGCCGGTGGAGGGGACGCGCCGGGCCGGGCCGCAGCGCCCCGCCCCGGGGCTGCAGCCCTAGACTCCCACCCAGGCCCCGGCGCGTCCCCTCGGCATGCCGCCCCCCGCCCTGTTCTGTGCTCTCTGCTGCGGGCTCCTGGCCGCGTCCGTGCATGCCGGCTACTCCGCGGACCGCTGCAGCTGGAGGGGCAGGTACGAGCCGCGGGAGCCAGCTGTGTCCCCTCGGAGGGGCGGGGGACAGCGTCGCGCCCGCCTTGGGTGCG
The DNA here is from genome assembly GCF_053883595.1 of Heterocephalus glaber. Classification (NCBI taxonomy): domain Eukaryota; kingdom Metazoa; phylum Chordata; class Mammalia; order Rodentia; family Bathyergidae; genus Heterocephalus; species Heterocephalus glaber. The sequence goes on along the minus strand of NW_028258467.1, from coordinate 1,748,401 downwards.
CTCCCCGGGGAATTGGGGCCACGCTGGGCTGCGGCCACCGTTGATGGAGTGGGGAGTGGGGCGCCGGACCCACGCCTCAGCGCCACCGTCCTGTCCACAGCGGCCTGACCCAGGAGCCGGGCAGCGTGGGGCAGCTGGTCCTGGCCTGTGCGGAGGGCGCCGTGGAGTGGCTGTACCCGGCAGGGGCGCTGCGCCTGGCCCTGGGCGGCCCAGACCCCAACGTGGGGCCAGGAGTCGCCTGCCTGCGTCCCTCTCGGCCTTTCGCTGGCGCCCAGGTATTCGCGGAGCGCACAGGTGGAGCCCTGGAGCTGCTACTGGCTGAAGGCCCTGGCCTGGCTGGCGCCCGCTGTGTGCACTGGGGTCCTCGCGAGCGCCGGGCCCTTTTCCTGCAGGCCACCCCGCACCGTGACATCAGCCGCCGCGTGGCTGCCTTCCGCTTCGAGCTGCGCGAGGATGGCCGTCCAGAGCTGCTGCCCCAGGCCTCTAGCCTTGGCGTGAATGGTGAGTGACCACCGGAGTGGGGACAGGTGGAAGTCAGACTGGCCCCTACCTAGGCCTGGCCGGAATAGGCCCTGTTATCCCAAGGCATAGAGGGTCCAAACCCCATGGTCAGGTGGAGCGTGGGGAGGCCCTGCCTTCCCTCCTTCCTGCTCAGGATTGATTTGAGGGAGGAGCAGGCTGAGTGAATGCAGGAGAGGATGGTCCAGGCAACTTCGGGCCCGTGGTCCCTGAAGGGGTGGGGGAGGGGCAGTGGAGGCAGAATCTCAGCCTTAGACAGAAGCTGTCCAGAGCTCCCTGGCCTGGCAGTGACCTCATCCCCCTCCCCCAGCCCAGCCAACAAAAGTCCAGTGTGCCGCCCAGTCACCATGGAGACACTGCCTTGCCTCCCTGCAGGGCATCAGGCCTGGGCTCCTGGAGCCTGAAGCCTGACCCTGCAGGGGATGGGGTATTCACTGTTCTCCGAGCTTGGGCTTAGGCCAGGGACCCAAGGAGCCAGAGCCCCCATAACCTGTGGCTGCCCTAGTGGCACTGCTGCTCTTTGGGCCTCAGGAGTTGGCTCTGGGAGCTCAAAGAAGGTGAGATGGGATAAAAGTATGCAGGATGCTGGAGCTACAGGTGGGCAAGTGCTGTGGCCCGTAGGCCTATGTAAGTCACACCATGGAGACTTGTGCCTGCCACACATTACCTGCCACACAAGTGTCTTCAGTGTTGTGAGCACACCTGCTGAGAAGAGTCTGGGGACCAGCTTTTCCCCACCCCATCTCCTCCTGGGTTGGGTGGTGATAGGGGACCATAGGGCCTAGACTCACACCCCATCCCCTGTTTGCCAGGTGCCTGCAGGCCTTGCAGTGATCCTGAGCTTCTCCTGGCTGCATGCACCAGTGATTTTGGTGAGTGTCCTCATTATGGCAGGAGCCTGGATCCTCCCCCCACCCCAGAACGCTCAGCACTGGCCAACATGTCTCCCCATAGTGATCCATGGGACCATCCACCGGGTTGCTCATGACACAGAGCTGCAAGAATCTGTCATCACCGTGGTGGCCTCCCGTGTCCTCCGTCAGACGCTGCCACTGTTCCTGGTGGGGGTCTCTGAGGGCCAGAGGCAGGCCTCCATTAGAACACTGCTGCGCTGTGGTGTCCGCCCTGGTCCAGGAACCTTCCTCTTCATGGGTTGGAGCCGCTTTGGTGAGGCATGGCTGGGCTGTGCTCCCCGGTTCCAGGAATTCAGACATGCTTATGCAGCAGCCCATGCTGCCCACCTCAATCCCTGTGAGCTGGCACTGGACTGAGCCTTCCTCTGGGGCAGGGTGCTGGGGAGGGGTTGGTGGGAGGGTAGGTGGGGAGACAGTGGCCTCCGGATGGCATCAAGATGCTCAGTGGTTCTGAGGTGATAATAAGAACATTGATTATACCAGCCACTGTAGAACTGGTCTCCTGTGGCAAGCCCAGCACTGGACCTGCTTCATGTCATTTAATTTTCCCTCTGCTTCCCCTGCCCACCTCTCCTTACTGGTGACCCCTGCTTATTGACAAGCTTCTGTATGCCTCCATGTCAGGGTGCTTCTGGGGCCTCAGAGCAGGAGTGGAAAAACTGACAGTTCCTAATGGCTGAAGTGGTTGTGGTCCCTTAGGTGGACAGGGAGGGCAGGCTGGCAGACACCAGTCTTGGCTGTGGACTTGGCCTGTGAGAGAGGGGGCTGGCAGGATGCCAATTCTCTCTGTGGTTGCTGTGAGCCACAGTCATCCTTGGCCTGGTCCCACCCTTGGGAAAGAAAGGGCCCCTCTGTCCAGAGGCCCCTGCAACGTGCTAAGCATCCAGACATAGCAAGGAGCCTACAGGGTGTGGGGTCTCCATTGCAGGATCCTGCTTGTTGTCTGTTTCCGGCAGGCAGGGTGCACAATAGGGTCTCTAAGGACTGCTTCCCGCCACTGGCCCCATTGTTGCTGTCCATGCCTTCTTCCTCAGCCTCTCAGCCACATAAAGCGGTAGCAAGTTTCTGGACAAAGCTCAGAGCCCCGAGGCTGACAGCCCCTGGGCAGATCCCTCTCACCTCACCCCCTTCAGTTCCTGGGAAAGAGCTCAGGGAACCCCTAGACTGAGCCCCAGAAATGGCTTTCCATTCTTGCCTCTCCTCACTAGGGAAGGGGTCAGGGGTGGCGTGAAGGCCAGAGGCCCTGCTGAGGCTAAATGGATCTCTCATCTTTCAGGCAAGAAACAGGCTGGGAGAGGATCAAGGCTCTGCAGGGCCCACAAATCCTTGTTCCAGAATGAGCTGACAAAGGTGCCCTATGTATGGGTACCCAGTGGGTCACTCCTGTGTCCACCCAGGAATCCCCATGGGACAGCCTGTCTTTTTTTTTTTTCCCTCCCAATTTTTATTTTTTTTTATTAGCACAGTTCACAGTACTTTGTGATCATATGACTTGTGGGGAATTGGTACAACCATATAACTCAATTCTTTTATCCCTCCATACCCTCCATCTCTTGGTCCTCAGGGTCAGGCTGTTTTAAACCACATGGGAGGGGTGTGATCCTTTACTTAGATCACTTGCTCACTGGGATGCTGACAAGAATGGTGGGCCCTGGGCTCAATCTTCAGTACCCTCCCCGCCAAAAAGGTGTGGATGAACTTAAAGGCTGGGGTTACAAAAGTGGCCCGGGGTCAGGGAGTGGTGGTGCACACCTGTAATCCCAACACTCTAGAGGGTGAGGTTGGAGGATTGCTTTGAATTTGAGGCCAGCCTGGGCTACACAGAGTTCAAGGTCAGCCTAAACTACATAGTGAGACCCTATATCAAGAAACAAAAACCATGGGGCAGGGATTTAGCTCTGTGGTGCCACAGCCTGCCTTGCAAGCGCAAGGACCTAAGTTTGATCCCTGGTACAACCCCCCCCCCCAAAAAAAACACAAAAAACAAGACAAAGTGACCTGGAGACCATGTGTAGGCCAACAATGACACCTCCAGGTGCATGGAAACTCCCACAGGTAGACTCCCTTGGCTGTAGAGTGACCAAAGTCCAAGGACCAGAGTTTGGTGTGAATGTGAGTGGTTAGGTACATTGTTGAGGGCCTTTTAGGTGCCAGGGACTGCTCTGGGACTGGGAGTAATGCAAGGAGCAAAGAATGGGTATCTAAACCCTCCCTGCTTAGAGCTCAGTAAGCACCCTTCCTTTCTTGGGGTAGCCCAGTTACAGGCCCTGAGGAGGCTGGGGACTCTGAGCTGGGTGGGCCAGACCTCCTCCTTTCTCAGGTAGAGGCTTTCTGGCTGCCCTGAGGAGGCTTTCCTGTTGTCCCAAGACACTGGTTCTTCAGCTGGCTTAGGCTAGAGTCAATGTGTGAGGGACTCTGCATTTGGAGGATGGGCTGGTGGTCTTGGGCATACCTACTTTGTCTGGAAGTAGTCTCTCATTTTTGGTACCGAGTAGTCTCATTTTTGCTGAGATTCCGGACTAGGGCCATGGACAGCTGAGAAGCCAGGGCCTGGTGTGTGCACCAACAAGCCTCTGCCATTGACGGGCATTTGGCCTTAACATGGGGTGAGGTTGACCCAAGCTACCTGACCTGAGGTTTTTCTTCCCCTTGCCTCCACCCTAGTTTTACCAGGAGCTCCTCAATTTTTTGTTTTCTGAAGGAGGGCGATGTGCCCCTCTCCTGAAGATGCCTTCCAACCCGCGCTGGGCCAGCTGCCAGAGGCCCGGCCTCTCATATCCGGCTCTCCTCCCACCACACTCACTAGAGAGCCAACATCTGTCTTCTCACCCACTAAGTCTTTGTCAAGCCCCTCCTCTTTCAGATCCCTCCCCCACGCACATCCCCCGTTTCCCATCTAACTGTCCTAGCTGTGGGAGAGAAGCCAAAGCCTGTTGGGGGGTGGCTCTGGCCCGCTTCTAGTGTGACCCGGCCTCCCTGACAGTCACTCGGGAGCCTGGCTATGGCCCAGGGCCTGCAGGGTTGGGCGCTTTCCCTGTCCCTCGGGACCCTGTTTCTGCTGGCTCCTGTGTATCCCATCCCTCGCGATAGGGTGTGCGTTCCACAAAGTTGGGGACTCGACCTCCTCCCAGGGTCCCTGCAACACAAGTCCCAAGGAGCCACCCGCCGAGAGGATCACCAAAGGCCAAACCCCACCGGCTCCGAGCGGAGTCTGACGGCAGCGCAGGCTGACTAGGGCACCGCTGGTCGGAACCTGGGGTGGGGGTGGGGCCTGGGTGGAGACCGGCGGAGCGAAACGCGCGACGGACCAGGAGCGCGGGACGGGCCCTGTACAACTTCCGGTATCTCGCCACCGCCTCCGCCCCATCTGGTGTTGCCACCACGGTCCCTGGTAGGCGCGGGGTGGACAGGGTAGGGAGGGAGGCACCCTCCAGTTCCAAGCTGAGAGCCAGGGAGGAACATTGGGCGGGACGACCCTGAGCTGCAAGTGCACCCATGGAGCACGACGACCCAGCCGAAGCATTGACGGAGCTGCGTGAACGGCGGCTGAGCGCGCTGGAGCTGCTTCAGGTTGCTGCTGGATCGGGACTAGCCGCCTATGCTGTGTGGGCGGTACTGCTTCAGCCTGGTTTCCGCCGGGTGCCGCTGCGGCTGCAGGTGCCGGATGGGCTGGCCGGACCAGTAATAGTGAGAGGCCTGGCTTGGTGGGTGTAGCCCCAGCTGGGTAGGGCCAGAAAAGAGCAGGGCCAAAGCGGTGTAAAACCTGGGCTGTAACTGAGTCTGTGGGCGGGACGCACAGAGGTGCGGGATCTCCCGGGTGCGTTGGAGCCCAGATGTGAGGTGAGCTCCTAGTCTGTTGGTACCTGGTGTAAGTGTGGCACGCAGGAAACTGGATGCCCAGGAGGCAAGTCCCCTATTCCCCAGTAATTTGGAGAGGACATGTGAGGGGCTCGAGTGGCACAAGGGCTCTGACCTCAGCCCGCCCACTTCCTTGTCCAGGTGCCCTACATAGGTGCGAGCACCCAGCAAGTTGAGCATGTGATATCGCTGCTTCGAGGCCGCCCGGGAAAAACAGTGGATCTGGGTTCTGGCGATGGCAGAATTGTAAGGCCAGTGTGTGCGAGTGTGTGCGTCTGTTGACTGTCTCTCTGTCCCCACTCCCACATCCCGGTCCCCATTTCGGTTCCTGCAGGTACTGGCGGCCCACAGGTGTGGGCTCCGTCCTGCTGTGGGGTACGAGCTGAACCCGTGGCTCGTTGGGCTCTCGAGGCTGCATGCCTGGAGGGCTGGCTGCATGCACAGCGTCTGCTATCTCCGGGAGGATCTTTGGAAGGTAACCTAAATCCCTCAGATCCCACACTTGGTCTCCAAGCCTCTGCTTTTAGCTTGGCCACCTGCTCACAACCCCAGGTGCTTCCGGCAGCAGGGTGGGTTGGGGGCCAGGACTCAGAAACTGCAAGGACCTCCTGCCCGCCAGCCCTCTTCCTCTGTGAGGTGACTGCCTCCTCCTACAGGTCAGCCTGAGGGACTGCTACAATGTGTCTGTGTTCCTGGCCCCCAGTGTGGTAGGTCTGGGGTCTGCTGCTCCACTGGGAGGCTGGGCCACAACCTGGGTATTTCCAAGGGGTGGGGGGCTGGGGATGGGTGCTGGGTCTGCTGTCCCTGCACCCACTTCTCTACTGCTTTTTCTAACAGCTCCCGTTCTTGGAAGATAAGCTGCAAGCTGAGCTGCCCACAGGGGCCCGTGTGGTATCTGGGCGCTTTCCCCTCCCCACCTGGCAGCCTGTGGCTGTGGTGGGTGAAGGCCTTGATCGAGTCTGGGCTTATGACATCCAGGGTGATGGGCCACCTCTGTCTTCTTGGGAGGTACCTGTCAAAGCCACCCCAGGATCCAGCTCTACCTCAGTCCTTAAGGCTCCCATTTCCCAAGCTAGCTGACCAGACACAATAAAGACTCCATGGGTCTCAGGCTGATTTCTTTCATAGAGAGCTGGGGGGAGGGATTTCTCTATTAGGTGAGGCTGGGGTTTGGAGAGGGCTCCATGCTGGCTGTCCAGGGGTCTCTTCAGAAGAAGGCCTTGTGGCTTAGCGGCTGTGGGTCCTTGAATGCTGGGGCTTGGCTGCAGTTGGGAACCCCACTTTCCAGGGGTCCCCTGCACCCACCAGCTTCCTCAGCCTCAGGACTTCCTGCTTATACCTGCTCGAAGGGGCCATCTGAAGTCACCTGCCTAGCTAGGGATTGTCTTTCCTCCCACCCAGGCCAGGGCCATCAGGTGACCTAGCCAACCTGCCAAGGTGCTGGTCCACATACTCCTGAAGCTCAGAAAGCCGCTCTTCAGCCTCAGAGGCCCTGACCAACAGTTGTGCTCGTTCACGTTCCAGCTCTGCCTGGTAGGGAATATGAGCCATGAGCCAGGGCAGAGTGTGAGGAGGGCCCCCATCAGGCCTTGCCCACTACCTGGGTGCCTTGGGAGAAGTCTTGGAGCTTCTGGCAGATCTGGACCCAGGATGCATTATTTAGAAGCCTGTGAAGGAGAAGGGGCTCTTCAAGGGCTGGTGTAGTAGCTGCTGGAGTGAGTTTGGGCCAGCCCTGCCCAGGCCTTGAACATCTGTGCATGGAGGGCCTGCTGGCTGGCTCAAACAACCCCAGTCTACAGAGATGCTACCTACAAACACATACCAGGTGTTTGTGTCCCTAAACCCTGGAAGGTGCTCCCTCAAGACCTCTGCCCACTGTACAGCTGGGAAGGTGGACACCCAAAAGCAAGAACTGGCCAGGTCACCAGGCAGCCAGCTCCTACCCTATCTTCATCTCGGGATACCCCAGGTCTTAGCTGAAATGGCCCTTAGTGGGCTCTCCTGACTCCCCATTCAAGATTGACCCCTCTCCTGGCAAGGCCCCTTTTTACTGACTAGACTCAGCACAGCGGCCACTTCATTTTTCTGTGATTATCAGTGTCCCCCACATAAACCCAGAGATCCCAGGCCAGGGACAGCCCATTTGGTTTACTGCAGTGACCAGAGCCCCATCTGGCAGCAAGGGTTGCTGGAATGGTATGAGGCTCTGGTGTTTTGCTCTCTGCTTTTCCCTTTCCGGACCCACCTTCCCCAATCCCAAATGAGGGCACTCACTGTGGCTCTGCCGCACTCCCCTGGGAGGCTTCACCAGGTCCCTTCTGTGAGTACAAAAACAGTGTCTCAAGCCTGCTGTGCTGCAAAGGTTTGAGGTGGGGATCCTTCAGTTGGCTGAGCAGGGCAGGCTGCTCAGAGGTCCTGGGGCTGGGCTTTGCTGAGCTTGAGACAGTGAGCTCTGGGGCTCTATGCCCCACAGTGGTGTGGGGTAGCAGAAAGGGAGCCTGGAGTTTCTGGAAATGGATTTCCAGCCTTACCTCATCTTTCTGCAGGTGACTGAGCTCAGTGGCCAGGTGCACGGGCAGTGGCTCCAAGTCAGTAGCTGCAGCAAAGGTAGCCTTGAGGGTTCCGGGTGCCATGTTGGGGTCCACCAATGCCTGGGGCTGCTCCCGCTGCCTACTAAGTCACACTCTGGGTCACGCAGGGCCATCCCACCCCAGGTGCCCAGGTCAGGGCAGGACCCACCTGCAAGTGACCAGCAGCTCCTCATGCCTACAGCTCAGATCTGCCAGACGCTTGCGGTAGACCCGAGCAGCCCGTGCCAGCTGTTGCTCACGGCTACGGTGCGCTGCCCGGATGTTCTCCAGAGTGGTGTCCAGAAATGTCTGAAGGGCTGCTTGGCCTGCACCATCGGCATATTTCTGGAGGAGGCGAGGTGTGCTGGAGGTGAGCAGGGCAGGGCTTGGTTGGCCCTAGCCTCAGACCCTTGGGGTCCCCTGAAGCTGTCTAGGAGGCTTGGGTTCCCCAGGACTCAGAGGCCTCAGCTCACCCATCCCAGGGTCAGGGCCTAGGGCTAGGTGCTTACCACCACTTCTTGGGCACAGTGCTGCAGCTGGATGGCATACTCTTCATTCATCTTCTTCAGCTGCAGCTGCAACTGGGCATTTTCAGCCTCAGATTGGCAGAGGCGGCCCTTGCAGGTGGACAGCACCTGGTGTGCAGAAGGGACTTTTGCTGAACTTGTAGGGCCCCCACCTGTGGATCTTAAAGGTTGTAGGATGGGATAGGGCCTCACCACAGATTGTGTAGCCAATTGCTGCCTGGCTGCCCTGGCATCCTCTTCGGCTCTCTGCAGCTGCTGGCCCAGGGCTGCCCTGCTGACACAGTATGAGGTCAGCTGGACCAGGGTGAGGGCACCCCTCAGCCCCTTGGGAATGCTGCTCTGAGCAGTGCTGTGCTGGGCTCTCCCAGTCCCAGGCGAAGAAACCACTCACATCCGTGTCTCTAGTGCCTGCTGCTGGGCTTTGTGACGCTCCAGCACCTGCTTCACTTCTCCCTGCAGCTGTTCCCAGCCTCCCAGCAGCTGTGAGGTGCACAAGGGCTGGATGCAAGAGACCCCAGCTCCAAGATCCCTGTATGGCCCCCATCATCACCCAAGGTTGGGAGAACCCCAGGCAGGACCCCAAGGTAGGTAGCTGCCTGCTCATGTTGCATCTGGCTTCAATTGCTCAGGCTCAGGGGTCAGCATGCCTTTGAACTAGAGGGCAGGGACCGCTGAGGAGTGAGCACACAGGTTCCACCTCACTGTGCCCTATGGAGGCTCCTACCCACCCAGCCAGCCCAACTCTGTGTGCTCATGGTAACCTGGAGTCTGCGGTGACCAGCGTATCCAGGTGCCTTGGCTTCCTGACTGAACTCTTGTGCCAGTGCCTGGTGGTGAGCTGGGTTGGCCTCCACTGGGGCTGTGCGCCCTGCCCTGGCACGGTCTCCATGTAGCTCCAGGTCTAGCACCCGGCTCTCCAGGTGAAGGACCTGTGGGCAATTCTGGTGAGCAGGTGCACTTGTCTATGGGGCTGCCTGGAACAGGTAAATATTAGCTGGGCACACCCAGGGATAGAGCACACATGCTTGCTTGTATGTGCATGCTTGTGTGTGCACCCTTATGCACCTGGACACCTGTGGCACTTGCCCTAGTATACATCCTGTGCACTCAGGCTCACACCTGTGGGCTCCTACAGCTACTCACCTCCTTCTTCAGCTCGAAAACTTCAGCCTCGTGCTGCTCCTGCAGGCGATGGGTTGTGATCTGGAGGTCGACCAGCTCCTTAGAGATCTGTGTGTAGCCAGGGTGAGAGTGCTGCCTGTGGGACCCTGTGGGTGACCAGTTTGGCCATCATCCTGGGGGCCCCAAACTCACCTGTAGCCGCTGCTCCTCACTCAGCTCCAGATCTGACAGGAACTCTGACTCTAGATTGGTGGCCCAGGCTGGATCACCCTCAGGGAGCAGGGAGCAGGGCTTTGCTGGCAGCCAGTCCTTAACTCGTGGTACAACCTGGGAAGGCACCACCACACTGCCCGGGGGGGTCCCAGGTCTGAGCTGTGGACCCCACTCTCACAGAGTCATCAGCCCTGCCAAGCTGGGGCAACCTTTTCCTTGGCTAGAATCAGACCCAGGAGTCAGGTACGTGCACCCGTCCTGGCCTCTGGGAAAGGACGGACCCCTGATCCTAGGGTGGCAGCAGAGTCCTGGGGGGACTCACATTCTCTGTGGCCTGAGGGAGGGCCCCTGGCCTGCGGCCTTGAGCTGCTGTACCCTCCATATTGAACAGGAACTCAGAGGCCTCTTGCAAACTCAGTGCTTTGACCCTGCCCTAGCTTGCCCTGCCTGGTGGTTGTTGCTCTGCGCTGTGCAACGTTACCAAGGCCTCTGTTGGTTTTAGGGACTCCCGGGCCCGCCCACAGGGCCTGGCAGTTTAGTAGTGGGCAGGTTGGGGAACTCTCAGCTCTTGCCATATATGGTGCCCCTCCTTCCTGGTTACCTTTGCTCACCTGGGAAGTGCAAATAAAACCAGGCTGCTGAGCTAAAGCTGCTGCTGTTGATACTGTTTTCCTGTGCCAGCTTCCCTATCCTATCATGTGGATTCACACACTCATTAGACACCTTGTGTGTACCTCCTGGTTCTGCCTGAACTTGGGATAGGCAGGTAAACAAGGTGGTCAGCCCTCCCCAACTCAGCCTGAGAGACGAGGCGCAGATGTCCCAGCCAGAGGACAGGGCCCCAGAAAGCCTGGTTCAGCCCGGATGCCCTGAGGGCTTCCCAGAAGTGCCCAGAGTCCAGCGCCAGGTCAAAACGTGCGCTCCTGTCCGCGCAGGCGAGGTCCGTCAGCCGCCCGAGGCCCCGCCTCTATCCATCAGTCTGTTGAGTGCCTTCTAGGTTGTCCTTGCAGGTGTGAGGGGACGGCGAGAATAGGCTGTCCCGGGTCTAGGGTCCCCAGGTAGCGGTTGGGCGGGACCTGCGGAAGAGGCATGGCCTGTTGGCACTGAGGGTGTGGCCTGGAGGGAAACTACGCTGCACGGCTTGAGGGCGTGGCTCACGGGGTGACAGTGCGTCTTGAGGGGAGAGGCCTGTAGTAGAGGAGTGACCTGCCAGGACTAGGGGCGGGCCCTGGGAAAAAAAGGCGCAGGGCAGTCTGGGAACGTGGCTCGCTGAGGCAACGGGCGGGGCTGCATCCCTTGCAAAGGCCTGCTTGCACCAGGAATGAATTTCATGCGGGCCAACTGGTTAGCTTCCGGAGCAGAAAGCAGGGCTCTGCTTTCACACTGGGTGTGTGTGCGCAGGTGTGCTGATCCTGCCTCGCACAGCACAGAAGTACTCAGTAGCCTGGGGGCCTCTTTTGGAGGAGGCATGGGCAGCTGAGTTTTTCGACCATGAAGGTCAAGGTCATCCCTGTGCTTGAGGACAACTACATGTACCTGGTCATACAGGAGCACAAGAGGGAAACTGTGGCAGTGAATGTGGCCTTGGCCAAGAGGGTGAGGGCCAGCTCTGGGCCGCAGGGGGCACCACTGCACACCCCCCCTGATGGGTTTTCAGCCACCCTAGCTGGAGTAGACCAGGCCTCGTCTCTAATTTGGCATTTAGGGGCCGGGGATTTACCTCAGTGGTTCTGGCGCCTGCCTTGCAAGGCCAAGGTCCCGAGTTAGATCCCTGGTACCAAAAAAAATCTCTAATTTGGCATTTAAGGTTTCTTGGAGCTACCCTGAAGTTGGGGCCATCTTTGGTGTCCCCACATGTGTGGTGCATCCAGTAGCTGTCAGATGCCTCCCTCACTCCATGATGCCTTGGGTTAAGGTTAGGGTCCTGGCACTTTGGTATGGAAAGGGTCAACGGACCCACTGAAGCTCCATCCCTTCCAGTTGCTGGAGATTGCAGGCTGGGACGGGGTGTCTGACTGCTGTGCTGACCACCTACCACCACTGGTGAGCTTGAGCAGTGGGTAGAGGATTCTTCTTCTACACTGCACGCCCTGATCTGGTGCCTCCTGTTGGTCCCTAGGGACCATGTGTGTGGAAATGAGCTGACACAGCTGCAGCCAGGGCTGGCAGTGATGGGTGCGGATGAGTGCATCTCTGTACTGACTTGAAAGCTGGCACAGGGTGAGGAGCTGCGGGTGAGCTATGCTCAGGAGGACTGGGAAGGTTCAGCTGCCCAGCCCCTTCACAGTCCGCTTCCTCTCTGCTGCAGTTTGGGGCCATATATTTCCAATGCCCACTGACTCCCGGCCACACCTTTGGTCACATGAGCTACTTCTTGTGGGAGGATGAGTGTCTGGACCCACCTGCCCTCTTCTCAGGTACAGCAACCCATCCCAGTACTGTGGCCCAACCCCCAGTTTCTCTGACCCACGCTCCTCCAGGGGACATGTTGTCAGTGGCTGGCACCTGGAGGGCAGCACTCAGCAAATGTTTCAGAGCCTGGCTGAGACCCTGGGTACCCTCCCCCCGCAGATGGTGAGCCAGCCTTGGCACTCCCTGTGGCTCCAGACCTGTGCTTCCTCTGGAATGACCCAAATGCTCTGCACTGCCCTGCCCTAGACCAGGGATCTGAGTACCTTCCTGGCCTCTACTTCTTGGGGTAGCGCTGGGCACCCACTGAGCATTCTCTTCTAGAAGGTATTCTGTGGCCATGAGCACACACTAAGCAACCTCAAGTTTGCACATAAAGTAGAACCCTGCAGTGACCACCTAAGAGCCAAGCTGTCCTGGGCCCAGGTAGGCCACTCCTTGTCTACTGTTGGGAGGGCAATAGAGTAGGGGAAAGATAGGCAGTGTCCCCCTGGAGTTTGGGTGCAGGGACTTAAGACAGCTCCTGAGTCAGCATGACTGATTTCAGGAAAACAGCTGACATGGAATGTGCTATTCTGCTATGGCTCCCCCTGTGACCCGATCCAAGCAGCTTGGGCTGTCAGAAAATTGTGACAAGGGCCTGTGGTCATTGCAGAAAAGGGATGAGGATGACATGACCACTGTATCCTCAACCTTGGGAGAGGAGTTCCTATATAATCCCTTCCTGAGGGCAGGATGAGTAGAGCCCCTTTCTGGGCTTTCTAGTGGAGGAGGTGGGGAGCCCAGCCAGGATCACTGTGGCAGCCTTGGGCCTGGGGGCTCCCTGTGGAGTAGGCTGACAAGGGCTACCTGGGGGCCTTGCCTCCTGGACAGTCATTTGAATAGTTAGAATGAGTCTAGAGACTGTTTATTGGGCTAAGTGTGCCTGGCACCAAGGAAAGCCCTGTTAAGTGCTTTTCCATCGTTTGCTGCTCTGCCCATCCCTACCCCCATACTCATGGGCAGTGGGCCAGACCACTGGCCCCCCCTAGTGTGATACCCCCCCCCCCCAGGAGCCGGTGCCAGAGTTCACAGGCTGAACAGCCCCTGCTGAGGTCCTGGAGGTGCTGTGGGGAGCGAGCAGCCTTCCAGCATGCTGCTGAGCCCCTGCAACCACAGGCACCGGCTCTCCTTGCACTGCAGTGGGAGCTCCTAGGTGAAACTGGGCAGAAATGAGCCACAAAGGGAGCCTGCTTGCCTTGTGGCCCTCTGACTGACTGGATCCACTTGAGGATGGCTTCTGGAACCCTCCTGAGGTCCTGCCCAGTTGGCCACCCAGTCTTGGAGGAGCAGCAAGTGGTACTCACCACCTGTCATTTATAGGGGTATAGGCAAGATCTCTGTGGGGCTTCATGGGGCTGAGAAGGGCCATCACCCAGGACTTTGAACCCTGAATAAAGCCCTGAAAGGCCTTTCTCAGTGCTGTACATACTCTTGAAAAGCCAACTGTTTCCAGTTGTTGGACATGTCCCTTTATTAAAAGTGAAGCTTGGTAGGACACAGGCCTAGGGGACCCAGCATTGAGGTGTGATGCTTACCCCAAAGACATGGGGCCCTGTCCTAGGCCCACAGCTTCACAACAGATACCACACTTCCAGGGCCCCGGGCTCCTTTTCCTGCCAGCCAGTCCCTCTGTAGGGCTGTTGTTGGACCTACTCAGCAGGTCAGCCCTGTCATCTGCTTTCTGCACCGAGCTTCAGGAGGTCAGTCTAGAAACTAGGCAGGAAGCTCCCCAGGAGTGACTGCAACAGCCACAGGCAGGAAGGGCAAAGATGGTGCTCAGGGACCTGGCTGAGGTTCCAGAACCCTAGAGGACCTTCAGCCTCCTTGGCTACTTCACTCCCATCTGGCAGGGCCAGGGAAAAGTCTGGAGGTATGCAGGCCAGCACTGGCCAGGTCCTGGAGATAGCCAGTGTCCTGTTTCAGTCCCCGTGGCCCATCTCAAAGTCTGGGGAGAGCCCTGGTGTCTATGGCTCTGCTGGTCCTGTGAGCTCCAGCAGAACCCCAGCCTCCTACCACCGGATACTGAGGCCCGAGCTGGCCTTCTCGACAGCATGGTACTGTGTATGCAGCAGATGCCTGGCCTGCTCTGAGCCCTCACCCTGCAGCCAGTGTTGGTACAGCTCCCAGATCCCAGGGGCATCCTCAGGTGCCTCTTCCCTGATAATGCTGTACAGTCTCTCCACCTGCTGGAGAAGCTCCCTGCCCGGTACATCTGGGGCCTTGAGCTGACCTCCACCATTCAAGCAGCCTGTGGCAGAGCAGATAGTATTGGCATGGTGTTAGAAGGGTGCAAGGCAGAGGGTCCAGCACACGTCCCCTTCCCACTACTCTACCCCCAAACCCCACTGGCAAATCACTATCCAAACGGTCCTAGCACCCTGAGAGGACCTACCTGAAGGGCAGGCCATGACCTCCACATAGTGATAGGGGCAGCGGCCCCGCTTGAGCTTCTGTACCAAGTTCTGGATGTTTCGGAAGCCGTAGGCCATGGCGAAGCGCAGCAGCACCTGGCCCTCCCTCTCCAGGGTCACCTCCTGGAAGTCCTTATTCCTGGAAATAAGACTCACTGTGTATATCACACAATGGCAAGCTCCTACTTGAGCAGGGGGAGGCCTGCTGGACCTGAGGGCATGGCCAGGTGGCTCCCATCCTCTCCCTCTCCTGACAGGGGAGGGACAACCCCAGCCTGCTTCCTTGTCTGTAAGATGGGATTCCTTTCCTAAAGATGGCTTTGAGGCACAAAGTCCAGCCCTCCTACCCAAATGCAGGCAGCTCCCCAGCACACATACAGACTGTGCCAGGTACCCTACTACCCTTGTGCATACTGGCTTCTCTGGTCAGGGTCTCTGCTGCGGGGGAAACAGGCCTCAGTTCACATTGCTGAGCCAGCAAGGAGGGCCCTGTCAGTGCCCAGGGCTCTAAGGCCCTCCACCAAGCCCACCAGAGCAAGAGGACCCAGGGGCCTGGTGCTGACCTAGGGAGCCACACAGCTGCCCTGCCCAGCCTTCCAACCCATCCCACTGACCTCAGGGGTCTGTAGGTGACCTCAGCCACATGGATTCCGAAGAGCTCTTGGGCCGCGTGTCGGAAGACATGCTCCAGGTAGCCTCCTGAGCCCCCACCCCGATGGCCAGTGAGCTCCTCGGCAGACATGCTGCTGGTCCTGGGGGAGGGGCTGGTCAGTGAGGATGAAGGCAGGGCCTCAGCACAACTACAGGCTCCTCAGTTTAAGCCATTTGCTTTTCTAAGTGGGGAATAAGTCAGACACAAAGAACCCTGGTGGCCTTGGTGTATCTGAGACACAGCTGTGCTGCTCTGGCTTCTTGGGGAGCTCAGACCTCCACAAGGCTGGGCTCCACTGATGACATGAGCTCAGGTCCTCCTGCACCCAAAGACAGGCCACAGGGAAGAAAGAGGGCACTGTCCCATCCCACAGGTCACATCTGAAGCCAAAATCACGGTTCCCGGCTCCCTTCACCGACTCACAGGCTGTCCAGAGGGGCTGACTCCAGCTCTGCCAGTGACACCCCCTCCTCCTCCAGCAGCCTGAAGACTTCCCCTGCAATGGACACAGCATGGGCTCAGGCTGGGTCTTGGCTTCCAGGTATCTGCATCCCTGGCAGTCTGCAGTCTGGCCCTAGAGGCTCCCTGGCATCCACCCAGTTGGTGGTGGGAGAACAACCCCCACCTGTGAAGACCCTCGGTAGGACCACCTTGTCCCTGACCTGGGGCAATGGGAAGGTAAGCCAGGGCCAATGTGCTGGTCCCATGCTGGCTATCCAACCTCCTAGGCAGTCTATCTTCCTGTCTTGTTACTAGCTGGGGTGCAGTTCAACTCAGTCACAGGGTGAAGATGTGAGCCAAAGGGCTGACCCTGAAATTCTCGCCTGTCCTCCCAGAGACTCACTGTGGAGCCAACAAGGAGGTGCTACTTGGGGCTCCCATGGCCGAGGCCCCTGCAGGGTGAGCTGAGAATGCTCCCAACCTCTGGCCAGAGAAAGAGATGGGAAGTGCAGAGGCAAGCCCCCCACCTTCCACTGAGCTATGGCAGAGCCTGTGGGCAAGTGCCAGGCAGGGCCTCAAGGTGACCTCACCTGTTGTGAGGACACAGTCAACATCGCGAGTCTGGTACTCCTGGTTGAAGAAGTCAGATCTGGAAGCTTCTAGCTTTTTGTCATAGCAGGGCATCACTGTGATGTGGTAGATCTTGTCAGGGGTCAGGTGCTACAAAGGGAATACAGAAACATGAGTCCCACCTGACTCCATCTCAAATGTGACAGAAGCATGACTGTGGACACAGTCACCAAGGGCTGCTGGCCAGCATGTGACCATGAGCCACACAGCATTTCCCAGCAGCCTTTCTGACAATTCAGTGGATGTGTCAGTAAACACCATAGGCTCCAGCCACTGCCAGGTTATGTCCCTAATATGCAGGGAGGGCTCTCCCTACCCTTGCACTACTGGGATTAGCAGGAAGCAGCAGGTCATGGTGCAAATGAGGACAACCAAGGGAGTCTGGCTGAGTTCACAGGGAGGGAACATGGCAAGAGTGAAGTTAGTGTGTGTGGTTGAGGTTAGTGCAGTCAGTCCCTCCCCTGTTCCCAGAGGCAGGAGCTCCTCACTTATGCAGCTTCTGACCTGGTTGGCTTTAGCCATTGCTTCCAGATCCTGTGGCTGGCTACCTCTGGGCAAATGACAAGTACCTTTCTGTCAGAGCTGGGCCCCCTGGTGACCAGCAGAAGACAAACAGCTTTGGCAGCGGTAGGCTGGCTGAACAGGAATGAGAGCGAGGCCAGGCTGGCTCTGGAGGAAGTGTCCACCAAGATCTGTGTGACCCCAAACACCTCCAGAAGGTGCTTTGGCCATAAGCAAGGGCTCTGACATCCCACAGCTGCACAGCAATGGGCTGGCACGGCCACCTGTGGCTCATGGCTCACAGCTGGCCATGCCCCAGTGTGATGCCTGAGGATGGCCCAAAGCTGTTACCTGCTGCTGGGCAAAGAAGTCCTTGATCAGGGCGCCCATGACCTGCTGTGGGGACCTGGCTGTGCTGATGTAGGGAAGAATGAAGCTGCCGTGGGTCTTCTCAGCATAGCAGATCCAGCCTGAGCCAACAGGAATACATGTCTTGGTAAGGGCACAGGGCAGGCATGGGGGCGGTGCACAGACAGCCTCTCCACGTAGCATGACATGACATTCTGGGGGTGGACCAACTCATACAAAAAATTGCAGTGGCATTAAAAACCATTCCCATTCTGTCACCACCACCAGCACGTGGAGTGTCAGTATCCAGGTGATTGCCAAAGGGAGCTGGTGGCTGCAGGTGACTTCTAGGCCCCACGGTGCCTCCTCCTCCAACAACCTAATGGTGCCGATACTTCTAACCTGCTTTTGCCTCCTCCCACCATCCTTCCTGCTTTCCCATGACAAGCTGTTGGTATCATGTCAAATTTTAACCTCCCTTGAACTTGAATCTCACGCTGTCTGTACATCCATGAGCACACCTGGACAGGCGGAAGCTAGCACAGGCAAGGCTTTTCTGGAGTCAGTCTGTCCTCGGAATCGCTGCACGAATTCTCGCTGGCTTTCAATGAGGCTGAAGTTTCTGGAGAAGGTGGTATCAAAGACGAAGTGTGCCCCTAGAAGGCAATGGAAGGCACACATATGCTTGACCTCAGCCATGGCCAGAACTGACATCACAGTGGCCTTTCCTGTGCTGATGACAGCAGCAGCAGCAGCATTGATGCCTCATACACACATACACCCCTCAAGCAGGGATTTGCCCTTCAGCAGCCCCTCAGATGTTTCCATGGCAGCCCAGGAAGCAGTTTTGTTTTTGTTTTTGTTTTTTGTTTTTTTAGTACTGGGGATTGAACTCAGGTCCTTGCGCTTGCGCAGCAGGCAGCGAAACCACTGAGCTAAATCCCCGGCCCAGCACAGTTTTATATATCAGTTTGTGCCATGTGGACAGCCCAAGTGCTGGGGTGGGGGTGGGGGGGCACCTGCTTCCCACAAGGCATCAACCCTACTGTAGTGAATTCCTGTAATTTTGTTGTCTCAATATCCATTTTGAGTATTGCTTAGCTCTCATACCAGAGGGAGAGCTCAGTCCCCTGGACATAGTTTCCTGTTCTCCACCTGCTTTCAGCTACTTAGTGTGGGACTTCCAGAGGTCTGCCTCATACAACTACCTCCTAGTAACCACATTGCCCACAGGACAACCACCCATACCCGCCTGGTATAGGCTGTGTAACGAGCTGCAGAGAACATTTCTCAGCAGAGTTTCTGTGGAACTTGTGCTTGTGTGCCCTAAATCCGGCAACCAAAACTCCCTGCAGGAAACCTGTTTGGACTCCAGAAAAGGACTGGCCTCTTGACTTGCTGAATCCTCCCTGCCTTGGACCTGGGAAGAAAAAATCTTTGAATTTGTTTCCTATGGTGGTGGGGTGCTGAACTTTAATCCTCTGTCAGAACTAGGGGCTGCCCCAGGTTGGAATTCCTGGACAATGGGGACTCAAGGTCCCAGCACCAGAGTGATGGCTGGCAGCACAACCCAGATACAGGTCAGATGGGAGCCACAGGGCATCTACCAAGTTACTCTGGATATAGGTGGAGAACTAAGCATCAGTCTGCCTGTCAGGTGAAAGGAGCATCCCATGAACGGGATAAAAGGCCCATACCCAGCCTCCTTTTGTTTCCAGTTAGGGCAGGAGAGTGCCAGCAGCTCTGATATTGAAACCCCAATTTAGTTGGGGGCACTTCAAACATCCAAGTTCTACCCAAGCCCAGCTCCTGGCCCAGAATCCAACCAAAGTTGACTCAAACCTGAAACCAACACAGACCTGGAAAATGTGCCTTAAAAACAGTAACTAAAAAAAATATGGGCTCAGGGAAAATGCAAAAGTAGAATTCAGGTGGCTTCTTTTCTATTTTTGTGTTTGTTTTGAGACAGGGTGTTGCTATGTAGTTCAGGGTGGCCTTGAACTCACTGTGATCCTCCTGTCTCATCCTCCTAAGTGCTGAGAGTGTAGGCATGCACCACCACACCCAGCTCAGATGGCTCCTCTTTTTTTTTTTTTTGGTTACTGGGGATCGAACATGGGTCCCTGCGCTTGCAAGGCAGGCAGCAGGACCACTGAGCTAAATACCCAGCCCTCAGATGGCTCCTCTTTAAGGCACTGCTCTCAACTGTGAAAGTACAACTTCAATCTGGAGTCAGATTCAGAATAGTGTTTAAATTCAGAGTTGAGCAGCTTGTGACTCAGAGGTGGGAAGAGCCCCTAACACCAGACACCCTCCAGTTTTGGAGCTGTAGTGCTCACCCACGGTTCTGTGCCTACCTATTTTTTTGAAGAATGAAGTTAGTTTTCTGGCAGTGTCTGTAGGACTCAGCTGGAACCGTGCAGCCAGTGATGCCCTGGACTGGGGTGAGACTGAAAGGACAACCAGCTGTTGCTGATCCGGTGGCACTGTCTGCAAAGCAGAGGAGACAAGTTGCTTACTCCACAGGTTCTATGCAGATTCCTGGTTGACCAACTTGGTGCAGCCAGATGTCATTGGTCTGGAGAGAATGTGTAGCCCCATCAAGGTCTGTCACTGGTATATACTTAAAACCTGAAGTTTAGGGCCTGGCACTTTCAATATCAGACAACACCAACAAGTAAGTCACCAAGAGCCCACAAGAAAACTCAGACCTGGGAGTCACCAGAAGACAAGACGAGCAGCATTGAAGTAGCTGTCCCCAATGAATCGCACTGGAGGGTGCTGCGGTCAATCACCAGGTACCTTATTGGCATCTAGAACTTTTCGCAGCTCCTCATGGCTCTGCTGGGTGATGAGCACAGTTTCTGCTGAGGTGACACAGCCACTGCATGCCAGGCAGTCATTCAGTGAGACTTTGGCCTTCTCGAGCCTCCTGGTCCCACCGTCCTGCAGGGGAGGGAGGACACAGACCAAGGGTCCCTCTGAAGGAACAAGGACTCCACAGGACCCTTTACCCTTCCATTCATAAGTAACACCCCTGACACACCCTACCGAGGTCCCGAGTCGTGCGGAACATGCCACAAATCAGCCCGCGCCCTGGCAACAATCCACTGGACCCCCCCCGCAGCCCCGCTCCTCTGTACAGCCACCTGGATCCACACTACAAAGACGCAGAGGACACCAGACCATGGTACTGAGTCCTGCTGCTCCTGGCCCAGATGTAGGGGCTTCTGAGCCGCCGTCCCACTGCTCCTGGTCCAGAGGAAGGGGCTTCCCAGTCACCATCCCTCCCGCTGCTCCCAGCCCAGAGGAAAGGGCTTTTGGGCCACCATCCCTACCACTGCTCCTAGCCCCTGTCCCACCTCTCCCAGCTCAGAGGAGGTAATCCGTGCAGGTGCTAACAGCCCCCCACCCCAGTCTAAATGAGAAAACATGTAAATAAGTCTCAAAACCAGACTTCCAGATCACCTAAAGCAACCCCAAAGGGAAATGAGATGGGACACTCTGATACTCAACCACCTGGACCCACTGAACTGGCAACAAAAGGGGATCTGGAAAAAATAAAATCAGAAATAATTTCTCAGATAACAGGAGAAATTGTGCCCCTAGTGCAAGACATGATTAATAAATCTAAAGAGGAGCTCAGGAACATGATGGAATCCCAACATAAGAAACAAATGGAATCCATAAAACAGATGCAAATAGATTTCCAGGACATGAAAAACTCCACTGAAAGTCTACACAGCAGAATGAGCCAATGTGAAGAGAGAATTTCAGATATAGAAGATAAGACTGCAATTAGTGACCAGGAAAAGAAAAATTGCTTCAAAATTATAAGGGGACATGAGAAATCAATCCAGCAGCTGCTAGATGATGCAAAGAAGAATAACATAAGACTGATTGGGCTCAATGCAGAAACAGGAGAGAGTGCAGATGACATAAAAAATCTCTTCACAGAAATAATGGCAGAAAACTTCCCAAACAGGGGAAAAGAGCTTGACATACAGATAAGTGAGGCATATAGGACTCCAAATAGCCTTGATCAAAAAAAATCTACACATAGGCATATAATTGTTAGCATTCCAGAAACCCAACAGAAGAACAAAGTTCTACAAGCAGTTAGAGAAAAGAAACAAATCACATACAAAGGAAAGCCCATCAGAATCACAGCAGACTTCTCAACACAAACCATCAAGGCAAGAAGAGCTTGGAGTGACATATTCCAAGACCTAAAAGAAAACAGCCTCCAACCAAGAATGATGTACCCTGCAAAACTATCTTTCAAAATGGATGGAGAAATAAGAGACTTTCATGACAAAGAGCACCTTAGGAACTTCGTGAATACCAAACCAGCACTCCAAAGAATTTTACATAATATCCTAGGAACAGACATTGAGGATCACAACCCCAGGAAGCAAAGCAGAATGAACTCATCTGGCATGACAAGAAATTAAATGTAAAGGGGGAGAACCCAACAAAAAGAAAAAGTCATGGCAATGACAAGTCAATACGTTTCAGTTATAACCATCAATGTTAATGGTCTCAATTCACCAATCAAAAGAAATAGACTGGCAGAATGGGTCAAGAAGCAAAATCCAACAATATGCTGCATACAAGAAACACACTTAATTCAAAAGGAAACTCATAGACTGAAAGTTAAAGGGTGGAAAACAATACTCCATGTGACAGGAACCCAAAAAAAAGCAGGAGTAGCTATCCTCTTTGCAGATCAAGTAGATTTCAAACCAACACTGATTAAGAGAGACAAAGAAGGACACTACATCCTTGTAAAGGGAAGAATCCAAGAGGAAGAGATGACAATCATAAATATCTATGCACCAAACACTAGTGCGCCCAACTATATAAAACAAATACTAATGGACATGAAAAGTCATATATGCACTAATACAATTGTAGTGGGGGACCTCAACACCCCAGTGTCACAAATAAATAGATCAACTAGACAAAAAATAAGTAATGAAATACTAGAACTCAATCGAACTCTTGAACAAATGAACTTAACAGATGTTTACAGAGTCTTCCACCACACAAAATCAGAATACACATTCTTCTCAGCTGCACATGGGTCATTCTTCAAAGTAGACCACACACTCACACATAGAACATGTTTAAGTAAGTGCAAAGGAATTGAAGTAATCCCCTGTATATTATCAGACCATAGTGTGATGAAACTGGAGATCCATAGCAAAAGAAACTCAAAAAATTTCATAAACATGTGGAAATTGAACAACACACTTCTGAATAACCAATGGGTCACAGAGGAAATTAAAGAAGAAATCAGACAGTTCCTTCAATTAAATGACAGTCTTCTGAGGGAAATTCATAGCAGTGAATATGCGTATTAGGAAAACAGAACGAGCCCAATTAAACAACCTGATGCTGAACCTCAAGCTTCTAGAAAAAGAAGAGCAGGACAACCCCAAAGCTCATACAAGGGAGGAAATTATAAAGATCAGAGGAGAAATCAATGCAATGGAGACTAAGAGAATGATACAAAAAAATCAATGAAGCCAAGAGTTGGTTTTTTGAAAGAATCAACAAAATTGACAAAACCTTAGCCAATCTTGTCAGAAAAAGGAAAGAAAAGGCCCAAATCCATGCAATTAGGAATGAAAAGGGTGAAATTACAAAAGACCCAGCAGAAATCCAGAGGATCATCAATACCTACTTCCAGAACCTACACGCCAATAAGATGGACAACACAGAGGAAATGGACAGATTCCTAGATACATATGAATTACCAAAGTTGAACGAAGAAGACCTAAAAATTCTGAACAACCCAATATCAACCAATGAAATTGAAAATGTAATTAAAAACTTATCAACTAAGAAAAGCCCAGGCCCTGATGGCTTCACTGCCAAATTCTACAAGACATTTAGAGAGGAACTGCTGCCACTACTGTTTAAACTCTTCAATGAAATTGAAAGGGAAGCAATACTCCCAAATTCATTCCTGGAAGCAAGCATCACCTTGATTCCCAAATCAGAGAAAGACCCAACTGAAAAAGAGAACTACAGGCCAATCTCACTAATGAACATAGATGCAAAAATCCTTAATAAGATAATGGCAAACAGAATGCAGAAGATCATCAAAAAGATCATACACCCTGATCAAATGGGATTCATTCCAGGGATGCAGGGATGGTTCAATACACGAAAATCAATCAATGTAATACACTATATCAATAGAGCCAAGGACAGAAACCATATGATTATCTCCATAGACGCAGAAAAAGCATTTGACAAAATCCAACATGCATTTATGATAAAAACCCTACAAAAAATTGGAATAGATGGTCTCTACCTCAAACTGATAGAAGCCATCTATGAAAAACCAACAGCCAATATCATACTAAATGGTCAAAAACTGAAATCCTTCACACTAAAATCAGGAACAAGACAAGGATGTCCACTCTCACCACTCTTGTTCAATATAGTTCTGGAAACATTAGCCACGGCAATTAGACAAGAGAAAGAAAGAAAAGGAATAAAGATAGGAAATGAAGTCAAATTATCATTATTTGCAGATGACATGATACTCCATATGGAAGACCCCAAGAACTCCACCAAAAGTCTTCTGGACTTAATAACCAAATTCAGTCAAGTAGCTGGTTACAAGGTCAACACATAAAAATCAATAGCTTTCCTCTACACAAATGACAGACTCACTGAGATAGAAATAGGGCAAATAATTCCTTTCACAATAGCATCTAAAAAATTGAAATACCTAGGAATCAACCTAATGAAAGAAATCAAAGACCTCTTCTCTGAAAACTATGGCATTCTGAAAAGAGAGATTGAAGATGATATCAGAAAATGGACAGACATCCCCTGTTCCTGGGTAGGAAGGATTAATATAGTGAAAATGGCCATACTTCCAAAACTGCTATATAGATTTAATGGAATTCCAATTGAGATCCCAGCAGCATACTTCATGGACCTTGAGAAAACAATCCAAAAATTCATTTGGAACAAGAAGAGACCCAGAATAGCAAAAGCAATTCTAGGTAACAGAGACATGGCAGGGGGTATCACAATCCCCAACCTGCAACTATACTACAAAGCTACTGTGATAAATACAGCATGGTACCGGCAAAGAAACAGACCTGAGGACCAGTGGAACAGATTAGAAGATGCAGAAACAACGCCAGACACACTCAGCCATCTCATCTTCGATAAAGGAGCCAAACACCCTCACTGGAGGAAAGATAGCCTCTTTAATAAATGGTGCTGGAAAAATTGGGCTTCAGCTTGCCACAGATGAAAACTAGACATATATCTCTCACCATGCACTAAACTAAAATCAAAATGGATTAAAGATCTAAATATTAAAATAGAAACTCTAAACGAGTTGGAACAGAGGTTAGGTAGAACCCTTGAAGACATCGGTGTAGGAAAAGATTTTATAAACAAAACCTCAGTTGCCCGTGAACTAGTACAAACAATCAACAAGTGGGATCTCTTCTTATTAAAAGGCTTCTGCACAGCAAGAGAAACCACCAGCAGTGTGAAGAGACAACCCACAATGTGGGAAAAAATCTTCACCTGCTCTTCCTCAGACAAAGGTCTACTATCTTGAATCTATAAAGAAATTAAAAAGATCAGACCTCCCAAATTTAAAGACCCAATCCGAAAATGGGCATCTGAAATGAATAGACATTTCTCAGACAAAGAAGTAGAAATAGCAAATAAATACATGAAAAAATGTTCAACATCACTGGTCATTTGAAAGAGGCAAATGAAAACAATGCTGAGATTCCACTTCACTCCAGAAAGAATGGCTGCTATCATGAAATCAACCAATAACAAATGCTGGCGGGGCTGTGGGGAAAGAGGAACCCTGCTCCACTGCTGGTGGGAGTGTAGTCTGGTGCAAGCACTGTGGAAATCAGTATGGAGATATCTCAAAGAACTAGGACTGGAAGTCCCATTTGACCCCACTATTCCACTGCTGGGGATCTTCCCCAAAGAATTAAAAGAATCATACCACAGTGATATATGTGTGCCCATGTTCATAGCAGCACAGTTTGTAATAGCTAAAACTTGGAAACAGCCCAAATGCCCATCAACTGGAGAGTGGATAAAGAAAATGTCGTTTTTTAAAAATAAAATGGAGTACTACTCAGCCATAAAAAATGAGAAATTAGAGACATTTATAGCTAAGTGGATGCACATTGAGGCCATACTCTTAAGTGAAATAAACAGGACACACATGTATAAATAGCAAATAGTTTCTCTGGTGTGAGAAACTGAAAGTGTAAATAAGGACTAAATGTATAATAGGTAATGTGAAATAGGAAGAAAAGGGGCAAAGGGGAAGGAAGTGGGAGGGCTAGGGGAAAGGATAGAAGGGAATGGGATTAATATGAGAAAATGGAAAAATAGGAACAAAATCTTTGTAAATAGGGAGGACTGGAGGGGTTGAAGGGAGGGCTGGGCAAGGGTGTAAAATAAGAACGAAGAGAAACTATGTAAAGGTGCAAATTTCCAATGATGAAGGTCATTATATTGTATACCTAAAATGTACCAATGATTAGAATGAATAATCGATAATGTAAAATAGGAAGAAAAGGTCCAAAGGGGTAGGGGTAGTGGGAGGGGAAGGGGAAAGGAAAGAAGGGAAAGGAAAAATGATGAGAAACGGAAAAAATGGAAATAAAGTCTTTGTAAATAGGGAAAGGTGGAGGGCGTGAAGGGAGGGCTAGGAATGGGGAAAAAATAAGAGCCAAGATGCATTATGTAAAGGTACAATTCCCAGTGAGAAATGTAATTGTGTTGTATACCTACAATGTACCAATAAAAGAATTAAAAAAAAAAAAAAAAGATGTACATAAGTAACACTCCTGACAACCAATATGGGGGCTGGCTGGGCTTATATGGTGTTCAGTTTCTTAAAAACTAAATACCTATTGCATAAATGCTCATACATATCCTAAATCTTCATACTGACATCTAATTCTAACTTGGCTGATACATCAGAATTGCATGAATGAGGCCTGGTTGCATTAAGTCAGCACAGAAACAGAGAGAGGACCTGCCCCCCTAAGGAGTCCTGGAGGGGTTGTTGTTTCCCAAGCTGCACACAGGCTGTGGATCCTGAAATTCAAGTGGGAGGAGGGGCTGCAGGACAACCCTCAGTGGCTTTTCTTATGCGAAATGATCTTAGCTTGAATATCTCACTTTCTCTACAAACACAGGAATGGTCTGAGCCAGGGCCAGCAGAGCTGCTGGGGCCCAGCATGCAACTTAGAGAAAAGATGCTGGGCTGGAAGTCTCTTCAACTGGTTCTCTGCTAGGCCTGTGCAGGACACCAATGGGCCTGGGTTATGATGCTGTGTGGAGTGAAGCTGCTGTGTTCTTCATCAGCCGCTACCCCAATGGACAGCATTACCTCTTGTGCCCCAGCACCTTCCCTGAATCCCTTCATTTGTAGGACACCTCCTGATACCAAGTTCTCCTGCTGCACCAGACTCTGGCAGGTGCCATGGTATGCTACAGGGCCACATTCCTGGACTGGCTCTTCCTGTGACTGCTCAATCCTACTGTTTGTCCTTCACAGAGATCTCAAACTATGGACTACCCTGAGGTTCCTACCCTACTCACGATGGATTGCTAGACCAGGCTCCCAGGGTGGGGCTAGGTAGGACATTATTTCTCAGCACAGCAATGTACGGGACTTCGAAGATGTTCTCTAAAGTCCAAATGGTGAATTTTAACATCATCACATCAGGATCTTACTGACTCTTAACCAGAGAGGAAGTGGGTGTGCTCCAAGAATGAGGGGCTGGAACCAGAAAGTCTTACACAACTAGAACTGAGATGAGACCTACCATCTCTGCAAAAGAGCCCCTCTGAGAAAAAGCCAAACATGCTACTCGGCCTACATGACCCATTCACTCTCCCCAGACACCCTGGCCCTGGCTCCCACAATGGTCAGTCAATTTGACCAGTGAGAAAGGACTGGTGAGATGTGGAAAGTCTCAAGGTCGTCATGTTCATGACTGGATTAGGCAGATAAGGTGTGTTTCAGGCCCTCCCAGCTGGACCGTGGTGAAGCCTCTTGTGTCTTACTTGATCAACTTGAAAGTAGCTCCCATCATCTTCAATCTGAATCTTGGCCACAGTGCTTCCTGGCCTCTTATCCACCTTCACAGGCTTGATGCAATCCTACATGGGAAAGAGACCCCAAAGCAGACCCTGTGAAGGAGCAGAGGCTTTTAAGGAAGCCAGGCCTCAAGATTGGCTGGCCACATGGCATGGCACTCGGCCCTGAGTTGCACACTCTAAGATGGAGGCCAGTTCCACCATCTTCTTGCCACTGGAACCATCCCAAACTTCAGCTCTTACCCTGCTCTGCATTGGACACTGATTTCTAACATGAAGGTCACTCACTTTGCAGGTCCAGAACGGCATGAAGGTCAGTGCAAATGGGCCTGTAAACTACACATCAGCAGAAACCACCAACCTGACCTTCATCCTAAGTGCAGATAGCAGCCACCACGTACAGGCCAGTATTAAGGGCTACTGAAAGGAAGCCAAGGGCTGGGCAGGAATGCTTTCTTGGAAGTCTAGAGGTCACCTCCCACCCACTGACCTGAGGAAAGGCACAGCTCTTTCCCCATCTTTTTGAGTTCTCTTTCCTCATTCCACAAGAACCATGATGGCCACTGCCTTCCTGAAAGTAACTAACCCCACTGAGCCCTGGCAGGAGGTGATTCATCCTGCCTGGGTATTGAATCAGTGCTCCTCCTTGTCTGGGTCTCCTTGGCTATGGCCGAACAGAGCCACAGAGAGGGACATCCAGGTGTGACCGGTCCCCTGTAGGAGCAAGCTCTGTCATCCTCTGTGGGGTTAGGTCCAGGTCAACATCACTGAGCAGTTCCTGTCGTGACCCCTGTGGACACCCGCCCCCCCAAATCCAGAGTGCTGGCAGGACATGCCCATAGGTGTGCAGAGGTGGCCAGCTCCACTCCTGCCTTTGCATCCTCAGCAGGATGGCACTAAGGGACAGTGGCTGTGAGGGCAGCACAGTAATTAGCCCCCACGTGTTTCCACTGGGCCATGTGAGCTGACGCGGGCCTGCGATCCCTGAACGCTTCCCGGTCCCCCTGAACACCCTGAGCACAATAACCGGCTTGGGAGACTCGACCCTCTCTGGCCTCAGTTTCCCTGTTGGTAAGAAGGCGGGCGGGCAGACCCCCCGGAGGCCCCGGGTGAGGAGGCCCAAGGGCAGGGGCAAGTTCGGAGAAGAAGCAAGCGAAGGCTGGTTTTCCCCAGCATGGCTGCCCCGGCCGGCCCACCTGAGAGGGCCCGATGAAGTCGTCCAGGTCCGTCAGCTGAAGCGCCCCGCTGAAGAGCGACGCCATGCTGGCCGCACTGCCGCTGGGTATAGGGTGCAGGTGTCGCCAAATAGCGCGAAAGGAAGAGGTTGTTCCGCCACGCTGCCGGAAAGCACTCCGCTCGGCGCATGCCCGTCTTGTTCTAGGACTGATGGAATTGAGTGGTGCGCGCCTTCTGCTGGCGATCTCTAGCACAGCGACTTTTGTGTCCGGGGTCACAGACACTCAAGACCAAACCTTTTTTTTCTGGGCGTGATGCCGCGTGTCTGTTATCCTAGCACTCAAGAGGCTGAGGCAGGAGGATTGCTATGAATTCAAGGCCACCCTGGGCTACATAATGAGTTCAAGGCTAGCCTAAATTGCGCATAGGGAGATCCTGTCTCCAAAAAAAAAGAAAAGAAACGAAAGAAAAAGAGAAAGAGAGAAAGAAAAGGTAGAGCTAGCCATGCATGGTGGCACATGCCTGTAATCCCAGCAATTAGGGAGACTGAGGCAGGAGGATTGCAATTTCAAGCCCAGGGAAAGAAAGGAGTTCTACTTTTTCTTTTTTTATGGTACCGGGGATCGAGCTCAGGACCTTGTGCTTGTGAGGCAGGCAGCGGAACCACTGAGCTAAATCCCCAGCCCTTGGCTGGTTTTATTTATTTTATTTTTGTGGTGCTGGGGATGGAACTGAGGGCTCTGTGAATAGGAGGCAAGTACTCACCACTGAGCTGCACCCCCAGCCCCAGAGCCAGTTTCTGGTTCAGAAAGCAGAACCAGGGCTTTCTGTGCACAGTCTCTACCCACCCATACACAGAAGGTTCTTCTGCTGCTCTGGGCAGGCTCCTCACCCTCCCCACACCCCACCCCGCCACAGTCTCTCATTAATCATTTCTCTGCAGACCCTTGCTGTGGTGCCTCTGGGTCCCTGTGCTCCTATTTTGCGAATTGTTTCATCATCATCATTAGTGAGTATTTACCTTGAGCTTCCCATGTGCAAGTCCCTAAGCTGGATGCTGGGAACACCAGGGTTTACACACGTCAGGGAGCGGGGAGGGAGAACATGAGGGCCACCTGGGGACACTGAACAAGGCTGGCAGAACCTTGGGGCTGCTGTGAGGTATGACCTCTGTGGGCACCCTTCCCTGGACTAGCAGGTGCCTTGGGTGCAGCTCCCTTCCTTTGCCCCCTGCCACTCATCTGCAGTTGGGTGAAAGTGTCAGCATCCTGTTGCCCATACTGTCCACCAAGGCTGGGGATGCAGCCCAGGTCCTCTTTGAGGGTAACATCAGTTTTGCTCTATGTTGGTTGCCCTATGTTGGCTTGTATCTAGATGGCCACCAAAGCCTCATGGATTCATGGATGAAGCTTTTCAGAGATGGACGGATCTAGGGTGTGTGATACTGGGATTAAGAATGTGTGATAGCTAAATTGGTTTAGCATATGGGTGTGGATAATGGAAGGCCCCCCTTGGGTGTGGGTGGCACCACTCAAAGGGCTTTAGCCTTGATGGGATAAATGGGAAGGGGAGGATTGCTTTGCTGCTTGCTGCTTCCTGCCATCTGCCTGCTCTGCCATGGATATTTCTCCTCTCCCATGCCCCTCTGCCATGTCACCCTACCTTGGAGCCAGCCGAGTATGGACTGAAACCTCTACAAACTGAGCTAAAATAAACCTTTCCTCCTTTGGCTGGGCATGGAGGTGCACACCTGTAATCCCAGCACTTGGGTTGAGGCAGGAAGATTGCCACAAGTTCAAGGTCAGCCTGGGCTACATAGCAAATCTCAAAAAAATGAACAAACAGCTGGGTGTGGTGGTGCATGCCTGTAATCCCAACACTTCAGGAGGCTGAGGCAGGAGGATCGTAGGGAGACGACCTGGGCTACATAGTGAGTTCAGAGCCAGCCTGAACTACAAAGTGAGATCCCGTTTCAAAAAAAAAAAAAAAAACCAACCAAACAACAACAAATAAAAATAAACCTTTCTTCCTCTAACTTTGGGTGCCAGGTATTTTGTCTCAGCAATGAGCAAAGTAACTAAGACACTCACTAAGTCACTAAATTGCCCAGGCTGGGCTTGAACTTGGAGTCCTCCTGTCTCTGCCTCCTGAGTAGCTGAGGTTACTTGCCTGGGTCTTGTATATCCATTGCATAGAGCCTGTCACCCTGAAGCTCCCCTCCAGCTCTCAGCTCCAAGGTCCAGCCCATAATCTTCACAAGCTGCCAGCCCTTAGAAGGAGAGACCAGGACATTGTGGGGCCTTCTCCCATCTCACAGGGGCCAGGAGATAAGGGCTATGGTGAGCTGAATAAGGGCCTCTCAAAGATGTATCCACCTGGAGTGTGTGAATGTGAGTCTGTGTAGAAAATGGGTCTGTGTAGATGTAAATGCATTAAGGATCTCATGATGAGACCATCTTTGACTATGGTGGCCTAAAATCCAAGGGCAGATGTTTGGGTAAGAGAGGGGAAAGATACACAGTGGGAAGATGGATACCTGAAGTCACCAGAACCAAGAAGAGCAGGAAGGGCCCTACTTGGAGCCTGTGGAGGGTATGTGGCCCTGCCCACACCTTATCTCAGACTTCTGGTTTCCAGACTCTGAGGATGAATGTCTATTGTTTGAAGCACCAATCTGTGGCCATTTGTTACAGCAGTCTGGACACCAACATAGGGCAAAACTGATGTTACCCACAAAGGGTGCCGAGGCAGCATGGCCAGCCTTGGTGGACATTGCATGGGACTTCTTCCCACTCAACTGCAGATTCTCAGTACCACCCAAATAAAAAAGGGTTCACATAGAGAAGTGGATCTCACTCCTTGGAGCTCATGTGGTCACTTGTTGCCCAAATTAGGGCCCTGTGTGGGGTGGGAGGAATATCTAGAGTCCATAAGGGTCCCCTGCCCCAGCTTCACAGGATCACCTGCCCACAGCACCAAAAGGTGTTAAGTTTGGGGTCAGAAGCTGCCTGGCAAGTGGATGGGTTGGGGAGGTTGGGCCATAAGCCTCTGTCCACTCATGTAGGATGCAAAGACATTTCCCAGGGAATGGCCTGAGGACAGGGAAGGCCAATGTGGCCTCTATGCCCCAAGGTAAAGAAGATGCTCATGACTAGGCAGCGGACGTGGCAGCTGACTCCTCTCCCATACTTTGTGACATGCGAGCCAGCTGTTTTGTTAGCATGAGCAGCTGTGGTTCTGACTAAGAGTGTCCTCCAAGGCCTATATGCTATTGGGAGGAGCTGGGGCCTCTTGGGAGAAAGTGAGGTCGCTGAGGGTATGTCTTAGTGGGGCTCCATCTGTCCTCTACTCTTCTAGTTGCCTTGAGGAAGGTAGCGCCCTCTGTACCATGCACTCCTGTCATGATGTGCTGGCTTGACACAGGTCCAAAAGCAACAAGGCAAAATGACTGAGAGCTGAAACTTCCACCACTATGAGCCAAACAGTTCCCTTTTTTCTAAGCTGACTGCCTAAAGGATTTCATTCCCATGACAGAAAGCTAACTACCACAGAGGGTCTCCCTATGACTCATGCTTAGGAAATTCTGGGTGAATCAGCCCAGACCTCTGCCATCCATGGGTCACCTCTGCCTAGGGGTGTCCCCAGGCCTGTCTCTTGCCATTCCTGTCACACGGCTCTGGCCTCTGAGTTCCCTCAAGGCCCCATGTTGGCAGTGAGACTTGAAGGGTACAGAATGCCTCACTGGCAGACAGCAGGCTCTGTGGATATGGGTATGGCAGTGCATTAGGGCCTCCTTACCAAAATCTGGGGAGAAAGCATCCTTTTGTAGGAAAACTTAGGGCAGTGGTGTTGGACGTAGATCAGGCCCACTGTT
This sequence comes from Heterocephalus glaber, assembly GCF_053883595.1. Lineage (NCBI taxonomy): Eukaryota > Metazoa > Chordata > Mammalia > Rodentia > Bathyergidae > Heterocephalus > Heterocephalus glaber. Next base: position 1,716,069 of record NW_028258467.1, on the reverse strand, counting down.
CTCCACCTAGCCCGCTGTGAAGTAAGACTGTCCTCCATCACTGGCAGATGTGTATTATTTGTTGAGGGGAACTGCTGTCGGGCTATGTGCGCATCATTAGTGGCATAATCAACACAGGTGTCTTCCCTCTGGGCTGCCACATCTTGTCAACAGGTGGAGTCTGGCACGGGCACAATTAGTTAATGAGGAGGCTGCCGGGGCCACTCCCCATGGGAACAGCGGATGTGGGCAGCAGGGCTGGCACAGGGTGGGTGGTGTGCTGGGCCACCACTGTCCCCACCATAGGGGTTGCCCGTGAGGGGCAATGGCAAATAGGCCCTGATAAGGCTAAAGGTGGATGCTTGGGCACTGGGCCCTGCTTGGATTATACCTGTGGACACTGGGTAGGGGTGTGGGGGCAAAGCAGTGTGATGGGTCTGGGTGCAGCTCACTGTTGCAGAAACCCCTGAGGCCCCCATTGAGCACTTAAAGGTCCAGGGCACAGTGTAGGCAGAGCATAACGGGTGGGAGAATGGGGATGGTGCTGCTGGCCTGGCCACAGCGTGGCTGCCCCTATCTGTGGGTGGGCATAGGGGACAGGGTGGCCCTGGACTCGCTGGGCATGAACAGGCTGCAAGTGCTACAGAGGTGCTGGCATCCCTTGAAGGTGCCCCAAGCTATGCCCTCTGTCTGCCTCCCTCCCCTGAGAAGCCCACAGCCTACCCTGAGCCAATTAGTCCAGTATCATGGAGCCTCCCTGCTGCTGCTCAGCTGCTCATTTCCTTCCACTGGGCTGTGAGGCCCAGAGCCTGCGGCTCCTCACTGACACCCAGGGCAGGACACACAGTGGGGAGGGAGAGCCATCTGGGAGTTGAGGAGTTCCCTACCTGTTCTAGATGGACCCCTCTGTTGCTCCCTTCAGTTCCTGTGTCTGCTGCAGGGGTCCCCTAGCAGACAGGAGGTATGGGCAGGTGGGGGATACACTCAGCACACCCAGCCAGGCTGGGGAACCCCAGCCACCCTAGTGGTCCCCACAACCCAGCCCTGAGGTGAGGAGAGGTCATGATGGGGCTGGGGTTACTCCAGGAGTTCCCTCCCCAGGGAAGAGGACACAGGGCACATCACTGTCCAGAGACTCCCAAAGGCCTACTTCAGGCCATCAGGACTCCTCATCTCCCCACTTTGGGGTATGGGGCTTAGAGAAACCAGAGCAGAGCCCACTGTCTGAGCTTGGAACCCAGGTCTACAGAGCTCGTGGATCCTGCCCAGGATACCTGCTTCCCTGCATCCCAGCCTCGTTGAAATCACTGAATCAGTGTCAGATGCCTCTACAAAATGCATCTCACTATGATGCATGCCTGTAATCCCAGGTTTCTGGGAGGCTGAGGCAGGAGGATGGCAAATTGACCCCCAGTCTGGGCAATTTAGGGAGAACCTGCCTCAAAAATTAAAAAAAAAAAAAAAAAGGGAGCCAGAGATGTAGTTCAGTGAGAAGGCCCAGTATTGAATCCCCAGTACTACAAGCAAGCAAACAAACAAACCCCATAAAAATAAAAGAACAACAAAAACAAAAAATATTCCCATCAGAAGCCAGACTGGCAGAACAGAAGTGACCCATTTATCCAGGTTCTTAGATGTGGCTGGAGGTTCCTTGATAAGGAACAGATTTAGTCACTGTGGAGATAAAAGGGTTAAAATTCTTAGCACCCAAACTTCTTTGATAGCACACTTCTGCCCAGCATGTACTGGACAGTCATAAAGCACTGCACTATTGAAGAGAAAAATAACATAAGATAAAAGTAAACACAGCTGGGTGTAGAAGCATGCATCTATAATCCCAGCACTTAGGAGGCTGAGGCAGAAGGATCACCATGAGTTCAAGTCCAGCCTGAACTACATAGTGAGACACTATGTAGACACTATGTTTTGTCTCAAAAACAAAACAAACAAAAAATAAAGGGAAATACAAAAGCCATCCTTTTCTCCCCTGACATAATGTTATATGCTTCCCCAAAGGTTGAAACATACAGATATCCATATCTCAATCTAAAGAGCCTTTTTTTTGGAGGCCTAAGTAAGAGGCCTTGACAACTTGCAAATTTGATGTACAACTTTAGTTACAATACAAGTTTTCCTGAAAGACTAACAAAGAACAGATACCCTGGAAAATGTGCTTCTAAGACATCTCCATTTTCAGACTCAGACCTTTCCCGTCTTCATTCCCATACACAAACCCCTGTCTCTTGCCCTGACTGCGTAATCTCTTTGTGAAACTCACCAGCTAGCTGTCCCTTCTGACACAGTGTAATTGGTGATTTAAATAAACCCTTTCTTTCCTATATTCATTTTCTATTGGTAAATTCCTTTACTGCCCATGTCCCCAGCTTTCTATATGCCATCTGGCATGGCAGCCATGTGAAAAATCAAAGAAAAAAAAGGTGGTTTGTTTTATGTGTGAAGTAAATAACCTGGAAGTTGTATTGTTCTTCACAGGGAAAGGCCAGCCATAGCCTGGGGCTGGGACTGGCAGCCAATAGGGGTGTGAAGGATGGGATTGTCTGGGGGAAGCCAGCTGGGCTGTGGGCATGAGGGCCACCAGCACTGGAGGCAGGGGTCCTCACAGGAACCTGGCAGGCATTTGTCATTTTTCTCCACTTCCAGAGGTTCCACTATTTCTTTAAATAGTGGCCATTACTTCTGCCTATGTGAATCTCCTGTCTTAATTTGAACATCTGCATCTACAAAGGTCAGAATCCTCGCCATAAACCTGCCAGCCTTTCAGCCTTTGTGCATTGCTGGCGGGAGCCCTTGTCCCCTCTCTGCTCGATTTGTTGTTTGATTGGGGATTTGCAGCTCTCCATAGGTTTCTGTTTTTACTGGGCCATTGACATTTGGGGTATTGAAAATATCTTTCACCTGTTTGACATCTGCCTCAGCTGCCAGTTTGTCTACTGAACAGGAACTCTTGATTCCAATGAAGTCTTTGATGTGTAGCTTCCGTTTGGGGAGCTTGGGACTCTTTCTCCATTCCTCAATTATTTTTTTTCTATTCCTGTAGTTTCTTCCATACACTGTTTTCAGGACATTTGGTACCCACTGTGCACATGAAGGGAGCCACCATGCATATGAGGGGCTTGGTTTGTGTCTTTTAAAAAAATTTTTATTTATTTATTTATTTATTTATTTATTTTTGAGATAGGGTCTTGCTATGTAGTCCAGGTGCAGAGATCCTCCTGCCTCAGCCTCTGAATGCTGGGATTACAGGCATACACCATCACACCCAGCTTTGCTTTGTGTCTTCCAGTAGTGGGTCAGATTCTCCCATCTGCCCAGCAGGTGTGACCCCATATGGTTTTGTGGGGACACCTTCCTCCAGTACGGCGCCCCACACACATGTGGGTGTACTGTTCTTGAAATCTCTAGTCTGTCCCAATGTCCATTCCTACTTAATTACTGTGGCTTTATCTTAATATGTGGTTATTGGTCTTTTCTCTTTATTGCCTATTTTTTTTTTTTTTTTTTGGTATCAGGGATTGAACTCAGGACCTTGCGTTTGTGAGGCAGGCGGCGGAACCACTGAGCTAAATCCCCAGACCCTTATTATTATTATTATTTTTTGGTATCAGGGATCGAACTAGGGTCCTTGCGCCTGCACAGCAGGCGGCAAAACCACTGAGCTAAATCCCCAGCCCAAAGGAGAGGAAGGAAGGATGCAAAAGCCTGCAGCACCTGGTATTCCCAGGCGGTCTCCCATCCAAGTACTAACCAGGGTCAACCCTGCCTAGCTTCCGAGATCAGACAAGATCGGGTGCGTTCAGGGTGGTATGGCCATAGACCCTTATTTATTCTTTTAACTGTTGAATAAATTTGTTGAGATCCTGAGAAAAAAATCCCCCTAGAATTTTTATTAGGGTCGAATTTACACAGTGATGAGCACTGCCAGCTCCATCCTGCCAGGCTTTTCCACAACAAAGCATTCTGTATCTCTCATTTGGTTGTGGATTTCATGAGTATTAGAAATGATATATTTTTCTATTATATTTGTTATTGGTTGTTCTCTATAAAGGGATGGTTTTTATTTTAGCAAAATGTATATAACGTAAAATCTACCACTTCAATATTTTTCTTTTGAACCCAGGGTTTTCACATTGAACTATATGCCCAGCCTGACTTTCTTTTCTTTTCTTTTCTTTTCTTTTCTTTTCTTTTCTTTCTCTTTAGTTATTATTTTAATACAGTGTCTTCCTAAAGCATTAGGTTGCCTAGGCTGGAGTCAGTCTTGCAGTCCTCCTGCCTCAGTCTCCCAGAGTGACAGGATTACAGTGGCCTTAAGTACTATTCAATGGCCTTAAGTACTTTCTTTCTTTCTTTTTTCTTTTTTTTTTTGGTACCAGGGATCGAACTCGAATCCTTGCGCTTGTGAGGCAGGCGCTGGAACGAGTGAGCTAAATCCCCGCCCCCCAATACTTTGTTGATGTTGTCTGACATCACCACTATTCATTTCCAGCAAATTTTTACTATTCCAAGCAGAAACTCTGTACCCATTAGGAGTCATTCTCTGTTACCTCTCCCCAGTCTCTTGTAACTTCCATTGTATTTTCTATCTCTGGTGTTCCCTCTCTGGATATCTGGATGGGGTCACACAGTATTTGTGCTTCTGTGTCTGGCTTTATTCACCGAGCATAACATTTTCCAGGTTCATCCACATTGTAGGGTATTTAAGGACTTTAGCTTCTCTCAGGGTGATGACATCCTCATGTGGATGCACAATTTGCTTGTCTGCTGTTGGATTCTCCTGTCCCTTTTACCTTTTGTCTACTGTGAATAATGCTGCTGTGAACATTAGTGTACAAGTACCTGTTCATGTCTCTGTTTTCAAACCTTTTGGGACTATTTTACTGGAATTGCTGAGTCATGTAGTACCTCAGTTTAACTTTCTGAGGAACCACAGTGGCTTACTATTTCACATTCCCGCTAGCAATGCCCAAAGACTCCAGTCTCTCCACATTCTCTCCAGCACTGGTTATGGTGTGGGCTTGTTTCTGTGTGTTTGTGGCACTAGGGATCAAACCCAAGGTATGGCCAAAGTGGGCAAATGCTCTACCACTGAGCCACATTCCCAGCCCATTATGCTACTGATTTCTAAATAAACTTTCTTGTGATATGATTTATATACAATAAATGCATCCATTTCCAGTACATAGTTCAGAGAGTTGTGAAAGTTATACACACCCGGAGAATGAGCACCATATCCCTATCACCCCTGCTAGGGTTTGGATGGGCATCCCCCACCTGGGGAGGTGGTGAAGACTTTTATGGGGAGAGCCTCTTTGGACATCTTTTGGTCTTATGGGGCATGCCATCAAGGAGGATGTTGGGACCCAGCCCCTTCCTCTCTCTCTCTCTCTCTTTGTTTTCTGGCTACCATGAAGTGAGCAGTTTGCTCCTCCACAGGTTCTTCCCCTGATGTGCTGTCTTGAAAAGGGTCCAAAAGTAATGGGCTTGGTGGAACACAGAGTAAAGTCTCTAAAACGATGAGCCAAAATGAACCTTCCCTCTTCATAAATTGGTTATCAGGTATTTTATTACAGTAACAGGGAGCTGACTAACACAACCCCCAAAAGGTTTCCTTCTGTACCTCTGTGGACCATTCCTTCCTCCTATTCCTGAATAATTTGAATCCCTAATTTTGATGAAGTTACCTAGCCCCCAGGCAACCACTGGTCTGCTTTTTTGTCCTAATAGATTAGTTTGCATTTAAAATTTCTTTTATATCCCAGAACTCTAGGGGGCTTAGGCAGGAGCATTGCAAGTTTGAACCTAGCCTGAGCAGCTTAGTCAAATCCTGTTTCAAAATAAAAAATAGGGCCAGGGATTTAGCTCAGTAGTTCTGCTGCCTGCCTCACAAGCACAAGGTCCTGAGTTTGATCCTGGGTACCAAAATAACTAACTAACTAACTAACTAACCAACTAAATAACTAACTAAATAAAGGGCTGGGGATGTACCTCAGTACAAAGACCCTGAGTTTAATGCCCAATATTAAAAAAAACCTTTTATAAATGAAACCATACATTTTGTACTCTGAATTTGCCCCTTTCTCTCAGCTAAATGATTTTGAAATTCACCCCTTTTTTTCAGGTATCAGCAGTTTGTTCCTTGTTACTGTTGAACACTAAGCCACAGTATGCATATACTCTATTTTGTCCCTTTATCTATTGATGAAAGTATGTTTTCCCTATTTTTAGCTATTGTGAATAGAGCTGCTATGGATATACATGTAATAAGACATAGATCTTATTTCTCCGGGGTAATTACTTAGGAGTGGAATGGCTAAATTGTGTGGTCAGGTGTATGTTTAGTATTTTTTTAAAATGCCCATCACTTCTTGGCCTTTTGGCTAAGATCTAGTAAAGAAAATGCCAAAAAACAGAAGGATCACAGGCTAGCAACTGACTTTAAAATAAAATATAAAAAAGGGCTGAAGACATAGTTCAATATTCCCTGGGTCTAATCCCCACTATGGGAGATTGGTTAAGGTGCTGCACATCTATAATCCCAGCACTCTGGAAGGCTGAGGCAGGAGGATCACAGGTTCAAGCCCTTCCCGGAAATTTAGGAACTTAGAGAGACCCTGTCTTGCAATGAAGTGAGAGGGGGCGGTTGGAGTTGGGAGTTGGGATGTAGCTCAATTTCAAAGCCCCAAGTTCAATCCTCAGTATTGGAAAAGAAAAGATATAATTCACATATCATGCAATGCACTCATTGAAAGTGTTTAATTCAGTGTTATTAACTGTGTTGTTGTTTTGAAATAACTGGCTTTTCATTTTGTTAAATTTCTTTATTGCTTGTTTTCCGATTCATTAATTTCCAAGGTCATCTTTGTTATGTTTTCTACTTTGCGAGTTCTGTGCTTTTTTAGTTTCTTGAAGTGGCACCATAGGTCATAGATTTTTAGACTATATATATACACATTGTATATGGTATATATTGTAAATTTTTTTCAGGACATGGTGACACATAACTGTAATCCCAGGAGGCTGAGCAGTGGGATTGCCACACATTTGAGGCCAGCCTGGACTACATAGTGAGACTGTCTCAAAAAACAACAAACAAACAAACCCCCCCATAACTTGTAAATTTTTCTCCATGTGCTGATTTATTTCATTAAATTTTTTTCCCATCCTTAACGTAATTGACAAATAAAAATTGTATATGTTTAAGATATACAATATTATTTCTTTACTGTCCATTGACATAATTTCCATTTGAACCCTGGGCCTTTGCACTGAGCTATAACCCCAGGCTGTTTTTTATTTTTTATTTTGAGACTTGGGGTCTTGATAGGTCCCTAAGTTGATAACTTGATAACTTAGGGTCTTGATAAGTCCCTAAGTTGCCCAGGCAGGGATCAAATTTGCGTTTCTCCTCCCTCAGCTCCCCAGTTTGCTGGAATTGCAGGTGTGCACCACCACACACTGGTCATGCTTTTAAATCTCCATGGAGTATACATTACTTGTTATTAGATGGGCTGGCATGGGGTAGTTGGTCATTGGTAAAGATGCGAGGCCCTGGCTTTGATCCCCAATGTTGCAAAAAGACAAATAAATATTGGATGGACAAGTATGGTGTCTACAATCCGGTGACACTGCATCTGGTTGGCATGATCACACTCAGAATTCTTTGCAGGACACATCCCCAGCTCATAGGAGAGCTCCTGTTGGAAAAATTGGAAAACATAGAATAAATATCTCATTACAGTAGTATATCTTGAGAAAAAAATAGCAACTCAATGAAGTTTTTTTTTTTTGGTACCGGGGATTGAACTCAGGTCCTTGGGCTTGCGCAGCAGGTGGCGAAACCGCTGAGCTAAATCCCCGGCCCTCAATGAAATTTATGAGTGGCTCATTTGTTAACCAAGCAAGGACAGCCATCGCTCGATTATGACTTAGTGAAATCATGTTAGATTGCAGCAGTTAAAGAAGAATGTCCAGAGAAAATAAATTCAAAACTACTGGCATTTTGATAAGAACAGTTGTTCTGAGACATAAAGATGCAGGGAGCAATTTCAATGGTCAATTAAAAAATATGGCAGATGATTGAAGTCCTTTACTTGGCTCCTGCTGACCAGACAGACAGTTCTGGGACTCTGGAGCTCACATCTGTGTGGAGTCATGCCTGGAGTCTGACTTGGGAAGCCACAGGAACTCAGTCAGTGTGGAGCTATGACGGAGATAAATCATTTTCAAGGTCAAGAAAACTAGTGCAATAGAATCTGCAAGGAACCTGCCAATTCCTGTTACAGATGATGGTGGTAAAAATATGTGGTGAGCGGCTCAGAAGGACACATTCACAGAGCTCTGAGAATGTGATGTGTGTGACGCCTGTGACTTTTCACTGTTACTCTTCAGCAAGTTCTCTGCAAGAAGTGTTTGAATTTCTGGGATGTTGTAGAACTGGTAGAGCCAATTGTCCACTTAGCCACTGTCAGTTCTTAGGGTTTTGTCAGAAGTAGCCACTGAATATGACACTTGCCCTTCTGTGGGGCCGGTTGTCTTTGTGTAACAATGGCACAGGTGTGGTGAGGCAGAGGGATAGCTCAGGATGGAAGAGCCTGGCCCTGCCTGTTTTATCAGGACCAAAGGACTTTGGGGTTCAACTTCTGCTTCAAACCTGATAATGTTTCTTAATAAACTCAACCTCAAATGACAGGAGAAACATTCTTACATGTGAAGTATGTTCTACATTATTATCATTTTAATAATTAATAAATTTATATACTTCTTGTGCAAAGTTAAAACTAGGAGTGAATCTTATTACCACTTTTTTTTTTTAAGCCCTGGGGATTGAACTCAGGGCCTTCACACTGAGCTTCATCCCCAAGCCCTTTTAAAATTTTTTTTAGTTTTTTGAGACAGGGTTTTGATAATTCATTGAGCTGCCTAGGCTATGCTCAAACTTCTGATCCTCCTGCTTTAGTCACCCAGAGTGCTGGTATTACAGGTGTGTGCCACTACACTTAACTTTTGTTTTGTTTCAGGAGACAGGGTCTCACTGTGTTGCCCAGGTTGGTCTCAAACTCCTGGACTTAAGTTTGTTTTTGTTTTGTTTTTTTTTGGTACCGGGGATCGAACTCGGGACCTTGTGCTTGCGAGGCAGGGACCGGAACCACTGAGCTAAATCCCCGGCCCAATAATTAAGGTTCACTTTTTTTTTTCTTTTTTCGTGCAGGGGATTGAACTCGGGACCTTGCGCTCTTAAGGCCGGTGCCGGAACCACTGAGCTAAATCCCCGGGCCTCCTGGACTTAAGTGATGCTCCTGCCTCAGGCCCCAGTAGCTGGGACTACAGGTACACACACTACACTCAGTTTAGTGGGTGTATCTTTTAAGCTCAAACTAATTCATTGATGAAAACACAAAGGACATTTCCACATTCCAGAATCCATTTATGTGTGTGATGGAGGAGCTGCCACTGGACCGTGGACTAGAAGTAAGTGATCTGCCATGTGATGATCTGCTATTGTCAGGAGGGGTCCAGCAGTGTCAGGTCCCCTCCAGGTGACAAGGTACTCTAGCTCTCACCCAAACCAGCCCTGACAAGTCAAATATTTATAAATGATTTTGATAGCAGGAAATAATAACTTTGAACCTCAATTAGGCTAAATATTTTGATTTTGTGAGACAGGGTCTCAGAATGTAGTTCAGCCTGGCCTTGAACTCACTATGCAGCCCAGGCTGGCTTCAAACTCACTGCAATCCTCTACCTCAGCCTTCCAGTGCTGGGATTACAAGTGTGCACCACCACGCCTGGCTAGGCTAAATGTTATCCATGGAATTATTTCATTCTCATGAACAGACCTACTGTATGTTACAAAATTTGTACTCAATTTGTGTTTGTGTGTGGTACTAGGAATAGAACCCGGGACACTCTATCACTGAGCCACACTTCCAGCCGTTTTTTTATTTTGAGATACTCTTGCTATTTTCAGTCTGGGCTCCAATTTAGGATCCTCCTGCCTCAGCCTCCTGAGTAGGTGGGATTACAGGTTAATGTTACCACACCTGGCTTGAATTTGATTATTATATTTTGAATTCTACAATAAAAAGGGTGGATATTCATTTCCTATCTTGTTACACATAATTTGACCAGCATTTTTCAATTATTTCCTATGAAGGGATTTAAAAAAAATTCTCTGTTGACTTTTGTAAGTTGATTCTTTTGTTGTGTTGTGTTTTGTTTTGGAGACGGAAACTCTCTATGTACCCCGGGCTGGCCTTGTGCTCTTTGAGCTCACTATGTAACTCAGACCAGTTTGAACTTGCTGCGATCCTAGGCTGTAAACCGATTCTTGTACCTGGCAGAATTCTCTGTTACTTAGGATTGGCTCAACTGCATATAACAGGAAACCTAGTCACAAACAAGGTCAGAGACAGGTGCTTTGTATAATCAGCTCAGCAAGCAGAAGCTATTGCATGTGTTTTGGTTTTGGTGCTGGGGGTGGAACCAGGGCCTTGTGCATGCTAAGCATGCTCTGCCACTGAGTTGCACCCAGCCCTTTTTTTTTTTTTTTTTAACTCTGATTTTTTTGTTTGTTTTATTTTGGTTGGTTTTTTTTTTTTTTTTTTTTTTTTTTTGGTACCGGGGATCGAACTCAGGTCTGTGCACTTGCATAGCAGACAGCAAAACCACTGAGCTAAATCCCCGGCCCAAATTTATCTATGCTCTTTTTATACTTTTTTTTGGTACTGGGGATTGAACTCAGGACCTTGCATTTATGAGGCAGGTGCAGTGCCACTGAGCTAAATCCCCTGCCCTCTGCACCCAGCCCTTTTGCAGGTATTAGAGGCAGAGACAGATTCCGCATTGGGAACTGGTTATCATATGTTATTGCAGGAGCTGGAGAGGAAGCAAAGACTTGGCTTCAAGGTCACCCCACCCAGACTGTGATCTAATCCAGGAAGGGCAACTATGCCTTGGACAATAGCCCTACTTTACCTCCGGGTTTCCAGCCGGTGAGGGTATGCAGGTCTGTTGTAGTTAGCCGGACCCACTGAGGTAGACTGTGGTGCTGGGCCAGTCCTGGACCCAGTTTTCTTCACTTCCACCACTCCTCGCCTGCTCATTTCAGAGCCATGGTGATGTCCACACCATACTGCCTTGAGTCGGGAGCATATTTGAAGAACTGGGCCTCCCCCACTGTGGGCTGTGTTCCTGGGAGCCATGGCTGGCTGTGTGGCCAGCACACAGCCCCTGTAGCCTGCAGAGCCTACCATGACTCAGCCAGAAGACCACACCCTTACTTTGCTCTGTGACTTGGGTCACTCTGCTCCCTCAGTTTATCTCTGGAGAAATGGGAGCATAAGATCCCACGAAGCCCGGGCCTAGGGCTCTCTCCATGTCCACAAAGATGAGGGCCAAGGCAGCCCTCCTCCCCCAGGCAGCCCAGGCCTGGTCCCACTCCTGCTGTCTACTGCTCCTCCTAAAGGTCTCCACCCACACATTCCTGCCGAATAAGCAGCTGCCTCTCCTCCTGGCTGCAGGGGCCAATCTTCCTTAGTTGCTCTTCACAGTTTAAGAGGCTCTGGTGTCTCTATAACCCCACTTCTCAGGCGTGGAGACAGACTGAGTAGGCTCAAGTTCTTCCGTCTCTGTCACCGGGGTTTACCAGTGACTCCAGCTGTAGGGCTGGCCCAGACCCTGGGAAAGGGCCACTTGGACTGGGGCTGTGATGGGTGTTGGGACACTTCCCTAGGTGGCCCAAGTCAGACACTCCTCCTGCCTGGCAGGCCTGCTCCCACTTTCCCAGCTGCCTTTAAAGAGATCATCTGGCACTTGCCAAGAACTCAGTGACCCACACCCTGTTCCCACACGTACTACCCGCTCTGCCTGACTCTTCCTGCTTCCGTGACCTGCCCTCCTGCCCAGGGTCTGTGACCCAGGAAAGTCCCTATCTATTTTCTTGGTGGTGTTGAATCTGCCCCTTCCTTTGGGAAAGCCAGAGGCTGCAGCAGGTCAGCTTTTCAGGATGACAGGACTCCTAAAGTGAAAGTCCGACAAGAGCCACAGGGCATTTGCCCACGTGAGGAGCCCCTGGTTACAGTGAATATCCAGGTAGTGGGTAAAGGAGCATCCCATGGATGGCTCACTGTGAGCCCCATGTCCATTGGGGTGGGTCGGCTGGCCATTTCGGGACAGAACCCGATGTAGCTGGGGGATGGGTAGGACTCCACATTTTCTGAGACTAAGCTTGGTGTACAAGCCCACGAGGGTGTAACTATGGCCTGGTTAATGTGGGGTGGGGGACAGGGTGCAGGTCCCATGTGTCCATGCATGTGCGCATGCGTAGGAATGGGTATGCTGGAGAGGTGTGGGAGACGCCTGCACCAGCACTGCCTGACACCTCAACCCAACCGCCCTGGGTGGGAGCAGGGATAGTGCCCAGCCTGGTACTGGGACCTGCCAGGGGAGGGACCAGCAAGTCCCTGCCTAGCCTGGGGCCCCCTTCCTGCTCCCTGCTGGACAAGGGGGGGCCAGTAAGGGCCTTCATCCTCTGCTGTCTTCAGGGGTCATTTTTGCTTCTGGCCCCTGTGTGGCCCTGGTCAGCCACGCAGCATCTCTCTGCTGAGGGTAGGAGCAGATGGCTCAGTGTTAAGTCCTGACTGTAAACTACATTCTTCCCACCTATTCTCACCGAGACCTGACCTCCACAAGGAATGTGGTCTGGCTTCATTTTCTACCACTTGAAGGCCAGACCTTGGATCTGGCTGGGCTAGAGAGCAGGCGGGGATTAGGGGGAGTGGAGGGGTAGAGTAGAGTTGGGCAGTGTCTTGCAGCCTCTAGCTGGGAGCTGGCCACCATCCCAGAGACAGGGCCACTTTACTTCAAGGTGCCTGTGCTCTGCTCAAAGACCAGACCCTCCTGGGAAATTGTTAGCACAACAGGGCCCAGCATACAGTAGGTGCTCAGTAAGTGCATGGATGGTTAACGAGCAGTGGGGTCTGGATGGACACTGATCCCAGAGGACACAAGATAAGGGATGGGACTATTTTGGCACCTGTCCTGGGCTGTCCCACCAGGACCATGAAACTGGTGTTTTCAGAAATAGTGCTGGACAGGACACCTTGAATGTCACCCCATTTCACATGTAAGCGCCTGTACTCTGGACTGAGCTGAGATGGACTTCACCTGGACCCTACCTGTGCTCTGGACCCCATCTGTGGTGGGCTTGGGCAGGGAGGGAGCTGAAGCTTTCCTGGGTGTGGGTGCTAGGGGTCCTTGGATCACATGGGGTAGAGATCATGTCCTGCTTAACGGGAGAACACTTCATGGGGGAGACTTCTTGCCTGTCCACACCCACTTTGTCTCCTGTTCTCTGGTTGGGGACCTGGCTTTCTGCCATTAGTTAAGGGTGTGGCAGCCACAGGGCTCTCCCTGCCTTCTGGGGTGGGGGTTGAGAGGACATCATCTGGAGGCCTTGTGGCTCCCAGATACCCCACCACTAGGCTGCCCCAGGCAGCTCAGCCCAGTGGATAGGTGGCTGAAGCATGGGTATAGCAGGGCCCCTTGATTCTGAGCCATGGTGGGGTATGCCTGGGCCAGGTTTGCAGGAGTAGGGCAAAGGCCTCCTGGAGGGTGATTTGGTTCTGTAGGCCCTACCCTGATCCCAGGAGGACAGTACTTCTCCAGGGAGGGGCCCCCACTCACGCTGGCCACAGGTCCCCAAGCTCCACTCTGGGTACCCTCCATGTTGCCCACTGGCCCACCCATGTTTGCACCTGAAAGTAGGGTCAGAGAAGCCATGTGTCCCACTGAGTTGGTGGAGGGCATTGCCTTTCATCCTCTCCAGGTTTCCCAAAGCCCAGGTACCTGCAGTGGAGGGCACTATGAGGGGAAGGGGCTGCACATTACAACCTTAGCCTGAGCTGCTCAATCCCCCTGGTCAAATGGGGAAAACAGGTCCATTTTGAGTGGGAAGCAGCCCTGCCTCCTGGCAGTAAGCCTGCCCTGCCCTGCTCTGAGAGGAGATGATGGGTGCCTGCCCCAGGGCTCATGGCTAGGGGCTGGGCTGGCTCAGACCCAGATCCACCCCGCCAAGGGCGTCTTCCCCTTGGGTGGATTTGGGCAGTCTGCAGAGCAGGGCAAACAGCCAATTGCTGCTTCAGATGCCCACAGAGAAGTTTCAACTAGAGCTCTCTGGTTCCAGAGGCCGCTCACCGTGTGGGAACAGTGCTGGGTACAAAGGCAGGGAGACCTTGGGCACATCAGAGTCATTGTTCTCTACAGACCATGGCCTTGTCAACAGCTCAACTCCCCCAGAGGTTCTGCAGGACCTTCATCCACAGCAGCCTTCTGCTGCTCCTCAGCTTGGGTGAGTCTGGAGTTGGCTGCTCCATGGTATTGGGCCAGGGGGAATGCAACCCAAGGCCCTTAGCATGTCAGGGCTCGGGGAGAGGCTCCACGCAGAAGAGGCCTTCACTTCTGGTGAGGGCAGGAGGCCCAATCCCAGTGAGATTGGGGCCCCTATTCCCAGTCACCTGGCCTAGGATGGCATGGGTCTCACATCTTGCAGGGTATACACAAGCTGCGCCAGGGAGAGGCTTACCTTTGCCTCCTCCCTCTTCAAGGTCTGGCACACCCCAGAAACCTTAAGCCTCCCCTCTACTCTATGTCCTTTACTCTGCAGGGTGGGTGCAGCCTCTGAGGACAGAGACAGTTATGACACAGCAGGTGAGGTCCTCTGGGGGATGGGAGGGCCCTCTGGTCCTGGTGGAGGTCTCAGCTTTGCCTAGGGGTGTGGAATGTGCACAAATCTACTGGACTTCAGAGGTGCCTACTTGCAAGGGTATGTCTGAGGCTGGAGGGACTGGATTAGGAAGCAGTCAAGCCATGGGCCCAAGACATGGTCCCAGCAGGCAACCTGGCTCAGGGAACAGCTGGGCCTGAGAAACTCCTGCTTAGGGAGTCCTCATCCAGGCCCTGTTCCCCAGGCGGCTATACTCCCCAACCCAGTCTTGGCCAACAAGAGTGACATTGTCAGGTAAGTGCAAGACCTCATGTCCCTCAAGGACTCTGGTGGCCTTGAATCATGGCCAAGTCTCAATGATCAAGTTCCTGAGCCTATGTCCCCCCATGTCCTCCCTGCCTGGCTGAGATCCAGGCTGGGGAAGTGATTACTCCTCCAGGGGATGGTGACACTTTGCCCTCCAGGGTGCTCATAGGGTCCCTTGTGGGGATGATGTGGCGGCAGGGCAGCCCTGTGCATACCCCTGGCCTGTCCCCAGCCTTGACCCCAGCTTCCTCCGTGACTTCACTTGTATGGAGGTGTCTGGCATGAGCACTGAGCACGCCCAGGATCTGGCCATGGCCATAAAGCAGAAGAATGTCACGCTCCGAGTGGATCAGGTTAGTCCTTAGGTGGGACAGGGGAGGCTGAGGAGTTAGTGAACCCAGGGCTACCACACCACTGCTCACTCAGGGTTTCTCCCTGGCTGTGGCTCCTCCCATAGCTCCTTAGCCACCTGAACTGACCATGAAGGTGCCTGACCCCATTTGGGTATAGTTCTCTGGGAGCAAATCTGAGATAACCTAGCTGTTGCCTCCTAGAGCACCAGGGGCAGCTCTGGTGGGTCTGTCCATGAAACATGGCCCACAGTGGGCGTAGGAGGCATGATATGGGGTGGGTGAGTCTCGGGCAGGGAGAGGGCTGCAGACCAGCACCTGTGTGCCTGGTGCCCCAGCAGGATAGTGCTCAGGGCAACAGCTCTGTATGAGCAGGGCTTGGGGCCAGCATGAGCAGCATGGGGTGGGATCAATCAGGGGCCCCTGGCCCATCTTTAGGGTAACTCAGAACTTTCTGAGCTGGATTTTTGGTTTCCTGGCAGCTGCACTGTCTGGCACTTCACCTCTCCAAGCACCTTGTCCCCAAGAACCTGGACACCTTTCCGCTGGATATGTTGCCTTTCTTCAAGTAGGGACACCCTCCAGGCTTGCACACCCTCCCTTCAACCTCAAAGCACAGGGGCTCAGTGGCCAGCTGGGCCAACCCTCAGGTAGGGGGGTGCAGCAGTGTGCATGGCTGGCCCCAGCATCCACCCTGCCTCTGCAGCCCAGACTTGTTCACGGGGTCCCAGGCTTGTACCCAGTTCTTCTCCAGTATTGCCAAGGCTAATGTGGATGTGCTTCCTCGGGGAAGTCCTGAGCGGCGGCGGCTGCTACTTGCAGCTCTGACCTGCCAGGTACTGGATGGGGGCTGGGGGCAAGGCAGCAAGGAGGGGGCTTGGTGGTTCCCCAGAGGTGCTGAGGCTCACTGCCTATGCAGGGTGTGCAGGGGTCTCAGGTGAGTGAGAACAACGTGCAGGCCCTGGGAGGCCTAGCTTGTGACCTGCCTGGGCACATTGTTGCCAAGTCTGCAGCAGTGGTCCTTCCCCGGCTGGCAGCCTGCCCGGGGCCTCTGGACCAGGACCAACAGGAGGCAGCCAAGGAAGCTCTGCAGGGCGGAGGGCCCCCCTATGGGTGAGGACGGGTGTGTGGGACTTTGGAGGTGCTTGGGTTGGTGGTTCATGGGGAGCTGTGTCTGAGGATTTCCTCATCTGCACTGGGCAGCTCAGGGTCTAGTATCTCCTGCTGCACCCTATCTGTGCCCACCAGGGTCTCTGCAGGGGAGGGACCCAACTTTGGGTTTACCCCCTGCCCTCCCTGTGTGTCTGGGGCTGGATTGGGGGCTCCTTGAGCCAAGCTCCTGTATCTGGACAGCCCTCCATCGAGGTGGTCGGTCTCCACATTGGACGCCTTGCAGAGCCTGCTGGCTGTGCTGGACCAGTCAACCATCCATACCATCCCCAAGGTGAGACTCAGCTCCAGTGTGCTTATAGATCCTCTGGGCCCGTGCAGCTGAGCCACCCTGTCCTGTCCTCAGGAAGTCACAGATGCCTGGATCCTGCATCGGACCTCCCAGGATCCATCTGGACCATGGCCTGAGCTGACCACCATCCTCATGAGGCTCAAGCGGAGCACAGAGGGTGAGCCCCACATCCTGCTGGGCCAGGCTGGGGTCTGGCATTGTAGGGCCTCACCTGCCCCTACAAGCAACCCTTCTTGGCTCCTCAGTTGGTTCAATCACAACCTTACAGAGTGTACAGAATTGCCTCATTTTGCTAGTGGGTAAATGGAGGCTCAAGGTCTTGTGGCATTTATGGGAGGAAGGAGAGGTTGAAAGAAGCAGGCTGGCCTTTGACCCTTGCCTGTCCTGCAGAGAAGGCCTGTCCTCCAGGGCGGAAGCCCCAGGTGGTGGATGAGGATCTCTTCTTCTATGAGGACTGGGAACTGCAGGCCTGTGTGGATGGTGCTCTGCTGGCCTCACAGATGGACCGGGTGAATGCCATTCCCTTTACCTACCAGCAGCTCAACATCTTGAAGCGCAAGCTGGATGAGGTAACTCCTGCTGTGGGCTCCTGCCTGCCTGCTGTGCCCAGGACTTCCTAGTTTCCAGGGAGGAGCTCTGATCCTCACGGTCACTTCCCCCCCCCAGACCTACCCACAAGGCTACCCTGAGTCCCTGATCCTGAGACTGGGTCACTTCTTCTCTCTCATGAGCCCTGAGGACATTCAGAAGTGGAATGTGACCTCCTTGGACACCTTGAAAGCTCTGCTCAAAGTCAGCAAAAGGCCAAATATGGACACTGAGGTGACCACCTGCCTGGGGGAGTGTCTGTGGCATGAGGGTATGCAGCTGGGGCTGGCAGGAGTACATTGCTTCCTGCCCCAAGGCAGCTGAATGGCTTCCTTCTACAGCTGGTCACCCCGATTGCCCGCTACCTGATGGAGAGGGGCCAGCTGGAAAAAGGCATTCTGGATGCCCTGGATGGCTTTTATCCCGCCTACCTGTGTGCCCTCAGCCCCAAGCAACTGGGCTCCGTGCCTGCCAGTGTCCTGTGGTGAGTCATGGGGGGTGTCTGTTGGGCAGGGTGGGCATATCCCGCCCCCTACTCACTGCCTACTTTATTCTGCTCCAGGGCGGCCAGGCCTCAGGACCTGGACTCATGCAGCTCAAAACAGCTAGGCGTCCTCTATCCCAGGGCTCACTTGGCATTCCAGAACATGAGCGGGCCAGAGTACATTGGGAAGATCTGGGCCTTCCTGGGTGAGCCAGGGTGCACATGGCCAAATGGGACAGTAAGGGGTGCCAAGATATACTTCATAGGCCAGTGCCACAGGGCGGCCTGTCCCCTGCCCCTTAAAACATGTTGGAAGCTGTGGATTCTAGCCCTGCTAGGGGACTGACCCTCTCCTGCCAAGGGGTCAGGCTGTGGGCAGGCAAAGCCAGACTGGGAATTCTTTAGGAGGAAGGGAATTGCTGTAAAGAAGGTGGGTTTCAGCCAGGCCCAGTGGCACAGGCCTGTAATCCCAGCACTCTGGGAGGCTGAGGCGGGAGGAGGATTGAAAGTTCAAGCCCAGCCTGGGCAACTTAGTGATGTAGAAGAACCATCTCAAAATAAAATAAAAGGGCTGAGGATGTAGCTCTGTGGTAGAACACTCTTGGGTTCAATCTCTAGTACAACACGCGCGCACACACACACACACACACACACACACACGCACACACACACACACAGGTGGGCTTCCTGTAACTATGATCAGAGGATAGGTCTAGGGTATGTTGTGAGGCCTGGAGCTTGGGGTCCTCTCCTCTCGGGCAGGTGGGGCCTCCACAGAGGATCTGCAGGCCCTCAGCCACCAGAATGTAAGCATGGACATGGCCACATTCAAGAAGCTGCCAGTTGAGGCTGTGGAGGTAAGAGGGGCAGAGCCTCAAGAAGGTGGGGTCTCATGGTGGGTGGGGCCTTCCTGGGGTGACCTTTGAACCAGGCCAGCTGGCCAAGCTCTCAAGTCTGGAGGGACCCAGGCAAGCATCCGTGTGCCCAGGAGGCATGGGTGCTCTGCATACAGTGGAGTCCCAGCATCCTGGGCAGCCTGGAGGCCCTGATGACTGCCTGGTGCCCTGGCAGCGGCTGACCGTGGCTGAGGTGCAAAACCTTCTGGGACCGCATGTGGCAGGCTTGAAGGCAGAGGAGAGGAACAGCCCCGTGAAAGAATGGATCTTCCAGCAGCGGCAGGAGGACCTGGATATGCTGGGGTTGGGGCTCCATGGTGGTATCCCCAATGGGTACCTGGTCCTGGAACTCAACTCCCGAGGTGGGGCTTGAGAAGCCTGGGGGTGGAGTTGGTGCATGTGGAGGCAGGAGGGTCTGAGTTTCCTCCTCTCCGCACAGAAGCCTTCTCTGGAGGGACCTCCTTCCTTGCGTCTGGACTTGTGGTGGCACTGACCCCTGCTCTGCTCATGGCTGATACTCTGAGCTGAGGCTCCCACTCCCAATGCCCTGGCCCCTGCCCACTGTGGAACTCCACCAGTGGGAACAGGCCCAGGTGATCACTGTCTGGCCCAAGGGCATTTGAGCTCAATAAATGGTAGCCCATTCCTCTGCAGTCAAGCCCTGTGCTCTTCCCAGGACAAAGTGGGGATGACTTTGTAGCTGCTTATGACCTGTGGACAAGACTCCCTGAGTTCAGCCCTCCCACCATTTGGAAGGTGGGCATGAGGGTGGGGCTTAAAACTAGTGAGGGCTATCCAAGGCCTTCCTGATGGGCTTGCTATTGTCCCCAAGGGGGTAGTAGTCCTGTTCCCAGGCTCCCAGCTGAAGGCTGTCTGGGGGAGAGTCTCTGTGCTCCTATTAGGGACCCAGGAAAGACATGTGCAGCAGATAGCTTTATACTTTATTCAGATCTACCCTCAAGGGCGGTGAGATCGAAGCTCTACCTAGTTCCATTTATCCTGCAGAGGGCCTGGAATTGTCCCCACTGCCAGCCTGGACCTGTGGCTAGGCAGGTCCCTGGTTCTCACAGATGTAGGTCCCAGGAGCTGAGGTGTATGGAACCAGCCCTGTAGACCTAGGACGGGGACACTACAGGTCTCCCGGGCCCAGGGCTGCACCTTGGCTGGGCAGTCATCCAGCTTCTTCTAGCAGCTCTGTCTTGTGATGCCCATGGGTCTGGTCACCATAGGTCAGTGCTGTCCACAGTGGCCAGGGTCCTGGTGCTGCACAATCATCCCCCATCGGGCCTGGAGGCGCCCAAACAATAGCAGCCACAGAAGGATGGAGGGCAGGGCCACTGAGAGGAGCAAGTATGCCAGGTGGACCGGTGGGCTGCCTACAGGGGATGAGAGGGGTCCCTCAGTCCTGGCTAGAGCCCCTCCTCTGAGCTAGGGAGGACCAGTGAGAAATCTCATCTATGGAAGCCCTTCCATGTCCAGACACTGCCCCTCTTACATTCTATGTCCATTTGTCTCAATAAAGACTTGTCAAACGAAAGAACTTCCCCCCAGAAGATTGAAGAACTTCCCCAGCCCACTTTCTGCTGCTTGGGTTGGAGGGGGCACTTATGTCCCTAAATGGTTCAGCAGGTAATGAAAGGTGACACCGATATCACCCAGAGGACACTCAGGAGGCTGATGGGAGAGCACATACAAGATGAGAACTGGGAACAGCCAGGGGTCTGCAATGGGCAGTGAGGGGCACGGGCTGTACCTGAGGTGGGGGCTGCATTGATGCTCCCTGGCTGGCTGGAGGAGGTGGCCAGATAGGATGCTGAGAGGGTAGTGCTGGGGAGTCTTCTGGTCGTTTGGGCAGGGGTGGGGCTGGCGAGGTTAGTGTCCAGGCCCAGCTCACCCAGGGCTGACCTGTTGAGGCTGCGCAGCCAGGAGCTGACGGTAGGGTGGCTGCGGGCCTTCTGCAGGTCCCCCACATTCTGGCCCAGCAGCGTGGTCACATTGCTGATGCTCAGACTCTGTGAGGGAAGCCAGGGGGCTGTGTGGGGGGCCCAAGGGAGAATCCTTTGAGATCAGTGTGTCTCCCAGGACCTAGCACTGATGTGGATGGGGGTGAGGGGCAGGGCCAGCCTGAAGGAGTGACAGGGCCCACACTAGTTGCACTGTTCTGACCCGGGACATGCAGGGCTGGGGCCCAGGGACCTGCCATGCCTCCCACCCCCTGCCAGATGCCCAGGCCCCACCTTCAGCACGTGGGGATTGAGGTTGGTGAAAGTGTCAATGTCCATGGAGATGTTGGCCTGGGCCAAGTGCTGCAGCTCCTCCACAGGGGCGCCACCTGTGGGAGGCAGTGGTAAGGGATGAGGGTTGGGAGCTCCTGGGGAGAGATGCTGCAGCAGGGCCGGGTCTCACCAAGGTATGGGCGCATGAGGTGGTAGTAGGTAGCTGTGGTGCTGGTGTTGCTGAAGGCCTCACGGGCCTTGGTAAAGAGCACATTCTTCCGGCTCTGAGGACAGGAGGAGAGGTCCGGGGCCCCAGCCAGCCTGGGGGGTGGAGGTGGTGCCAATGAGCAGAGCCCTGTGACCTCCGCACTGCTGGATGGGCAGTGGGCATAGGCACTGGGATGGGCTGCTTTCCCCAAACCACAGTTTTCCTCTTGCCCTCTATACTAGGTTGAACAGTGTCCCCCCAAATTTGTGTCCCCCCAAAATTTGTATCCACCTAGAACCTCAGAATGTGACCTTATTTGGAAATAGAGTATTGGTGGATGAAATCAGATTAAAAGATGAAGTCAGATTGGATTAGGCTGCCCCTAAATCTAGCGCCTGGCTTCCTCGTAATGGGAATTTTGACTGAGACAGGGAGGAGCCACCACAGATTAGGTGGGACCTGTAGGGATACAAATGCAGGCCAGGGAACATGAAGGCTTGTGGGCAATGCTGGAGCTGAGAGCAGGAAGGACCCTCCCAGCAGGATGATGGTCTGTCCCTGCTGTCCCCTTAGCTTTGCATTTCTGGTCTCCAGTTCTAGGGGATAAATTTCTCTTTTTAAGACACTCAGTCTATAGTACTTTGTTACCGTGGCCCTTAGAGACCATACACCTCCAGTGGTCAGGCCCAGACCAGATTTCCCACTTGAGCCTTATCCCCCCGCCCCGTTTCTTTTCATTTTCTCCTTGTGACCCTTGCCAGGTGGATGGCTAGTTGGGCAGCTCACCGGAACTCTGAGGGTTGAATGGTGTGGATCTGCCTGGGGCTCATCCAGCAGAGGCGAGAACCCCCAATGGCCACCAGCAGGGTGCCAGTGACCATGCCATTGTGGTCCAGAAACCTCTGTAGGACTGCCTGGGGGTAGGGACAGGGTAAGCAGGCTGAGGTCAGTAGGACCAGGGTCAGGGGGCTGGAGTCAGTGAGGTGGGGTCAGTGGGGCTGGGGTCCATAGGGTTGGGGTCTGTGGGCCAGGGTGACCAGACAGCTCCCTGTCCTCACCTCTGTCTGGTTCTCCAGGGCTACGTTCGAGGCCAGCAGGGCCACCACAGTGTCCCCTGACGTGATGTTCCACTGTCCTATCTCAGCCAGAGAGTAGAGGTAGACCAGCGAGGTGATAAGGTGCAGCTGGTCCTCAGGCACACCGTGGGGGTAGATCTGGGACAGGTGGTGGCCCATCAGTGGCCATGCCCATGCCCTGTCAGACCTGCTTGCCCTGCCTACCACATACCTGAGTGAGCTTGGCCTTGACAACACGCTGGCACTCAGCAGGCAGTGGGTGCTGCAGCAGGGGATCCAGGTTGGCTCTGAGCACGCGGCTGCCCAGGCAGGACTCTAGCTGGGTGCAGTCATAGCGCAGCAGGAAGAGGTCATCCTGCAGTGTGGCCGCTGTGATGTTGCCATGAATGCAGGATCTCCCTGCAGGGAATGCTGATGACTGAGAGGTCAGCTGAGGCCCTAGCTGACCTCTGGTATCTGTGTTGGGGCCCAGCTTGTGTGTGAGTGTGCATGTGTGTGTGTGTGTGTGTGTGTGTGTGGTACTGGGGATTGAACCCAGGACCTTTACACTGAGTTACATCCTCAGCCCTTTTTATTTTTTATTCTGAGACAGTGTCTTGCTAAGCTGCTAAATTACCCAGGCTGGGCTTGAACTTGTGATCTTCCTGCCTCGGCCACCTGGAGTGCTGGGATTACAGATGTACGTCACTGTACCTGGTTTTGGGGGCCCATCTTTGACCCCGATTTCCACTTCTGATCTTAATCAGGTTTTGGCTCCCCAAGCTTGACCTCTAACCAGGCCGCGATGGGGAGTTCAAACAGGGAGAGACATAGCATCCCAGCCCACAGTGGCCACACTGACCTGTGCCCCGCTTGGGCCTTGAGGACACTGAGGTGGCCTTGGACTCCAGGAAGCTGGTGACAAAGCGCCGGGCATCATACTGGCTGAGGTGCCTCACCCGGCAGGCGGCCACCATGCTGCGAAAGAAGGCCAGGCCCACAGCCTGGCAGGGAAGGCTTGGTGGCTTCACATCATGGAGCAGCCTGGCCCCTTGTCCCACCCCATAGGTCCCTACATTCAGGCCTCAGAGTGGCCTCAGACTGGGACAGGCTGGTCAAGGGGATAGCTGAATAGATCCCAATCCACATGCCCCGCCCCATACCATTATACCTCCTGCACCTGTTCCCACAGGTGGGGACTGATGTAGGTTGCCAGGGGCCCCAGGGCCTGCAGCCCCTCCAAGTTCCAGGAGCCAGGAGTTCTGGTGCACAGGAAGGGAACCGTGTCAGGGTCTGGGGCAGCACCTGGCCCTACACCACCTGCCCTTCCCTGAGCAGGGCAGGAGGAACACCCAGTAGGTTCTCAGATGCACTCAGCCCCCTGCCAGGATCCACACAGTTCATGGGGTCTTCCCTGTTGAGGACATGCAGCCCTGTGTCCACAGCCTGCAGGGTCAGAGTGAGGCTGAGGGCTGGGATCAGAAGTCAGAGGTCAGCAGGGTTGTAGATACCAGTGACCTCGAGAACCCAAACCCAGGCTGCCACCCATCTCATCTCAAGGAGGGGAGGCCCCAGGCTCACCCAATGCCTCACCCACCCAAGCTGGGTCCTCCCACTGGCCAAGAGGGTATTGAGGGCAGCCTGCTGGGAGGTGGTCAGCCGGGAGCAGCGTAACAGGTTCTGCAGCACATGGGGGTCTGCAGTCACAATGCTGGATGCATCCATGTCACACACCAGGACCCCAAGGAGCCCCAGCTCTGAGGCACTGAGCTGCAGGTGGGGTCCCCCCTGTGGGGACAGTAGATCAGTGTTAAGCAGGCAGCCTGGCTCCTTCGTGTGGCTGTCCTGTCCCGACCTGAGGTGCCTACCAGGCAGGCCAGGGCTGTATGCCGAAGGGCTATCCTCTGGTCGGGCAGGTTGGCCAACAGCTCTGTGTCTCCCTGGGCTGCATGGCAGGTGAAGGCCCGACAGTTGGCTTGCTTCACCTGGCTCAGGCTGCAGGCAGATGGGAGGACATCAGGAGGGCTGAGCCTGGGAGAGGCAGCTCAGCCCATGCTGGCAGGATATCCTAGTGGCTGAGGAAGCCATGGGGCAGACACTCACTTGTAGAAAAGCAGGAGGTCTGGTGGGTGAAGCGCAAAGTCGTCCTGCAGGCTGAGCCGGGACACGAAGTTGGCCAAGCAGCTGAGCTGGTCAAGATGGGCAGCAGGTCACACTCTGTCCAGTTTGGACCCAGCCCCCTCTCCCAGCTGAAGGTGTCAATATTCACCCCAGTAATTGAAGCACACGTGTGAGAAAGTTCAGTACAGCAAGGAAAAATGAAAAATCAGATGGAAAAAACAAGGCCTAAGAAAGCAACAACCCTGCACCAGGTGTGGTTGTCCACACCTATAATCTCTTTACTAGGGAAGGCTGAGGCAGGAGGATTGCAAGTTCAAGTCCTGACTGGGCATTTTAGCAAAACAGTGTCACAAAAACAAAAACCAAAAAACCCAAAAAACCAAACATCAAAAACAAAAACAAAAAAACAGCACCTGGCATGGTGATGCACACCTATCTTAGCACTGGAGAAGCTGAGGCAGGAGCATCACAGCAAGTTCAAGGCTAGTCTGGGCTACATAGGGAGACCCTGTCTTAAAAAAAAAAAAAGGGCTGGGAATCTAGGTCAGTGCAAAGGCCCTGGGTTCAATCTCTAGTACCAAAAACAAACACAAACACAAACATACAAACAAAAACCCCCAAACCTAACAATCCTAATAGATGTAAACAGACCAACTTTGTAACTAAAAAACAGAGATTTTCAGATTAGGTTTACAATAATTCAGATCTATGCTGTTTATAAGGTACAACTAAAGGAAAAAACCCTGGAAAATATTAACAATAAGTCAGTGCTGGCAGGTTGATTGTTGGTTCCATCTTTAATAGGTACCAGCCTCTTCAGATGATCTACTTCCCCTGTGTGGGCTTCCACAGATTGTGTCTTTCAGGGAATTGATCCGTTTCATCTAAGCTGTCACTTTTGTGTGCACAGATGTTCCTTTATTATCCATGAGCTCTGTAGTGCTGACCCCTCTTTCATTTCTGATTCTAATAATTTTTTTTTCAGTACTGGGGATAGAACTGAGGACCTTGTGCTTTCGAGGCAGGCACAGTGTCACTGAGCTTAAAATCCCCAGCCCTGATATTAATAATTTTTGTTTTCTTTTTCCTTTTCTTCACCTGGCTGGGAGTTTATTGATCTTTTCAAAGAAGCTTCTTTTGTTTTGTTGATTGCCTGTTTTCAGCTTCATTGACTTCTGCTCATTTAGCCTTGGGTTGCTCCTCCTCCTCTACTTTCTTAGCATGAAAGTTTGGATGACTGATTTCAGAGCTTTCTTTTTCTGTTTTTTTTGAGACAGGGTTTCATTATGTAGCCTAGGCTGGCCTCAAACACACAGTGATCCTCCTGCCTCAGCCTCCGAAGGGCTGGAATTACAAGTGTGTGCCACCACGCCGAGGAAGAGCTTTCTTTTTAATACATCCATTCAGTCAGCCACTGATTTCACATTCCCCACAAACTTTGACAAATTGCATTTTCATTTAATTCAAAACATTTAAGAAATTGTCTTGTGACTTCTTTGGCCCATGTATTTTTCAAGAGCATCTTGTTTAATCTCCAAGTATTTGGTAGTCTTTCAGCTACCTTTCTGTTACTGATTTCTAATTTGATTCTATTGTGATCTGAGATTAGACATTATATGATTTGTTTGTTTTTTTTTTTGGTACCGGGGATCGAACTCGGGTCCTTGCGCTTGCAAGGCAGGTGCTGGAACCACTGAGCTAAATCCCCGGTCCCCATTATATGATTTGTACTTTCAAAATTTAAGGTGTGTTACTGGGCGTGGTGGTGCATGCCTGTAATCCCAGAACTTGGGAGACTGAGGCAGGAGGATCACCTTGAGTTTGTGGGCAGCCTGGGCTACATAGTGAGTTCAAGATCAGCCTGAACTACATAGCAAGACCCTGTCTCAAAAAAAAAAAAATTAAGGTGTATTTTATGGCCCAGAATGTGGTCTCCTTGGTGACTGTGTCACATGGGCTTGAGAAAAATGTATATGCTCTACTGATGGACAAAGTATCTACAGATATCAGTTCTACCCAGTTGACTGATGGAGCTGCTGAGTTCAGCCGTGTCCTGCCTACTAGGTCTGAGCATTCCTGACAGAGGGATGGGGAGTCTCCAACTGTGTCACTCATCTATTTCTCTTTGCAGTTCTGTCAGTTTTTGCCTCTTGTATCATCATGCTCTGTTGTTAAGCACATACATATTAAGGAATGTCATATCTTCTTGGAGAATTGCCTACTTTATCATTATGCAATGCCGCACTATATCCCTAATTGCTTTCCTTGCTATAAATTCTGTCCTGTGTAAATTAACATAACTATACCTTTTTTTTCTTTCAGAAAGAAATATTTTCCAGGGTTTTCTTTTTTTTTCTTCTGGAATGGGAAGTTGAACCCAGGGGCTCATGGATGCTAGGCAAGTACTCTACCACTGAGCTACATCACCAGCCCCATCCATTTACACTTTTCATCCATTTGTTTCTCTATTTTCTTTTTAATTTTTAATTTTTATTTTTTGCTAACAGGACTCGAACTAAGGGACTCGCACTTGTTAGGCAGATGTTGCAGTGCTGAGCTACATTTCTGGCCCTGTTTCTTTCTCTTTAAATCCATGTGTTTCTTTACATTTAAAGTGGGGTTTTTAGCCGGGGATTTAGCTCAGTGGTTCCGCTGCCTGCCTCGCAAGCACAAGGTCCCAAGTTCAATCCCCAGTACCAAAAATAAATAAATAAGTAAGTAAATAAATAAATAAAGTGGGTTTTTTGGGTAGATAACAGAGTTGGGGCAGGTGCCGGAACCACTGAGCTAAATCCCCAGCCCTGCAATCTGTCTTTTATTTAGTGTGTTTAGACCATTGACATTCAAAGTGATTGGGTATTTGTTTGCTTTTGAGACAGGATCTATGTAGTCCAGGCTCGCCTTGAACTCACCATGTAGCTCAGGGTGGCCACAAACTCATGGTGATCCTCCTGGCTCAGCCTCCCAAGTGCTGGGATTACAGGCATGCACCATCACATCCAGGTCTCAAAGTGATTTTTTTTTTTCCCAGTACCAGGTATCGAACTTGGGTCCTTGTGCTTGCAGGGCAGGTGGCGGAACCACTAAGCTAAATCCCCGGCCCAAGTGATTGTTGATATAGTTAGATTAATATCTACCATAATTTTTTTCAATACTGGAGATTGAACCCAGAGCCTCTGCACTAAGCTACACCTCCAGCCCTTTTTTATTTTGAGACAAGATCTTGCTAAATTTCCCAGGCAGGGCTGGATCTTATGATCCTCCCGCCTCAGCCTCCCAGAGTTCTGGGATTACAGGTGTGTGCTTCCACATCCTGCTCCTGCCCTCTCTTCCTTTCTTCCTCTTAACTCAAGAGTGGTTGATGCCTTAGTATGCTGCAGGGCCCAGCCAGGCTCTGCTGGCTCTCACTGCTCAGGGCCCCATACCCCGAGTTGGAGCAGAGACCATTGGCCTGACAACCCATCATCACATGAGCCCTGGAAGCCTGAAGGAAAGGGCACTGCACACCAGGAAGCTGTAGAGGGGAGGCAGATAAGCTTCATCCTCATCAGGAACAAGAAGCAGAAGCATCTGCAGGCAAAGTGGCTCAAGTGGCCAGCATAGGCCACACCACAAAGCTGTTCCCAGGAGGAAGAGTCTATCTTAGAGAGACCAAACTTCCTGTCCCGGTGGGGCCACTGCAGAGCACGCCCAGGTGGCTTTGAACCTGGCAGATTGACTGAGCTGTGAGCTTGCCCTCTCCTCAGAGGAACTGCATACCTGCACCCCCGACCTGGCCCCCTCCAAGGACTGGGTTCCCCTTCACACCACCTTTTATGGCACTCACCTGCCAGGCTTGGAGTCGGATGTGCTGTGATGCCAGGCTCCTCAGCAGGGCAGAGAGCTGCTCGCGTGGCAGCTGGTCAGCTGGCTGGCACCAGAAATCTTGTAGGAGGGCAGTATTGGCCCTGGGGAGGAGGAGAAGGACACGAGGGAACACAGAGTTGTTAGGGGAAACTCCAGCAAGGGCAGATTTGTCCACTTCCCAGGAAGTGAGAGGTGGAAGTGGCTTGTCACATAAGACTTCTGCTCTGTTCATTCATTCCCTATGGAGCAGGCTGTGGGGGCAAGGCTCTCAGATGCATGAGGCTTATGTGTACTCAGGGGTCCATCGGCAGTGGCTCCCGGGCCCAGGCCCTGACCATCCCTGCAGGCTGCTGAGGGGCCTAGAGGCACCTGCTAGGTGGTCACACCCTAGGTCAGTGGTGGCAATCCTATGGCACATGTGCCACAGTGGGCTGCTTGTTATCATTGAAAGCTCTAAAAGGCTCGCCATCACTGGCCTAGGCCATCTTCAAGCCTTCCTCAGGGTGAGACTGGAATGGGATCTCCTCACAAAGAAGGGTCTTGGATGGCCTTAGCCTGGGCGTGGTTATTCCCACATGGGACCCCGGTCCTGCCTGATTGATCATTTCATTAATTGATTGATGGAACCATCAGTGACTACCAGCTCCTAGGGATGAAGAGGAGGCCAAGGCCAGACTCGAGGCTCCTGGATAGTAAGAAGAAACAACAAGCTTGGGGGTAGAAGGGAGCTGAGAGGACTTGGGGAGAAGTAATGGCTTTGAGGCCACGAGAGTGGGTGCAGAGCTGGGTCCAATGGCCAGGA
The DNA here is from genome assembly GCF_053883595.1 of Heterocephalus glaber. Taxonomy (NCBI): domain Eukaryota; kingdom Metazoa; phylum Chordata; class Mammalia; order Rodentia; family Bathyergidae; genus Heterocephalus; species Heterocephalus glaber. The sequence goes on along the minus strand of NW_028258467.1, from coordinate 1,687,013 downwards.
GCCCCAAGGGCAGACTCAGGTGATCCTGGCCAAGGTAGATTTGGCTAGGCCTGTGGTGCACCTGGCCTGGGAACAACCTGGATAACAGCCTGGGGATCTACTCCTGGACTTGTAACTGAAGCTGGACATGCTGAGTCATCTGGGGAAAGTCTTGTAGGTCGAAGCCTAGGGTATAGTGGCCCTCCCTGTCAAAGCTTTATATCCTTGGACGTGGTCTCTCCCTGAAGGACCTTCAAGGGCCAGCCCAGGGTCAGGACCCTCCTCTTCTTCCTCCTCTTCCTCCCACCAATCAGCCACAGAAAACACTGGATTTGCAGGACGGCTCCAAGCACTCACCTGGCCCATGGGTCGACCCTGCCGACATCCAGCCCTCCCTGGAGAACACCCTCAGTCTGGGGACCAGAGCAGTGAGCAGTGAGGGACAGGAGGAGGGCAAGGCCAGGGCTTGCCAAGGCACCTGGAACAGAGTGGGCCATGAGGGCTCGGTGTCAGGGTGTGCATGGGTGCCCTTTGTCATCTGGGGTCTGTGTATGTCCCAAGTGGGCCTGTGACCCCCACCACAGCCACGGGCTCCAGTGGGAGACCAGAGGAGACCCTGGGAGCTGTGCAGTCTCATGTGGCACCCAGTCTGGGCCCGTGTGTGGTACAGGTCTGTGTGCACTCTTGTGTGCTGATGTGTGCATGTTTGTAAGTTCCTCCCTCCAGCCAGACCACCCTGCCATGGCTCTGTCTTCACTGAGACCCTGAGTCAGGGGCAGAAGTTGACTCCCACCTCATCCCAAGCCCCCTTAGCCTCTGCAGTGGGGTGCAACAGGGCCTTCTAATGGGACTCAGGGAGCCTGGGCTATGTTTTAGTCTTGGAAGCCCAGCCCACTAGATGGGCTTTGTGTCCAGAGAGCCTCATCTCACTGGCCCTAGGAAGACCAATTTGCAAAATCTTTAGCACTGAAAGGACCCGTGGATGGGGGTTGGGCCTGGCAGGTGCTGCCCTGGCTAGGGTAACTGTCTGTGGGTCCTCAAATGCTGGGTCTGGGAGCCTGCTGTTCTCAGGAGGACAGGACTGGGCAGGATGTCTCTGGACTCCATCACCTCTCCCTTCCTAGGGGCCTGGCCTGGCCTGTGTTGGGATTGTCTGAAAGAACTCTGTCCTTCTGGCTGATCCAGCAACCCCCTTCCCTTTTGTGTTACTGGGGATTGAACCCAGGGCTTCCTACATGCTAGGTAAGTTACATCCCAGCCCTCTTTATTTTTTCCATTTTGAGACAAGGTCTCACTATGTAGCTCAGGCTGGCCTCTAACTTGCAATCTTCTTGCCTCAGCTTCCTGAGCAGCTGGAATTACAGGTATGTGTTACCATTCCTGGCAGGCCATGGGTCTTCCATTCCTTCTGGGACCTCAAGGCCCTTACAGGGACTGTGTTCACAATGTCCCTTTGTATCACCTGGCCAACCCTTTGTGCTAGGGGACCCTGCCTTCCTCCCCTCCTTTCACTGGGGCATGTCCCTGAGTTTCGGTTCATGAGGATGGGGTGGCCTCATCTGAGCATCCTCTGCCTCTGCAGCTAAGCAGATGGCCCTACCATGTAGGCCTGCCAGACTCCCAGAGGGCCCAGGGGAGCCTTTCTGTAGGGAAGCATCATCTTACCCATTCTGGGGCCTATGGCAGAGCGGCAGCAAGTGCTGGTCATCCTGGCTGAGATGTCCCCAGGCAGGAATACAATGGGACAGCAGGCAGTAGGTCCAGGACTAGCTGAAGAGGAAGGGAAGGGAGTGATGCAGGCTGGCTTCGGGGCACAAAAGAGATGTCCAGTGTCACACAGGATGCTTGACCCTGGGTGGGGGCCCGGTGCATCTGCTCTGCCTTTGGGAGGGAAATAATTCCACAAACAACTGTCAGAATAGGGAGAGAGGAGCTGCAAGCCCTGCCTTTCTTATCACAGGTTGGGCTCTAGGGACCCGCACTGCAGCAGTGTCTCCAATTAACAGATCTCTTACAAACAGTGAGTCCTGCAGGCCCTGGGGGAGAGGTGCCCCTCACCTAGCAGCCCAAGTGCCTCCTGTCCCCTCTCCAGATCTTATACACTAACTCTGTCACTGGAAACTGTCTCCTGGGGCTCAGGGGCCCAGCCAGGCCTGCTGGACAGCTATATACCGCCAGCTCCTCTGGGCACAGTGAGTACAGTCTGACAGCTTTGGGCTCCCTTGGACTCAGGAATCTACAAAGCTGAGAGGAGGATGAGGAGGTTGTCACCCTATGCTAGGGACAGAAAGGAGGCTCAGAGGGACTCAACCACCTCCCTGGGGATGCCCAGTGCCCAGAAGTGCAGCCAGGAACCCTGGGGTCCACCTGGCAGGCCCACCCTGCCCATGCTTCTCACCTGAGCAGGAACACTGTCTGTGTAGAGGAGGTGCTGCCCAGAGCTTGGGGACAAGGCTGCTCCTGGCCACGTGCAGTAGATACAGGGAGCTATAGATCAGGTGCTATAGATGCTGTGCAGCTCATCAGCCTGGGGGACAGGGGTGGTGTAGGGCAGGGATACCTGGGCCCTCACTTGCCTCCATGCCTTACTTAGCAGGCTGTACCCAACTGCTCTGTCTGGTGGCCCCCAGTGACACCTGCCAGACAGCTGGAGGGGAGGGGCCTGGGCGGGGGCTGGGCTGCTGCCTTGTCATTCCCAGGGGCTCAGCTCAGCGGGTGCCTGCTCCCCAGTCCCAGGGGGGCAGAAGGTTGAGCTCATGGTTGGCTGCTGCCCAACACTGGCCCTCTCCATGGAAGCCCAGCCCTGGGTGTCTACACCCCTTGGTGGCTGGGGTGTGAGCCTACCTTTGTCACAGGTATCAGTGTCTGTGTGCACATGTTGCACATACATGTATATCTTAGTTTATGTGATCTGTGGGTCCTAGAGCTTGTTCATACATGTGCTCATGTTTCCCCAACATGAGGCACTCATGGACTACTATGGGAGCTAATTGGCCCTTCTGTGGGGATAGATACAGGGGTGAGCAGGTGTGAGCACAGGCTAGTGGGCATGGAGCAAAATGAACATTCAGGGACCTATGTTTGGGAGAGCCCAGCTACACATAGCACTGTCCCAGCCAAAGGCCCTGCTCAGGCCTCTGACAGTTGCAGCCAGGTGAGTCCCGGGGCACAAGGTGGGATGGCTCTGCTGGGCAGAACTCCTAGGGGCCAGGGTAGGAGGTGAGATAAAGCAGGGACTTCCCTACTTTCTGCCAATGGTGCCTGAAGAAGCTTCTCCTTGGCAAGGTGGGTAGGGATGGTTGCCTAAGGCTGGCCCTGGACCATGGCCCCAGCCCTGGCCCTCTACCTACCTATAGGTCTCAGGGTTCCAGAGTCTCAAGCTTCTGTAGTGTGACTAGGTAGCCTCCATCTACATGCACTCCAGGGTCTTGGGTACCAGCAAGCTGGGCTGAGCCAGGCTCTGGAAGTGCTGACGGCAGGTGAAGGCCCCACAGGCTCCTTGACAGTCCCCTTCAGAGCCCAGGAGCATGATCCAGTGGCCCCTTTGGGTGGCCTGCATGGTCCAAAGTCTCATCCAGCTCAAGATGGGTCTCGAAGGGTTCCTTGGCCACCAGCAGTACCAGAACAGCAGACATAGCAAGTGCCACAGCTGCACTAGGCAGTGGTGAAGGCCATGAGACCTGGAAGCCCCAGCTTGGAGGGGGCCAAGGTCTGGGGATAGACTTGGAGAAATGTCCTGGGGAGAGGGCATGCCTACCCTGAGCCCCAGAACTTCCTGGGAGCAGGCTTTGGCTGTGTAAGAGCTCAAAATGGCTCTGGAAGTGGAAGGGCCTGCATGGGTGGAGTGTAGGTGGGGGCTCTCCATTCACCCCCCCAGAGCCCAGGGCAGGCTGGGGCAAGGGTAGGAGCTGGCCTGCCCATTGTGAGTCTGGCTGCTAGAGAAGCCCTGGGGCTAGGCTAGGCAAAACAGCAGAGAAAGAGAGCTGTTGCTGAGACAACCACATCGGGTCCCAAACTCTGGTTTATTAAGCCCATTCATGGCCCTTAGGCAGCAGTAATCCTGGTTTTCCCAGGAAGAGACAGGGGCCCAGAGAGGCTGAGTGAGTTGCTGGAGGCTACACAGTGGTGTACTGGTGCCTGTGCATGCTGGGCAGAGCCTTCAGCACTCCTGCACACATTTCCCGTGGTCCCCACCTGGAGTGCCTTGTCTGAGGAAACCCCTCTTCTAGGGAGCCTTGCCTGATGTTCCACATCCTCCAGAACTTGTCTACTCTACAGCCAGGAGAGGAGGGACAGACAGGCTGGGTAGGGCTCATGTTGGGGCTCTGCAGCCTGGAGTCTACCTTGCATGGGAGCAGGGACTGGACATGGTGGGTAGGTGGGGCTCTTTGGGCCTTTGAGACCAGGGTGGCTGACAGACCTTTCAGGGAAAGCATAGGTGGAGACTTCCCGAGGACAGGGTCTATCCTTTGGTCACCTGCCTGCCTGTCTACCTTCCCATCTGTCACCCCTTCCACAGGCCACCTACAACTCCTGGGGATGCTGTCTGTCCCTGCAGGGCCTAGTATGGGGGATACTGAAGGTAGCCCCACTTGCTTTTCGGTATCTCTTTTGAGAGCAGCTGCTGGCCTTAGTGACATGTCATGAGGTCAGCCCTCAACCCTGCCTAGCTTTGGGGACAAGGCAGGGCTAGGCTTCTGGGATGCTTTGAGATGATCCTCCTTAAAGTCTGGGGGGCACCTAGGTGCAAAGTGGCCCAGCCCCCAGAAGTACCCATGGTCAACAAGCCATGGAATATGTAGCCTTAGGGCCTGCTGCCCCAAGAAAAGGCAGGCCCATGAGGCTGATTCGCTGCCCCTCTGACACCCAGAGGAAGTAGGACATGAACCAGGTCACCTCAGGTGGGAAGACAGCTAAGGAGGTGCATTTCAGAGGGGGCACACCCTGAGGTAGGGACTTAGCCTCCCCAAGAGGCCAAGGGTGAAGAAACTGGTCCAGGGCCCCAGAAGGCACCTCCTCTTGCCCCACCCAGTGTTGCTACTAGGACCTTACCCAGGACTAAGACAGGCAACCCAGGAGAACACTCTTCGTCACAGAGCTGATTCTGAAAACCAGCCCCATGACCTCTGTGGTGCACATAGCAGACCCACAAGGGACTCCAGGTGAGACTGGCCTGGTACTCTGATGCCTTTGACTGGAAGGCCAGGCTCCTCTGTGGCCACCTGGCTTCTGCACCCAAGAGCTCAGCCTCTGAGGCCCCAAATTCACATGGCCTGAAGGGAGGGCTGGTCAGCAGCCAGGACTGAGATCCACTGAGGGCCCTGATGGATGGGTTGGAGCTGAGATCACTGTACTCATGGTCACTCTTGGGATTGGTTACTGAACATTTATTCCAAATCCTATGTCCCAGCTGCAGTCATGAGCATGGTGTTATTGCAAGGAACAGAGAAGATAAGGCCAGGCTGCTTCCTAAAGGCAGAGTCTGACACCATGTGGCCTTATGGGAGCCAGGCAGGTGCTGCTTTGGCAGGAGCTGCACCCAGGGACCAGGAGCCCAGAAGCCCCACAGCAAAAGCAGCATACATGTTGGGTTTGAAGGGACAGGCCTCTGCTGATGCCCCGCACAGCCCAACACATCAGAGCCAAGCACTGATTGCAGGCAAAGGAGGGCGGGGCCCAGGGCAGAGTCCAGCTAAAGCAAAGGCCTGAGGCAGGCAAGGCGAGGCAGGAGACAGGGTGTGACTGCAGTATGGGGTCTGGGCAGGCTGCAAGTTAAGAGGATCAGAAGAGAGTGAAACACCTCACAGGACTGGGTGGACCTGGGGCTAAAGCCCAGGTGAGGAGCCCTCTGGGTGAGTAGGGCACCAAATGCAGCAGCTGCTGGGCCAGCAGGAACCCACTTGCGGGCAAAGGCTGTCCAGATCCTAGTTCTGAGACTACCAGCTAGATGGCCTCTGCTAAGTCTGCTAGATGAGGCCCTAGGGCAGTGATGGCTAACCTTTTAGAGGTTTCAATAACAACTGGCTGTAGCACATGTGCCATAGGTTCACGACCACTGCTAGGGGGAAACTTTGGAATCACAAAGCCATTCTAGCAGGAAGAGTTTTGCCCAGGAGACACTGGGAGGAAGACCCCCTAATCAGGTATCAATCCTATAGGCGGACAGCACAGACCTCCAGCAGTCATGCCTGCCTGGCCCTTTGCTTGCCCTGCTAGCCCTTCCCCTCAGGCCCAGCTGAGTCCAGCACCCCACAGTGGCCCTCAGTTGTCTGGTTCCAGTGTCCACTCCAACAGCCACTGCAGGCAGGATGTTCGTTGAGCTTCAGTCTCAGGAGGGCCCTGGCCTGGCCCGGGTAGGGGTACAGGGGGGCTACAGGACCCAGGGTCCCCATCCATTGGCCCAGGGTCAGGGGCAGCCCGCAGGGCCTGGAGAAGCTGGTCAAGAGGTTGCACCAGGGTGTGAGGGCACCAGCAGGCGTCGAGGGTGGACAGGAAGGGGTCCGGCGTGCAGGCCTCCACACACTCAGCCAATGTGGGGATGCGCAGGTAGAATGCGTGCAGCATCATGCGGAAAGGCTGGTCCTCTTGGCCAGTGGCCTGCCCATACGTCAAATCACCCACAATAGGGTGACCGAGGGCACTGCAGTGCACACGCAGCTGGTGAGTCCGGCCTGTGGGGCAGGTGGAGGTCAGGCTAAGGTGGGCAGCTCTATGCCTACACCTCACCCAGCCTATATCACTTTTAGCAGGTTCCCTTGCTGTAGCCTCAGAATCTCACAGCCACACCTTGGGATGGGACCCTCTGTCCCCTACTATATGTGAGACATCAAGGTCCAGGACAAGAGACCATTCTGGGTCTGCCAGCAGACCTTATCACTGGCTGCTCCCAGGTGATCAGATGACCCAGGCAGGCCACATGGTTTCTGTGCCTCAACTCACTTTCTTGCATGACTGGACCCCTGCCCTGCCCTGGACACACCTGTCAGTGGCTTCAGCAGCACTTTGGATACAGGATTGCCGTCATATAGCCCGTGTTCCAGGACCAGAAGCTCTGTGAGACTTGGCTTTGGGTTCTCGCAACCTGGATGTAGGAGCAGGTGTCAACCCAAACCCACACTTGGCCCAGATGGGCAATTCTGTGCAGGGCCCTTGCTGGATGTGTGCCCTGGCCCCCAACCATGGCTGTCATACCCTGTGTGCCCTCGATGCACATGGTATGCGTCCGGCCCTCTGTGCTGTTCCTGCCAATGGCATAGCTGACTGTCAGCTGGCTCT